>NC_035449.2:8115883-8715883 GCF_002127325.2 Helianthus annuus
TCGGGACCAGAGATTGTTTTCCAGACGACGGACAAGATTGTCCAGATCCGGGAACGTCTCAAGGCTGCCCGCGATAGGCAGAAGAGCTACGCTGATCCAAAGCGTAAGGATTTTCACTTCGAAGTGGGTGAAAAAGTATTACTTAAGGTGTCACCCTGGAAGGGGGTGATGCGCTTCGGCAAGAAGGGCAAGCTGAGTCCGAGATACATAGGACCTTTTGAGGTCATTGAACGGGTCGGATCAGTTGCCTATAAACTAAACTTGCCTGAAGAGCTCAATGGAATTCACAATGTGTTCCACATCTGCAATCTCAAAAAGTGCTTCACCGACGAATCGTTGGTGATTCCACACACAGATGTGCATATAGATGAGAGCTTAAAGTTCATAGAAAAACCTTTGTCGATTGAAGATCGACAGGTGAAGAAGCTTCGCAGAAAGCACGTACCGATTGTAAAAGTCAAATGGGATGCTCGTAGAGGTCCTGAATATACGTGGGAAGTCGAAGCTACAATGAAAGAAAAATACCCCTATTTATTTGAGTAAATCTCGGGTCGAGATTTATTTTAAGGGGGTGAGGATGTAACACCTCGAATTTTTGTGTCCAATGATGTGTTAACACGTGTCATTTGTTTACACGTGGCATCTATAATAAATAAAGGACTAATTTTGACAAACCTTGAAAGTATATAAATTCGAGGGTTATAAATGTCAACAAGGGTAAATATACTGTATAGTATCCCTAAATGATGCTTAAACCTTCAAACGAATAAATTATAGATCGTACAAAAAATAAAACGCGGAAGAAAGTGAGAGATTACAAACTACAGGGGTTAACTGTGTCAACATGTTTAATAATACCTCTGAGTGACCCTTTAACGTCCCAAAGACTTTGTAACGGTATTATACCCTCACTAAAATAATATATATGAATTTCGCGAAGTTTCGATATGAAACGAGAAAGTTACGATCGAATTCGTAGAAGAAGGGTTAAAAGCGTCAACAGTGAAAGTTAAGGCTTTCCAATATGATTAATAAATAAACCGGGGACTTAATAATGCGGGTAAATAACACGAGGCCCCTATCGGTAAATAACCGAGGGCCAAACCGCAAAGTTACCCCTTCAAAACCGAAAGGTCAGGTAAATCATTACGAAAGATTTCGTTATTAATGGCCAGATTCTGTAATCATTACAAAAGATTTAAAAATCCTGAATTCTTAACCTTAGGCGACCCGCGTGAAGGTTAGGGATTAGTTGAGGCGGGCCGCGAGCCTCCTCACTAACTCGCCTGATTTCTTAACCTTTAGGCGACCCGCATTAAAAAGCATGGGAACTCCCATGCGGGCCGCGTAAAGTGCCCAGATGCAGAATGGTTGTAACTACTTGGCTTTTGGAACCTTTGAACGATCAAACACCACTTAATGGAGCATGGGCACCCTACATTTGACCCATAACACTTAGGGGACATCTACCCATCACCCCTGACCTGTTGTGGTAGTTGTAATGATCATAGGAGCTTGTTTTTGGCTATAAATAGCACCTTTGTGTGCATAACATTCACAACAACTCAAACTCACCTCTCTGATCATTATAAGTGCTTCCAAGTATTCTCTTCTGTTCTCTAATCAAGAGTTAACTTCTGTAAGTCGTTCATAACCAATTTGGCCTTGCATTTCCATAGTTTTAGCTTATAAACGCAACCGTCGTAACTAACGGTTGTCATTGCAATATCTTGCAAATGGTTCAGTCTTATGACGAATCAAAAATGGTTATGAGTTGGTATTTATGTGGGTATTAAACCTCTAAAATGGTTCCCCCTGATCACCACTCTAACTATGTCAATTATCGAGTCAAACGTGCGGTTAAAAAGTCAACAGAAAGCTATTTTAGCGATTTAAGCATAATCTGTAATGTATATGTTATGGAACCTGTTTTGACAATCATAAACCATGATAATAAGTATATAAACCTGTTTGCGCTCGTTTGAATCGATCATTTACTATATAGAACCGGTTCGGAGCCGAATGTCGCAAAAGTTTGACTTTTGCTTTGACTTCAGTTCTGACCCGTTTTAGTGAGGTATAAATATACCCTAGGACTCTCTTAGGACCAGGTCACATGTTGGTATAAGCCTCTGTGGTCGGTTCATGAGTTATCCGAGTCTTTAGCGCATTTCCGTCATTCGCCTAAAAGTTGACCGTAACGGCCTTTTAAAATTAAAACGAGTATTTCGGACACGTGAACGGACCAAAACCTTGCTTATTAAATTATAAGCATGTCCCTAAAGTTTCACGTCAATCCGAGGCCTAGAATGAGAGTTATGCTAAAAGGCGCACTTTTAAGAAAGTTTTGTAATTAACGGCGCAATTAGCATAACGCCCATCTAACCCAAGTTTTCGTCACCAAAACTTTTACCCACTGTGGTAAAATAATATTTTGGGAATTTTAAAGATTTTTAATAATTTTTACCTTGCTCATAACCTGCGGTTATGGCTACGGTTCGGTAAATACCGAATATGCCCTTTTTGGCCAAAACGAGAGTTCTACAAGGTCTTTTGACCCGATTCCAATTGCCACTGGTTTTAAATAATAAATAAAGTATTTTAAGCTTTATATGCTGTTCGGGAAACTCAGATTCCCTGTAGAACTCGAAAATCCCTTTTAAAGTCTTTAAAATGACCGAAAAGCCCCTACGGGGCATAATACTAACTTAAACTCGTTACGGGCATTACGGAAGGTATCCTACTGATACCAAAATACTTTTAAGGCATATTGACTTAGGAAATAAGCGTACGACTCTTATGGTTAACCGTTTCGCCTATTTGCGCACACGGTACGGCTCATGGAACTAGTTTTCGTGCAATAGCCGATATGGGTCAAATTATATTATTTGAACCCCAAAATCCAGAGTATGAACTATAAACCCATATAAAACAAGTCTCTGAACTTGTTGGGTCCAAATCATACTCCATTCTCGGTTTTCGCCTTTCCGTGCGAATTAACCATATCTATATATCGGAATCAACCGGTTTAAGCTACGGCTAATACAAGGACCGTTAGGATTCTAAGAGGTTAATTAAAACCTTCGTTCTAGATTAGGAGCCCCAGTAAAAGCTATCGGTGACTTGATCTAAATTAAGGATTAATACTTGCAAAGGTAAATACTTTAACTTATTTCCCCTATATGGGCTTGGGTTACGGTATGTTAATACCGCTTGATTGAGCATTATATAATTCCATCGCTTAGGTGGTTAATTGATTAAATATGATCGGCTCATTTAAACAGTTTTGTTGCTTATAAGCCTTTGGGGGTTTAATGACCGTTGTCCCGGATATCCTTGGCATCATTTTACGAAATGGCCACGACCATCGACATCCCGGTGTAGGCGTACACCCGGTATAAAGTGTCGACATTAAAATTAAAAGACGTAGCCGTTGGTTTTCATACTACGGTTTTACGCAAACGTGGTGTGTCTATAAATCTTTAACCCGGCACGACCCGGGCTACTGAACGCATAAAAGAACATGTAAAACGTTCACAAGATCATTATGAATTTTCCCAAGTTATAAAAGAGTTTGTGCCTTGTGCATTCAAATCAATTTTAATAAACATTTTCAAATGTGTCAGTTGAATGTATTTACCAGTGTAAACTGACGTATTTTCCCTAAAAAGATTAAGTGCAGGTACCTAAACGTAATTGGCTGGTATTAGCTCCCTAGCGTCGGGATAAGCCTCGCAAGCTTGATTGCAGTATCGAATGGAACAATACTTTATCTGTATTTACGATCCACTGTGGATATTCAACTTCTGTAATACATTTTGATATTACAATCAGAGGTTGAAATTATATATTTAAATTATGCTTCCGCTGTGCATTATATAATTGTGTGGTTTGACTATATTGTTGCCAATATCGTCACGGTAATCCCCCACCGGGCCCACCGGTGAGACACGTGGAAATCGGGGTGTGACAAATTGAGGAGTACACAGATCTGAAATCGAATTGGATCTGAGAGCACAGATCTGAAATCGAATTGGAGGTAGAACTGGCGGATCTGGGAATGGATCTGAGACGATGTTGAAGCGGAAATTGGATCTGATTGAAGATAGATCCGAAAATTCAGGGATATCGGATTCAAATTGAGAAATATCCGAAAATTCAGGGATCTGATTCTATCATAATTTCACCGCCAGGCAGCGATCCGGTAAGCTAGCTTGGGAGGGGGGATCCCCTCCTCGGTCAGGGGTACCGTGCATCTACTTTTTTTTTTTTTTTTTTTTTTAATTTTGATCTTTTGATAATAGGGGCGAAACAAGCCCTCAAGTTTTATAGAACTTGTATTTGTAAATTGTAACCCTTTCATAGTTTTCCAGTTTTCCGACCCTATTTGGTCTTTTATTTTGTTTTCAGGTTCCATCTCCATGTTAACTGCGGGCTAGAGCTATAGTCGGCTGCCCAAACTAACGTTCACCCTTTTGGCGCAATTTGGGATGGTGAATTTATATATTTCTTGTGGAGTAAACTGCCATTTTGGTCCCTGTGGTTTGGTCAATTTTGCCACTTTAGTCCAAAACTCAAACTTTTTGCATCTGGGTCCCTGTGGTTTCAGTTTTATTGCCATTTTGGTACAAAAATGAAATCAGGTCATTTTTGTCTTATAAAATCCTGTTATTTTGTCATTTTTACGCAGGGGCAAAATGATCATTTCTTTTTTATAAATAAATATCATATTTTATAAGACAAATATGACCTGATTTGTCCCTGAGGAAAATGACAAAATTGCATGATTTTATAAGACAAGTATGACCTGATTTCATTTTTGACCAAAATGGCAATAAAACTGAAACCACAGGGACCCAAGTTCAAAAGGTTTGAGTTTTGGACTAAAGTGGCAAAAGTAACCAAACCTCAGGGACCAAAATGGCAGTTTACTCATTTCTTGTGCTTATGGACTCGTATCTAAGGACGTTTTTTTTTTACTTTTGGCTGCTACTGTACGTAGATTAGACGGGCACTCTTACTGATTTTTGGTTTGTTAATCTTCCATTATTGTATTTACCTATATGAAAGGCTTAAATGGTTTTTGTAATTAAGTCTCCGGTTCTATCTTCCCGAGTTCATGCTATATTTTTTTCAAGGGGAATTGTAAATATGATACTTACCTATCAGATGCTAAAAAAGCATATAAATCATATGAAAATAACTTTAAAAAATTCTCCATATACAAACCATATGAAATTACAAGAGCGAAATTACTTTCACTACATTATATTGAGTTAAATTTAACGTACAAAGTGCCTTATCGTATAAAACGTACGAAAGACATGAAAAAAAAAAAAAACGCGGTGATATTTTCGTAATTATTTGCTCGTGGGGTAATTATCAAAATTAATCCATAAATAATCTTGTAGGGTAATTTTGTAAATTGTGCTTGTAGGGTAATTATCAAAATTATTCTACAAGTGTATCAAAACTACTCTACTAGTTTATCAAACAACATACAATTCAAAATTATTCTACAAGATCATTTGTAGAGTAATTATGATACTCTACAAAATTATCCTACAAGATCAAAATTAGTTTACAAGATCATTTTTATAGTAATTATGATACTCTTCAAAATTACCCTACAAAGATCAAAATTATCCTATAAGACAGTTTTACAAAGTTACCCTACAAGATCATTTGTAGAGTAATTTTGATAATTACGAAAATGTCACCGCATTTTTTCAGCAAAAACCTTCAGTTCATACGTTTTGTATGTTAAAGGTATTTGTATTTGATCTTTTAAGTATTACAACACATAACTATATACTTTACTTTCTTCTGTAAATAGTTTATTAAAAGGTTAGAGAATATACTAGGTTTTGAGAATATAATGTGACAGACAGACAACTGACTAGGCATGTTTGTAAATACATTTATCATCTTGCAGTACTGATGGTCTAAAACTATGTGTGTGGGGCACTGTGAGGTGCCACCTCAGCAGGGGCGGAGCGGAGCACCTGAATCCTCACATAAAACACTAACTTTAATAAACTATTTTGTTAATTTGAAATGTTAATTTTTTAAAATATAGAATAAAATTATTATAGCATTACAAGTTCAAAAGTATGCCTTTCAATTGCAAGGCGTTGTTTCCCATTTCAAATTCACTTAGGGGATCCGCGACACATGGGTATGGGGTAGCGGGTACCCCTTATCCGCAAGCGCGACACCTGGATATGGGGTAGCGGGTACCCCTTACCCGCAGGCGCGACACCTGGATATGGGGTAGCGGGTACCCCTTACCCGCAGGCGCACACCGTGAAAGCTGGTGCACGAAGTGTATTTCTAATAAACTTTTCATGTTCAGACATATTGTTGGAGCCAAAGGTCTCCGTGAAAGCTGTCGAATTAAAAAGGACCATACCACAAGATTTGACTATTTTGCTTATTTTTTTTGGGATATTTAATAGCATAACATTAACCTGCTAACACAATTAACCACACAACTAACACCCTAAACATAACATAACGGGTGGAATTAGCTTGAATTAAAGATAATAATATTACATAAAAAGGAAAACAACAGTTCATTCTACGTTATTCTTTTATTGTTGCTGGCATCTCGTCAACCTAGCATTCACACCACCCTACATGTCTCATCTACCTCTTCGCAGCGTTTCTGACAAAGAAATTCTAACTCCCAACATTCAAAAGTGCCCCAATCTACCTCGCAGCAATACGCTGTTTTACGAAGATTATTTTGTCTTGTTAGTTGTTTTGTCTCCTTGATATCAACTCTGCTTCCTACAAACAGATTTGTAAATGTTTTATGCTAATAGTTGTTAAAAAAATGCATGCTACTCAGGGCTAAAACCCCTTTTTCAGCACAACCTAAGGCCATGTAGCCCTATAAGGCCCCATAAGAGGGGTTATGTGACAAGTGACAAAATATGTAAGAGAGAGTGGTTATATAACTTGAGTATGTAATGCAACTATACGAGCATATGACCCGCATAATCCCATACGACCGACCAAAAACGGTTATACGACCCACATTATCCCATACGACCCCGTATACAAGCAGTTAGTGTGTAAAAAAATAGACTTTGGTGTGCCAGATTAGCCGGAGCATTGTAATAATAATAATTTTACCAGAATGATGATCTCCTTTCTTCTCAGAGACGATCCAACTACCCTCAAAGAAGAACTTGTCGTACAATATCTACAAAAATAAAATAAAATAAAATAAAATAAAGGAGCTACGGATTCACACACATGCATCAAATTACTTCACTTACAGCAGCAGCAGCATCAGAAGAAGCGTAAATCTGTGAAACCAAACAACCAATGATCAGAAGAAAACAACAAAACTGCAAAGAACGCATCTTCCTTCTCACTTAAATTATCAAAATTCAAATCGATTTGTTAGAGAAGAAGATCTTGTGAGTCCATATATATAATATAGAGACCAGAGTCATCTGGATAGGAGTTGTATCGAGCCAGCTAGTTAGCATTTGACACTTGTAGGAAATCACAAAAGTTGTCAGTCAGTACGATTTGAGGATAATGTTTTGGGTTGAATTAATTAGAAAATCACACAAGTTACGATTCTAGTAATTACGTTTTCAATCTATACCTACCTACCTTTGCTAATTTTAAATATTACATTTTGCCACAAACCAAAAAACGAATTGTTAACTTTTTAAAAAGTATTAAGAAAATTAATATAGTACTACATATGCAAGTTCAAAAGTATGTATTTCCATTTGCAAGGCGTTGTTTCCCATTTCTAGTTCTTACTTCCTTAGGGGACTGGGGCGGTGCCCAGTTCTCCGTGATAGACCATTTATAATGCGTGGAATTCAACAAACTCCCACCGTCACATACAAGTTCAACGAGTGATGGTATAGATTCCGTGATAATTTCAACGCGTTATGGGGTGGGAGTGATAAATGGATGTGAAGGGGTGTGGGGGTTTATTGTTGGTGTTGTGAGTGATGACCATTGCCACCAAAAAAGATTGTGAGTGATGGAAAAATAGTTGATGACATGGCGGAACTTGATTGGGTGCTTTTGAGTGATGGAATTCTATCACTAGTGATCACCCCCACTCTCCTTATTTTTAGTCAATTTTAGCATTTTTTCCTAGTATTTTACTAATTTACTCACTTGTGTTTCCTTAGT
Source organism: Helianthus annuus (assembly GCF_002127325.2). Classification (NCBI taxonomy): domain Eukaryota; kingdom Viridiplantae; phylum Streptophyta; class Magnoliopsida; order Asterales; family Asteraceae; genus Helianthus; species Helianthus annuus. The sequence continues at coordinate 8,124,056 of NC_035449.2, forward strand.
ACATTTTACTTTTTAATGTTTTAGATTCCTTGTGTAGGGTTGTATATTTCTAGTATACTTTCCATGTTCAGTCATACTTTCCACACAAAACCCTCGCCCTGTCAGCACCTATAGCGCCGTGGGCGCCATACACCCACACCGCCTGAATTAAGTTGGGGCGCTATAGATGGCTCGCGAACATGGTAACGAGCAGAAATCACACAGATCGAGGCTCCTTTTGATTTTTTGACCGTTGAACGGTCTTGTTTAAAAAAAAAATTTGTTTTTCAAAGTTTATATAAATACTCTTCTATTCCTCCATTTTTTCCATCTCATTTCACCCATTTTCTCTCAAATTTTTATAAAGTTGGCTAATTTTTTTTAAACACCTCTCTACAATGTTTCCCAACAACCTAAACCCATGGGACCCCGAACAATCCGTACTGGCAAAACAACGAGCAAGATGACCGGTATCGCCGAGACTCGCGTACGGGTGAGGTTGGATATTACCAAATGCCACCAACAACCCCAACTTCTCCTCATCCCATCACTCAACCGATGACTAGTTTTTTTGGGTATTATTCTCAACCCCAGTTTTTTCCCTCAAACATACCCCAACACATTCCTCAAAACATACCCGAAACCCAATCCATACCCGAAACCCAATCCATACCCGAAACCCAAAACACAACCCAATCCGTTCCCGAAACCCAAGTCGAACCCTCTTCTAGAAAAAAAAGAAACCATAAAAAGAAGGATGAGTCCGAGAAACGTGCTACCAAAAAGGTCGAATATTGGACGCCTACGGAAGAGTTCGAGTTGGCAAAAGCATGGCTCGACGTATCGGAGGACGAGATTGTTGGTAAAATTTACACACCTTTACAAAAATATAGTTTTTTAAACTTATTTTTTTAAATCAAACATATACCTTTGTAAATATATTTTTTTTATAGGTGACGATCAAGACATAAGGTAGCGTTTGGTACGAAGGAATAGAAGGCAGAATGGAATGGATCATTCTATTGGAATGAAAAGAAACATGTTTGGTTGTCAAGTGGTAATGGAATGAAGCATTCCACAAGGAATGTAAACCTTCCAAATATAATAATTTTCATTCCTTTGTAAGGTGGTGTTTTTTTTCATTCCTTCAAGGAATGGAAAGATATATTATTATTATTATTATTATTATTATTATTATTATTATTATTATCAATATTTTTATTATTATTTTTTACCATTATTATTATTATTCTTAATGGTTTTAATAACTCACTCACGGGCGACACCACTACTGCCATAGCTGCCGCCGTGACTACCGTCGCCGCCGTCACCCACTTCCGCCGCCACCACCACCACCCACCTCCACCCCAGCTGTCTCCCGCCACCACCCATCCCCACCCCAGTCGTCACCCACCTCCGCCGCTACCAACCGCCACCCACCATCCACACCTCCGCCCCCGCCGTCACTCGCCACCACCCACCACCCCCGACACCACCGCGCCACAGCTGCCACCCACTCCGCCTCCGCCGTCAGCCGCCACCCACCTCCACTGTAACGCCCTGCGTTTTCATAATTTCCCTATTTAGAAACCATTGCTTGGATTTCTATTTTTGGAAACCTTGTATTCTTGTAATCGCTCCTTTCGTTGTAATCATTATCAAACCGAGACTTGGGTCATTAATGAAACTTGTATTTTGTTACATTTATGTTGTACGCACTCTAATTATGCTCGCATGTTCGATTGGTGAATCAAATTGTGCTTGAACGTTATTCTTGGAAACTATGTGCTAAACTTGTAATTGAACTAAACTTATGCATTGAACGTGTTTTGAACAAGAACGATACTTGGTTATGACATTTATACGCCTAATTATACTTTGATTATGATCTTCGTACTTGATTACACCTTATACTATGCCTTTATGACCAAACAAGTCCCTAAACTAGTAAAAAGGCATCAAAAAGAATCAAACTCAAACTTCAGGGGCCTAAATGTCAAAATATCAAACTTAATTTCATAATCCATGTGCTAGCGTAGCGCGACGGGTATAGCCTGGTTGCTAGCGCTACGCGAGCGCCTTGTTTCGGCAGACTTGTGTTTTCTTTCAAATTTTGCACAAAATCCAACTCTCCAACCTCACCCAATCACCTTTAATCCACCTCTAATCACCTCCAATCACCTCTAATCTCTTCCATTATAAATACTCACCTTCTCCAACCCATTTTACACTTTCACAACTCCTAAATCTTCACTAAATTGCTCTCTAATCAGCTGAGAATCTGAGTTTTGGACAGATTCGTGAAGCTTCACAAAAGTGAGTGTAACTTGTTTATTTCTCAACCAAATCACTTGGTTCTTCTTCCTAATGCTTTGTTATGTCCTTGGGTTCGAATCCTTGGTTTTTCTTTGGAAGAATCATGCTTGGATTTGCCCTAAAATGGACTAAAACTTTCTGTTTGTTTTATATTATTCAAATGACATGTTATTTCTTATCCAACTTGTGTCTAACACATCTCAAACCAATGTCCTAATGCTTACAACCCCTCTTATGGTTGGTTAAGCTTAAAAACATGGTTGAGACATCTAAATCAGAGGTTAAAACCTCATAAACCTTCTGTTTTAATTAGGGTTTTACCCACAAGTAATGTTCAAGTGTAAAACTTGTTGAATGTGTGATGGTTGGATTAGCATGGGCTATCCTTCATAAGAATCCACTCATTACTTGATGTTTTACTATAGATTAGTTGTTGTTAATACTTTGATACTTGTATGTTCATGACCCTCCTTGTTGTTTATAACAACAAGTGTAGTGGTGAACAATAGAGGTGCCTAAATGGAAGCTTGTTCTTCCTACCTCATGTATGTATTCTATGACACAAAGAGGTACCTAAATGGAGACATTAATCTCCTACCTCATGCTTGAATCTTAAGACTTGTAAAACTATATAATATCTAAGTTATTCTATACGTATACATCTAAGTAACTAAGACTTGATGATGACTTAATAGTTATTTGTTAAGTGGACGTTACATCATCTATGACCATGCCCTTGTTACGACTCTAATGGATCTTAGAATCCATGAAATCATACCAACTCTTTTGAGTTTCAATAGTGTCAAGAACAAGAGTTATGTGTACAAGATGATTATTTTCACCTATGTTACTTTCTTTATATTTTAAAAACTCCGAATCTATAATCTTCCGTATACGCCAAACTCACACACCTACGTTTCCTTGTGTAGAAGGACAAGGTGCTCCAAACTAACTCATCTACAAACTTGCTCTCGGAACTTCAAGTCACCATTTGTAAACCGTGAGTATACTCGAACCCATTTTACTTTTAAACACTTTGGGTGCAACATGTATTCTATATTAAACGCACGCGACACTTGAAACTTATTTGAAACTTACTCTATCCATTTAAACATGAAACATGAAACTTGTGAAATCTTGAGACTTTTTGTGCAATGTGAACGTTTAATTCTTGTGTGTAGTTCCGCCTTAACAATAGTAGCGCTATAGGAGTAATGCACCTCCCCGTTAGTCTTTGGGGTATTGTTAGGAGGAGACATAACAACCTCCCGTTAAACTTTGGGTTAGGTACTTTAAACGCATTGGGAAACTTGGGCTATCACTTGGACTACGTAAACTAGCATGTTGAAACTATTTTGTTATGTTCATGTTGGATATGAGTTTTTATTCTATTATGCTATGTAAACAAACTTGTATACTCGCTCTTTGCTTTTGCATTGAAACTCTATTTTAATACATGTTGCAGGTTGATTATTGAAGTATGGATGATTCATGAAACAAGTTTAGGGTGGACTAGATACACACCTAGATTAATCTATCATTTTGTTTGTTATGTTATGTTATGAAACAAAGTTGTTATTTCCTTTTGAATTATGTATGACATTTAGTTTTGAAATGAAATTTGAATTTAAATTAATTATTGTCACATAGTGTTATGACGTTTTGAGCAATCTACACACTTCGTCTCATCCCGATGTTTCCGCCATCGGTTGGGGTGTGACATCCACCACCGACCACCACTGTCGCCTTCACCAACCACCGTCCCCGTCACCCACCACCATTGTCGTCGCCACCACCTACCTCTGCCGCCGCCACCACCCACCGCCACCACCCACTGCCACCACCTCCGACCATCGTTACCATTGCCACCTATCACCACCCACCACCACCGACTACCGTCACTTATCACCGATTTTATTCATTCGTCTATTCTTTCCTACCAAACAAAACAAAGTAATGATTCATTTCATTATCACATGGTAACCAAACAAGACATGGAATTGTAATGATCCATTCCATTACCTCGTCCATTCCATTACCTCATATATTCCATTCACCCGTCTATTCCATTACGCCATACCAAACAGACCCTAAAGGTTTTTTGGAACCGTATTCGTGAAAAGTTTTTCACCGCCATGGGTCGCGGCGTATATCGACGCCCCGACTCTCTTTCGGGAAAATGGGGCGCAATGAGGACGAAGATTAGCAACTTTAACAACATACATACTAATCTCGTCAACAACAAGAGAAGGAAAAGCGGTTCGAGCGATGTGGACGTGATGACCCAAGCCCACTCCGATTATAGGGTGTACCATGGTCATCACTTTACGCATGTAAATGCGTGGGAGCTTCTTCGCAAATCTCCCAAGTGGCATCTTGTGCCACCGTTCGACCCAACCCGCCCTCGGTCAAAACGGTCCAAATCAACATCCACAACGGAACCATCCGGGTCCGATGCTCGTACGACAATTAATCTTAACGACGATGATGAGGAGTTCGAACAACCAGAGGAGCTGCCTCGACCAAGGGGTCGGGATAAAAGTAAGGCAGCGGCACGAGGAAAGGGTACTTCAACGTCATCGGATGAGCCGTCAAAGTTGGGCGAGTTCCATACAAGTCTCAACAAAATGATCTCGATCAGGGAAAAGGACCAAGAAATGAAGATGCAGAAACTAATCCAGAAAGACTTGGATTTTCTAGCGAAAGATTTTTCACATCTAACGGAGACGGATCAACGCATTATGGAGGCTCGCAAGAATCAAATTAGGGCGAAATATATGTAGTTTTTTTTTCTAGTACCTTCTTATTTTTTTTAATGATGTTTTTTTTTGTGATGTTTTTTATTTTTTTTAGGATGAAATTATGGTTTTTTTTTAATTTTCTAGTTATATAAAATGGCCATTTAATTTAAAAAAGTAAAATGTAAAAATAAAAAATAATTAGGTAATGATGACGGGGCTCCATCACACACCCTGCAAATTAAAGGGGGGGGGTTATAAAGCCCCCTGGCTGACGTGACGTCTAGGTGGCGCTGAAGTGTCCTTTATAACATGCAATGGGCTCCATCCCTCACCCTCTAGCCTAATGAACCATGCTATAAGATTTGACTATTTTTTTAGATATTTAATAGTATAACTACATTAACCCACAAACACCATTAACACCCTAAACATAACGGGTGGAATTAGCTTGCATTAAAGATAATAACACCTACTCGACTTAATCAAATCAACATGTGCACGGGCTTAAACAACTCATGCTAGTCTCAACGTGGGCTAAAGCCCATTATTAAAACTGACCCAAAACCAAAAGACCTATTACAGATAAAACAACAGTTTGTTCTACGTTACTCTTTTATTATTGTTGGCAACCTAGCATTCATTCCTCCTTACACCAATTGTCGCAGTGCATATTACACATAAAGTCTGTCTTCCAACACGTTTCAGCGCCCCAATCTTCATAGCAGCAATACGTTTTTGCAAGAATATCACCACTATTTTGTCTTGTTAGTTGTTTTGTCTCCTTGATCTCACTTCTGCTTCCTATAAACAAACAAAGAACTAGTATCAATTCTCATAACATATAATGTTTGCATTTATATTTGTTTTATGCTAAGATAAGACTATCCGTAATGGGCGTCTTCTCCGGCGTCTTTCCCCCCAAACACGCCCAACATGCCCGTCCCCCACCCCCATGGCGTTTTCCGGCGTGATTTAAAACACGCTCAAATGTCCCTCTCTTCAAAGTGTTGGTCAATGAGTTTTTTCCATGTCAAATACAATTAATTTTAAATTAAAAAAACAAGAAAATAATAATTGAGTAATCATTGATGGGGCATTATTAGGCATTATCCCACTACGCCCATTTGTGAAAAATGCCCATAATGCCCCTTTGCTGTGGGACGGCACGTGTCGCACAATGCCCATGGGTGGGGGCATTATTCATGTGTACCACTACACATGGTCTAATAGTTGTTAAACAATTAATGCATGCTACTTGTGCTATTAATAAACCCCTTTTTGTCTGCTTTGACACCCTGTATACTGCGATATACGACCCGTATAATCTCATATGACCAACAAAAAGAATGGTATACCTATACGACTGACAAAAGATGGGTATTTGACCCGCATAATCCCATGCGACCGACAAAAAACGGGTATCGTATAAACAAGGGATAAAAACAAGTATACGACTGTATAGGCCTGTACGTCCGACAAAAAAAATCCATGACGGGTATACTAATCCCATACGTGTCGTATGCCTGTCAGAGTGTCAAAATAGACTTTGGTGTGCAGGATTAGGCGCAGGGGCGGAGCTACCTTATGCCGGGGGGCAACGCCCGCTACGGCTTGGCGCGGAAATATTTGGAAAAGTTAGTGTAAATTTTGGAAAAATTTGAGGTTTTTTCGATTTCGTTACGGCTTATTTATAAAACGTTACGGCTTGGCGGATTTTCTAGATCCGCCACTAATTAGGCGGAGCCTTATAGTAACAATAATTTTACCAGAACGATCTCCCTTCTCAGACACGATTTGACTCCCCTCAAAGAAGAACTTGTCGTACAATATCTACAAAAAATAAAAATGAGCTACAGATTCACACATTATGCATCAAATTACTTCACTTACAGTAGCGTAGGAAGATGCATAAATCTGTGAAACCAAACAACCAATGATCAGAAGAAAACAACAAAACTGCAAAGAACGCATTTTCCTTAATTATCAAAAATCTAGTGGATTTGTTGAGTTAGAGAAGAAGATTTTGGGTCCATATATAAGATAGATCCGGAGAGGAGTTGTGTCGAGCCAGCCAATTAGCATTTGACACGTAGGATGTTAGTAAATAACAAATGTTACACTTTCGATATTCACATTATCTATCTATATGTACCTCCTTATCAGTTTGTCCACATGGCATTGTCTTCCTATGCCAAAACTAGATTTTTTAGATTTCTTTGACATGCTGTTATGTTATCCATCAAATGGTTCAATCATTCTTTTAACGTGATGAAAGACCCCATGTTGTTGGGTATCAATCAAGAAAGAAGACGAAATCTGATAGGAACAGTAGAAAGAAACAGTATAATTGCAGTGGTTTTTACACTGGTTTCATACGAGGTATGCCCACCATGAAGTGTGTTTTTATCTTCCATATATTTTGCTAGGTAGTTCTCAAAGGTCATATGACCTATAGGCTTTTAAACGAACCGAATGTTCGGTGAACCGTTTGGCAGGAAATTCGTTCATGTTCATTTATTAATAAATGAACGAACATGAACATTTTTTTTGTTCCTTTAATAAACGAACAAACATGAACAGTGTCCCGTTTGTTCATTTACGTTCATGAACGATCGTTTATGCCCGTTCATTTACGTTCGTTTATGTCCGTTCATTTAAATTCGTTCGTTCGTGTTCGTTTATGTCCGTTTGTTTATGTTTATCTTTTAAATTTAGTGATTACTAATTAAATTTAAAAATCTACTTAATTTTTTTTATCATCCCATAACTAGCTTTGAATTTCCGATTTCAAAACTTTCTTTTATATGGTATTAATATATTTGATTTATATTTTCCAATTTAAAAGTAATCTTTTCCATTATATGAAACGTGAATTAAGGTTTACCTATATTTAGGTTCTTCTTCTCCTCTACTATTGCTACACAATTCAAGGTCTTGTTCAGTAATGTTGGTTATGATTTGTTATGTTCTTTTATGTTCAATTATGTGTGTTTTGTAGGTCCCTCGGAGGTTGAGATGAAACCTAATCCTTGTTATGTTAACACACTAGCAAGTGCGGAATCCAAGCTAGAGTGCAACCGAGTTGAGACAAGCACAAACACAAGACACACAAGGTTCACCGATTAACACCACTTGTATTAATGCGACTGAAAGGTTCCGGTTACAAGCACAAGGTTTACAAATCAGTATTGCAAACTCTCTAATGTGTGTGTTCTTGACAGAAGTGTCTCTCAAGTGTTTTCAAATGTCTCTACTGAAAAGAACACACTGCATGGGTATATATACCCAGCACAGCAAGTCTGGTCGAAGGATCAGGAATACTGATCGAAAGATCATCTTTCGATCAGACTGCCATCGAAGGATTCACAGGGACCTCGAAGGATGATCTATCGAGGTCCATCCATCGAAGGTTCAACTTTCGAGCTCATCGAAGGATCTAAACTATCCTTCGATGAGACATCCTTCGACACAGACAAGTGATTATCATGCACTAACTGTTTGGCCAAGTCAAACCAGGAGGATGGTTGACTTGGTCAAACTTACAAGACTAACAACGGACATCGTTTAATATCGACACGATACAGAGTTTAGAAAAAGTACAGACACAAGTGCACCAACAAACTCCCCCTTGGCTGTAGCTTTGTCTCGATCTTGATCATCTTTGATCTTCGTGTCTTCAGGACTCTGATGTCCTTTCAAGTCTTCAATGTCGGAGGATCTTCAAAGTCTTCACGTCTTGAAAGCAGAGAGTGTATCAACAAACTACCCGTATCATGTAGGAAGTGTGTTGACAAACTCCCCCTTAACATAAGCTCCCCCTTGAGTTATGCTTGTGAAAGACTTGATCATTATAGCTTGAGATCCTTGTGGTGTTGATGATGGTCAGCGGCAACTCGATCAACTTCATCTTTTGAGTGCCTTCACGTCGTGTCTTCATTCCAAAGCTTGTCATCGACCATGTTCTCCTAGCCTTTAGAATCTGCACATGCAAGAAATCTAAACGCGTAATGAGAACAACTGCTTGGAATAGTTAGTATAAACAAATGACACACGAATGACCATGTCACAATCAAACACCGTCCGACAGTTTGAAAGTTTAATAAATTTCTCAATTTTAGAATTAACTTTCAAAACTTGCAAATTTCGACCGTTTATGAAGATTTAGTCAATTCGGTTTTCGTTCAGGTTTCAGGTAACGAAGACTCGAGCTCCAACATCGTACGATCGAAAATAGAGTAGAAATAAAATCTTTTTGGCTTTTATAAAGTTTATATTAAAACACACCTAAAATCTTTTTGGTATTTTTGAATAAATTAAAAGACAACAATTTTAATATCCTTTGAGTGTTATCAAACGACATCACCGCTAATGTCGTGCTGATATGCACCAAACGACGAAACTGTTTAAAATAAGATAATAAAAGTTAAGCAGTAAATAAATATATACAGACATTCTTTTTGCGAGTTTCGAGGGTAAGAGAATCATATCAGTGTACGGTCATGTCAAAACACTCTTGTTGTTCAGTTAGTTAACATTAAAATAAGCATCCTATAACAATTATCGATATTGTTGTCCACTTAAGCTCAACTTATCAGATGTAATCATGGCGAGGGGATACGTTAAGGTATGATTTATACTTACCGACCGGTGTTCATCCACATCACGACACATTCCCGTATCAAGGTATGCACGAGAATTCATCTTACCGGTGAGTATACTGATTATCATCTGTTTGACCGTATATGATGTGAGATACTCACTTATTTTGATTTGAAAACAAGCCCTATGTGATAGAATCACTTATTGATGAGGAACTTGATTTTCATATGCATGAAGGCACAGGAGCAAGTCCGTGACAGGTCAGTACTTCCGTACAGCAGAGAGACGAACTTGACTCCCGGATAAATGTGATATTTTATCACTTATTTGATATGGACATGTGATTGTTTATCACTTATTGAGGTCGAATGCAGCATGAGATATGTACACGTATGTATAGTATCATGGAAGATCTAGACTTGCGTCCCCGTTATTTTTCGGTATAAGATACAACCATGATACCCAGATGATAAGCAGCATAAAGACCGAATATCTCAGAACCTCGGCAATCTATCAAACGAAATTTCGGTACTAAGACCATATGCCAATGAATGGTTCCCACCTGGTCTTCAGTCGATTTAAGTTTATATCACCCTGCACACTTTAAAATGATTGTGAGCCTACCGATACATCTTATATAAAGCTGCTTATCGTTTTTCATTTAAGGTTTAAAGAGGTTTGAAAAGACCACTGATGTACTATCATTTTCTCTTTTGCTCGCCAGGAAACTCATTTTTGTTTTTCTATTGTTTTTGTGTTTTTGAAATTTTTCGATGTTTTTGGATTTTCCGATTTTTGGATTTACTCCCCCTAAAATCAATAAACTAAGACAAATTTAAAAGACACAAAGATATTTACAAAAATGATTTTCCGATGTTGGTTTACTCTTGCTTGACCTTAATGCCGTTTACCAATAATAAAAAGTCAAATCTTGATTTGTCAAATGCTTTGGTAAAAAGGTCGGCACGTTGGTCATCGGTGTGGACCTTAACAACATCGATTAGCCTTTTCTCAAAGCAATCACGTATGAAGTGATATTTGATTTCGATGTGTTTGGTCTTTGTGTGCTGCACAGGATTTCTAGTGATCTGTAATGCAGCAGAATTATCAACGTAAATAGGAGTAGTTAGGAATTCAAAACCGTAGTCGCGTAATTGTTGTTGGATCCAAAGAACTTGGGAGCAACAACTTGAGGCAGCAATGTATTCAGCTTCGCATGTTGATGTAGCGACGCACGTCTGCTTCTTGCACTGCCATGTGACTAGGCGATTTCCTAAAAACTGACATCCAGCCGTTGTGGATTTGCCGTCGATTTTGCATCCGCCATGATCAGAATCACTGAATGCGATCAAGTCAAAGTTATTATCCCTAGGGTACCATAGACCGGTGTCAGGGTAACCCTTCAAATAACGAAAAATCCTTTTTACAGCTGCAAGATGTGAGGCCTTCGGGTTGACTTGATATCTGGCAAGTAGGCACGTTGGGTACATTATGTCTGGCCTTGATGCTGTGAGGTACATAAGAGATCCGATCATTGCGCGGTAGTATGAGGGGCTAACAGCTTCACCCTTCAAGTCTGGAGTAATTCCGTGATTTTGTGGCAGTGGGGTACCAATGGGCGTTGCATCAGACATCTGGAACCGGCTCAAGATGTCACCAACATATTTAGTCTGATGGATGAATATCCCAGACTCAGTTTGTTGCACTTGTAGGCCCAAGAAGAAGGTCATTTCCCCCATAGCACTCATCTCGAATTTATCCTGCATAATGCGCTCGAAATTCCTACACAAGACATCATTAGTAGAACCAAAAATAATATCATCAACATATACCTGTACCAGAAGAAGATCTCCATCTTGTTCTTTGATGAAGAGAGTGCAATCGATAAGACCTCTTCGAAAACCGTTCTCCAGCAGATAGGTAGATAAGGTTGCATACCAAGCTCGCGGTGCTTGATGAAGACCATAGAGAGCTTTGTTGAGCAACCAAACCCGATCGGGATGGATAGGATCTTCAAAACCTGGGGGCTGTTCGACATACACCTCTTCTTCAACCACACCATGTAAGAATGCACTTTTGACGTCCGTCTGGTAAACCTTGAATCCTTTGAATGAGGCATAGGCCAGAAAGATCCGAATAGCTTCCAGACGTGCAACATGTGCATAGACTTTGTTGTAGTCGATCCCTTCTATCTGACGAAAACCTTGAACGACTAGACGTGCTTTGTTCCGAATAACCACTCCACGGTCGTCCTTCTTGCATTTGAAAACCCATCGAGTGCCAATTTTCTTGTAGTTCTCAGGTCTTTCAACAAGCTTCCAAACACCAAGCTTTTGAAATTGCTGCAATTCTTCCTGCATGGCTTCAACCCAAGCACTGTCTTTCAACGCTTCTTTCCACGATTTTGGTTCTTCTTGTGACACGTAACACGCGAAGGACCAGTCATTCTGAAGACCAGATTCTCTTATAGCTGAATACAAACCAGCATTCCGGTTGTTTCTCAGCTGATTACGCGTCTGCACACCGCGATGGACATCCCCTATAATATTCTGCTGGGGGTGGGTATCGTGAATCCTCATTTCAGGATTTTCTGACACACGTGCATTGATACCCAATTGTTAAGATTAAGATCAACAACCAACTCCACACCAGGAATGTGTGTAGAGGTGGATGCATTCCCTTCAGCAGTGTCTACATTCTGCATATGAGGTGTATCAACAGAGGCACATTGAACAGGAGCAGCTGGAGCCGAAGATCCTTCAGCTGCATCATGATATTCATCATCTTCAGAAGATTCATTATAATCAGCAGCATCTTCATAAACCTCATTTTGAACCATATTGTTGACAGACGAAGAAGCTTGTGGGTCAACAACAATAGGTCTAACCAAAGGCGAGTCGGCAGCGTTGTCACTTTCCAACAACATCCTAGCCGCTGCTGACTCTTCGTCAAAGGTTGGCAGATTAAAGGAGTCAAATAGTCCATCATAATCGAACATCCACGGATCACCCGGAGCCCTAACAGGACTCGTGTACCTTTGAACCCTCACTTCACTCCATAGCTCAATCTTTTTGGTAGCCAGATTCCAAACACGAAAATTCGGAGTAGCATATCCAAGGAAGAAACCCTCGATAGCTTTAGCTCCAAACCTTCCGTCCGGCTCAATCATAGTACATGGAGCACCAAACGGTTCTAGGTAAGAAAGATCCGGTTTCCTTTTCTGAAGGAGTTCGAAGCAAGTTTTGCCATGTCTCTTTACTGTAAGAACTCTGTTTAACGTGTAGCATGCAGCCGATACAGCCTCCCCCCAGAATTGAATAGGGAGTTCCGACTCTACTAACATTGTTCTTGCAGTTTCTATAATCGTCCGATTCTTCCTCTCCGCGACACCATTTTGTTGTGGAGTATAACGAGAACTGTACTCATGAAGAATGCCTTTAGAAGTACAAAACTCATCCATAACTTGATTCTTGAATTCGGTTCCATTGTCGCTTCGGATCCTCTTCACTTTCAACGAATAGAGATTCTCCAACATTGTAAGAAGATCCTTGAGGATGCCAGGAGTTTGACTCTTGTGTGCCATGAAGGATACCTAAGAAAATCTAGAATAATCATCAGTAACAACTAGACAATAAGCATCTCCGAATGTTGTCTTGTGCTTCATAGGTCCAAAAAGATCCATACGGAGACGTTCGAGAGGCATGCTGACAGTGTTGATTTTCTTCAAAGGGTGAGACTTCTTTGTTTGCTTCCCTTTTTGGCACGAGACACAGATATCTTGTAAATGAAAACTTCTCACAGGCACACCATTCACAAGATTATTTTTCACCAAATGGTTCATCTTTCTCAAGTGAATGTGTCCCATTCTTCTGTGCCAAGATATAGACTCCTTTTCCGTGGCTTTCGAGACAAAGCAAGTGACTTGTGCAGATGTTGTAATCGCTTGGCTCATGTCGAGAATATAAAGATCATTAACTCTCGGAGCCGATAAGAGAATCCATTCTTGTGGAATTTTGAATCCAGGTTTCAGCACATAGCAGCCGGCATCATCAAAATGCACGGAGAATTTTTTATCGCAGATTTGCGACACATTGAGAAGATTATGATCAATTTGCTTAACATAATTGATCTTATCGAAGCACACCATACCATTGGAGATACTTCCCTCTCCAGTGATGAATCCACCTTTGTCTCCCGCAAATGCAACATACCCTCCTCTAATGTTTCTCACGTCGTATAGGAGCCGTAAGTCGCCAGTCATGTGCCTGGATGCTCCACTATCAACAATCCAGTGACTATTAATAGTTCCTCCTAGAACACCCTGCACATGTCATTTAAAAACATCAGTTGAGGATGGGGACCCAAGCCTTAGTGGTCTTGGGTCGACCCTGAGCATCACGAAACGTGATATCAATCTCTTGATGGTTTTCAAGAACAACTGATCCTCCTGAATTGTCACCCGCCTTAGGTAACCAAGTTTGTTTTTGCCTACCAGTTTGAGTGTTGTAAACAGTTTTTGAAGATTCTGGTTTTACAGGTTGTGACACACTTGGTTCCCTTTGAACTGTTTTAACTTCAGATTTCAAAGCTTTCTCAACAGTTTTCATGTTCTTACGTCGTTGTTTAGTTTCTTGTTCTTTTACAGTTCGTTTATCATGTTTAGGTGAAACCGACCGACGTTGAGGATGAACTGTTTCAGGTGGAACTTTCTCAACAAATTTATTCTTTGGAGCATTTGGACAGTTTTTGATGATGTGCCCAATTTCTCCACATTAAAACATGTTCTCCTTTCAACAAATTTAGGAGAACTTGATTGACCACAAGATGTCGAACTCGTGGAACCCGAGGTACTAGCCTTTTCATCACACCCATTTGTGCGTTGAGTGTAATTGTTATCAAAGTTACGTTTTAAGATCCTGACCTGTTGTACAAAATCTGTGTTTGATTTATTCTCTAAAGTCTCAATCTTATCAGTACCTGTGGATGCCACGAATTTGACACTTTTTGCTTTCTTTTGAGATCGAGCTCCTTTTGTTTCAGATTTCATCTGAGAGACTTTATGCTTTTGAGCTCGTTTGACTGGTTGTTTACCATTAGAAGCACTAGGTTGTCGAGTGGTTGAAGATTTTTGATTACCAAACTGTTTTCTAATCTCAGCCTTAGGAATTGGATCACATTGTGTTACAACAATTCCTGGAAGTGTTTTTCCCAAAAATTTGTTTGTGTTGTCTTCAAAGACTTTATCAATCAGAGATTGATTTACATTTTTAATTGGGAAATCGTGATCTGAGTAGATTTTATCATCTCCAACCAATGTATACAACACATTACTGCTTTTAACAGTAGACACACATGTCTTATCAACTTTGACAGAATCAATCACTTGTTTCTTAACAGATGGGACATCAGGAGTATCAGGATCACAAAGAATGTGATTCTCTCGTGTAATAACTACTCCTTTCATCTTGTTAAGTGATTTATCCTAATCACTTACATCCAATTCCGATTCATCATCCGATGTCTCATAGTCCTCGATAATTGGAGGACTTTGCTTCATGGATGATGAAGTTTCTTGTTGCTTAGAGGATGTGTTTGAAGAATTGTCCGGTTTGAACCCTAGGCCAGTAGCAAATTCCTCAACATCAAGAGGCACACTGGGTTCATACCGAGGCATTTCCTCCTCATCAGGCATCTTGGTATAATTGTTCATCAAAGGGGGCGGACATTTCTTATACCCTATGCCTTTCTGATTTCCCTTCGGTTGTTGAACATCGATGATGTGATCAAGCACAAATTGGGAGTTAGAATAACTCTCCAATTTTTGTTTGATCGCATCATGCTCGCATTGGGCAATGGCTAATTGATTCTTAGTTTCTTCCACAATGTTAATGTATTCATTTATACTTACTTGCTTGTGGTAAACTACTTTGTTCACTTCGGACACATTTTTCTTTAATGTTTCAATTACTGATTTAAAATCTTTTTCGTTCCGAGTTAAAGCCATATTTGCCTCTTTGCATTTGGAAAGTTCAATAACCAAATTTTGATTATGACTATGAAGCTTTTCTAGTTCAAGCTTCATTTCAGCACATGATTCACAAACACTAGGAGCAGGAGGTTCAGAATTTACCTGACTCGAAGAGGCTGACACATTTGTCATAAAAGCAGTTTGAAAAGAAAAAGATCCGTCTTCAGAAAAGAACTTTTCCATTTCCCTGGATGTAGTAGCAGCCTTCTTGATCAGAATTGATTTCTGACGTAAGAGATCATCAGCTTCATTCAATAAATCCTCAACACCAGAACCTGCTTCCTCCTTCACATCAGACTCTGATTAATTATCCTCAGAAACAGAGCCTTCTTCATCAGAACTTCCAGAATAACCAGAACTGTCATCACTTTCAGAGGACTCTTCTTTATGAACATGCTTGATGATTTTTGCATAACAAGCTGTTCCACTTCCTTGATCACCTTCACCAAACTGCACAGACCAGTCACATCCCTCATCAGCTTGAACAGTCAAAGCCCGATTGGGATTTGAAGTTCCAGGCTGGCCCTGATTGTTATTAACTGCCACAATCCTCCTATCACGGTTTTCTTGCTGGGCATTCACATTTGTATTACTCGTCTGGTTTCTGAAAGGGTTGTGATTGCCTTGTTTTGTTGGTCGAGTGCACTCACGTTTGAAGTGCCCTTTATTACCACAATTGAAGCATGTAACGGCATTAATATCAAACCCATACTTCGTATCTTTCTTTCCTTCCAACGAAGTTCTTCCAGTTCGAGCCATGAAATCTTTTGCCCTTCTCACTGCACTAGCAAAAGCCCATTTGATATCCATCAACTCCATTTCTTCCTTGTCGATCTGTTGATAATCTTCATTGGTCATGTTGATGTTTCCAAGCTGACCTGCTACCAAACCACAGTAGGCACTGACCATTGTATTGATAATTTCCATATGCTCCTTAGCAACTTCAATGCTGATGTGTGAAAGGTTTGAATTATCGACTCGGATTGTGTTAGGGTTTTGAGGATTGTTTGTATAATGAGCCTGCTGTTGTTGTTGTGGTGGTTGGACTTGTGGCTGTGTTGGGACGGGAATGTAAGACCTCGGATCAAAAGCCGGAGCAGCATTTGATTGAGGAAACGGAAGAGAACTTGTGTTGGACACAAATGCAGTTTGCAGTTTAGGTTGCTGAGCTGCAGCGGATCTTGCCAAAGCATCGAAGCCTGGAAGGTACATTTCTGTATTCTGAGGAGCGGGAGCTCGCTTTGCTTTCCTGATTTCTTCATCATTTTTATGTTCCAGCTTCTGAATGAACTCATAGATGTTAACCGTGTCTAGAGTTCCAGTGTGCTTCAACAACTCAATAAAAGAACTCCATTTTGGAGGTAAGGCGTCAGCAAACCTATTCACCATGTCTTGTTGAGTAGATACAACCCCATAAGCACACATTTCACTAATCAGATGATAGAACCGTGTTGTCATATCATTTAGAGTTTCGTTTTCCAAAAACTGAAACGATTCAAACTCTTTCTTCAACAAATCATGACGAGACTTTCGAGTAGCTGCATTGCCTTCTCGTCTAGCAACTAAGGCATCCCACAATGTTTTCGTGGTCTTGCAGTAGGAGAACTGATGATAGATATCTTTGTTGAGTGCTTGTGTAAGTGTAGCAAAGGCCATTTTCTCCAATTCATAAGCCTTCTTGTCATTTTCGAGCATGTTAGCATAACCTTCTGAAGTGGACGCTGCAACCTCAAGATTAGCATTGAATGCATTGATGAAACATGTCCAAAGATCGGTGCTTTGCCCTTGAACATACGTGTGAAAGCGGTTTTTCCATGATGGAAAGTCGTTCATATGGTTCAACTTTGGTGGACGATTGTTGCTGCCCGTTTCGCTTTCACTAATCAAAAGATTTTGAATGCTTTGACTTTGATTGGATACCAATGCCCATTGACTTGGACTGATTGATGGCGGTGGAAACATACTTTTCGCCCAAGCTGCAGCAGAGGTTAGCTCTTGACTAGATTGTGAGTCAATACTCCAGTCCCAAGGACTTGTACAACTCATTTTGATGAAATACTAATAGAAGACCTACACAAACACAAACTGTTAAATTCAAACAAACTAAGATCGAAAGATCAAGACTTGTTCGAAGGATCAACAGTGTTCGAAAGATCACTGTTGAGTTTCGAACAACGACTTCGAAAGATTCACAATTGAAAGATCCTTATCTTTCGAACAATGATCTCGAAAGATTCACAACTGAAAGATCCTTATCTTTCGAACAACGATTTCGAAAGATTCACAATTTAAAGATCCTTATCTTTCGTATATGTATCCTTCGAAAAGATTCCCCTGAGCTCGAAAGATAGATCACAAGCTTCGAAAGATGTTCGAAGGATGGTTATCTGTCGAACCTCCTTTGATCGAAAGATAATCTTTCGACGTCGAAGGATATCTTTCGAATGAATCTGACACAGCTGACACTGAGATGATAGGTTGGTGAAAAAGGTGATGGGTTGGTAGTCAACTTTCGGCAAAAGGGTATGGTCAGACCTTACCTTTTCACCAAACAAGATTTGACTAATAAAATATTCCTAAAAAGGAAAATCTTATCCAGAGAATCCGGTCACCGGAACACACCGGAATTATGGACGGAAATCACCAAGTTTCTTAAAAACAAGTTTTAAGTTACCCAACCCGTCCTTGAACACACCCGGTAAGTTTAGAACGCGTTTTTATGTTTATAAATGCAAGAAAACCACCAAAAACGGGCACTAAACCAAGTGTTCAAACACACCAAGACCTTGTACAAACTCGGTTTTAACAAGGAAAAGAGACTTAGCTCTGATACCACTAGTAGGTCCCTCGGAGGTTGAGATGAAACCTAATCCTTGTTATGTTAACACACTAGCAAGTGCGGAATCCAAGCTAGAGTGCAACCGAGTTGAGACAAGCACAAACACAAGACACACAAGGTTCACCGATTAACACCACTTGTATTAATGCGACTGAAAGGTTCCGGTTACAAGCACAAGGTTTACAAATCAGTATTGCAAACTCTCTAATGTGTGTGTTCTTGACAGAAGTGTCTCTCAAGTGTTTTCAAATGTCTCTACTGAAAAGAACACACTGCATGGGTATATATACCCAGCACAGCAAGTCTGGTCGAAGGATCAGGAATACTGATCGAAAGATCATCTTTCGATCAGACTGCCATCGAAGGATTCACAGGGACCTCGAAGGATGATCTATCGAGGTCCATCCATCGAAGGTTCAACTTTCGAGCTCATCGAAGGATCTAAACTATCCTTCGATGAGACATCCTTCGACACAGACAAGTGATTATCATGCACTAACTGTTTGGCCAAGTCAAACCAGGAGGATGGTTGACTTGGTCAAACTTACAAGACTAACAACGGACATCGTTTAATATCGACACGATACAGAGTTCAGACAAAGTACAGACACAAGTGCACCAACATGTTTGTGTGCATTTATGTTCGTGAACCATTCGTTTATACTTTTAGCGAACGAACATAAACGAACATGAACATGTTCATTTTCTTAACGAACGAACACGAACAAGAAAATCCGTTCATCTAAATGTTTGTGTCCGATCGTTTGTTTGGTTAAAGGTAAATGAACGAACATGAACATACCTCGTTCGTATTCGTTCAGTCCATTTACAAGCCTAAATTGACGCAACCGCTTTACCAACACGCATATTAATTTAAAAAAATAACCAAAATAGTGGGACCCATTTAAAAAAACAAAATTTATTAATAAAAAATTGTGGCCCCATCTGACAAACCTAAACCATACCAATCTTCTTTGTTCATCATGTCGTTTACTACCCTACTGCCACCAGCACCTAACACCTCCACCTGCATAGATTTCGGCTGGCCATATGTCACACCCCCAAAATAACACATGCGGGAATACCGCGGGACGTGTGACGTACCAGGATCTAGCCACTAATCACTCTGAACTCATAACAAGATTTCCAAAAAAACTTTCATTCATTAAAATAAGGTTTTACAAAACATATTTATAACTCGTTGTGTTTAGCGGAAGCATAATACAAGTTTAACTAAAACCCAAGTATATGAAATCAGCTAGTCTCGCTTCGAGTTTCCATTTCCTCGACCCATGACCACTCCAGCATCCCAGACAGCAAGTTCTATGATATAACCCTACAAACCTGCAAGCATGCAGAAAAGTGTGTCAGACGACACTGGTGAGTTCAAAGTTTGTTAACGTGTTTAGATACCAGTTACCAGATTAAAACGTTTCACAGATTCGATGTTATTAATCACACGCTTACCGCCGATGGCTCCGGATTATTTGACCTAAACCCCAATGCCTCTATCAAAGCAATGGTCAAGATGGGGGTCATTAGTTCACTCTCGACCTCCTCGGTGCGGTGTGAGGGCGCCAAACCTAAATAGCGCTATTAACTAATACCCTGTTGCCTTCCCGGCAACAATCGGTAGGAGGGACTTGAGTGATAAATATACGTGTATTAACCAACAACCCAGGTTTAACATTCCAGTCAAACCCATTTACCCGACATTCCTCCCCGGAACGTTTACCAGATGTCCCTCCCCGGGACGCATGCTTGGTAAAAGAGCAGTGAACTCACCTTAGATTTGGTCGGTTTGTTAAGTTACTTTACCCGTTCCAAGTTGGTCAATCAAACCCTACCATGGTTACCAAAGACAGTTAGTATGCACGTACATAGATCACGTATTCCATATTTATGTTGTGTACAAGAAGCACTCGTATAACACATGTCATAATAGTTAACATAGCAGCCCATTCTCATCAAGTAGTCTCAGAGCGTGCATTCAGTTCTCATATAAGTTTACACCAAGATTCCAATATGGTCATCAATGATAATCAGTTTCCTATGTAATAAATCACGTTCCTTTCACTTATATTAAACAAGTGTCGTACAAGCATTTACACACATAAATCACATGTCATAACAGTAAATAAGCATTCATAGCATTCATCACGTAATGTGCGGCCCATCTAAGTTTAGGCCCAAAAGAAATGTGCGATCCGGGCCTCATTGTGCGATCCGAATCCCATTTGTGCGATTGGGTCTATAAACTAATGTGCCATCCAATATGGCCTTATGATCTGATCATACTGTGACCCGGTTTGGTTTGCGGCCCAAACCTTTACTGGATCCATTGATCAAAATGAGTGTGCAACCCAAAATAACAATACAAGCCCAAGTGAGTGTATAACATATTGCCAATGTGCGATTGCAACAGGATATGCGATCATGATAGTGGTGTGTGGCTGACTTGCATGAATGGTGTGCATATGAGGTTTAGGTGATATAAGTGTTTGGTGGACCAAGGAGTTTCCTGGTCAACATGTTCTGTTCGTGATTATAGGCCCCACCCCAAATTTCGTAACTGTTTCTTTTCATGCAATCATAACCATGTCCTTCAATCATGAGTTTATATATTCGAGCAATACTAATTTATCAATTAACAGTTAGATTGACAAGCCATTCAAGACTCAACATATTATTGAATATACTCCCTTACTGAATTATGGTTTCATAGTTTTTATGACTCGTTAACCACTTCCAATCATAATCTAATAGTTTCATTATGAATCTGGTTTCACAAATAAAACGACACCGTAGTTATCATTCAATCAATTCCAATCCTGTTTACGTATCAACATAAATCAATACTTGACACCCAACCCTTTCCATAACCACCTATTACGAGATCATATTCGTGAATATCACACCGGCCGAAATCATCGAGCCTCGATTAAACGTTACTCAGTAAATCATCATTCAAGCTGTTTATTAACAATACTCTAGGTTCAGATTCTTATTACACATACATATTATAACACACATATTTCTAAATCAATAACCACGATCACACATAAGCAAACAATCAAGAAATCATAACTAACAAGCTATCGTACTTACCGAATGCAAGCGGTGATGTTTCGAGGGTAAGAGGGCTTCGATGAGGAAGGCTGTCGCCACTCCCAGAGACGTGGATTAGGGTGCTAGGGTTCAGCTTCCAAGAATCATTGTGGGATAATGAAATTCACATATAATCTTGGGTGTGTATGATTTCGACTAAGTGGGCCAAGCCCGCTTAGGTCTTGCTTCGGGCTCAAAGGAGATGGACCAAGAATAATTTAAAACCATAGAGGAGGTGTTTGGCCCATGCACAAGGTGTGCGACTTATCGTAATGTGCGACCAAGCGTTACAATCATAACTATAATCATATAATAACTCGCGACCAATAAATTGAACCAACTTGATTATCCATTGCGTACCACATACACGAAATCACAATATATAACGAATCATGAGAAGGAGACTAACACTTAGGAAACATCTGGAACCGCGAGTTGTCACATCATCCCCAACTTGAAAGAAATTTCGTCCCGAAATTTGAATAGCGGTCACAAAGAAGTGAAGTGATAGATCAGGATGGCTGCGGGTTTCCCTCAGGTGCCACATCATCCCCAACGTGAAATGGAATTTTCTCCGAAATTCACCAGTGATATCAGAATTGGATTGGTTAACAGGGAAGTGTTGAGGATATTTGAGCTTCATCTGATCTTCGCGCTCCCACGTTAACTCCGGTCCACGTCTTGAGTTCTAACGAACTCTCACGATTGGAATACGACTATGCTTACGAACCTTAACTTCCCGATCTAGGATTTCGATTGGTTCTTCTACAAACTGCAATTTGTCGTCGATTTTCAGTTCTTGGAGTGGTACGACAAGTGTTTCATCGGACAAACACTTCTATAAATTAGAGAAATAATGACACCGTGAACGTTACCCAATTCGTCAAGTAACTCGGGTTTGTGAGCCATGTATCCATTCCAGAAATCCAAATGTCCCAACGTATCATAAACTAAGCTTGCCACGTTTTCCATAGTGTACCGCACCCTCCCAGAGTGAGATTTTCGATTATGATACGTTCACCTGCAGCGAGCTCCCAGTGTTTCCTAAGCTTGCCAGCTTTCCTGACAGTCACGGTTGCCGCCAAACGATTTCCAATCTAAACAATCTTTCCAAGTGGTTCGAGTATAAATCCTGGATCTGTGATTAGGTTATCACCCACCTTAATCCAACAAGGAGATTAGCGTTGCTGACCATGCAATGTCTCAAACAGAGCTGTCTGAATACGGTAGATCTCAGCCAAAGGTATGTGTCCTTCCAATTTTTACTACGCCAATCCCACACATGCTCGCAACATGTCTTCGAATGCCATAGGGGGTTCGTTTACTCAAACCAATTGCCCCAATGTGATAAGTAATGCTCATGTCTAGACGTGTGCCAAGAGTCTTGTGTAGTGCCTGTCATAAATCAGGTATAGATCAAAATCAGAAATACAGGAGTTGGCACTTCGTGCCTAAATAGCCGCCTCTCTCAGAGGAATATTCACAAGCTGTGAAGACTCGTCAGTTTCGTTGATTGCAAGTGGGTGTACTGGTTACATGAGACAATCAACGATCACCCAGGTGATATCGGTTCCATTCTGAGTTTTAAGTAAACCAGTGGCAAAATCCATGGCAGCCTGTTCTTATTTCCATATGGGTGTTTCTGGTTGCTGATACTCCACCTTGACTTTCCCACAAGTAAAAAATCATTCACATACATTGCCAGGTGGGCCTTCATGCCCGATCACCAGTACAAGATTTATAAGTCCTAATGTCTCTCATCAAAACCCAGACGACTAGAATATCGAGGCCGGTGTGCTTTACTCAACACAAATTTCCTACAGTTGCTGTATAATAAGATCCACATTCGTTCCATGAGATAGCGAATATCGTCCGACCTGCCAAAGGTTGCTTCTCCATGCCCCGCATGGGTTCAACTTGAAAATTCTCTTCCTTCAGTTCTCCGGTTTGAACAGAGCGAGTCTGATCAGGTAGGTTAGAGTCGATAGTGAGTTGCAAAGCTTGTACACGTTCAGGTTTCACAGTCGAAATCATTCAAATGTTCCATCCAGCGATGTCATTGCATGCTTTAGCCTTTTTCGAAACTATGATACACGGGAGGCCCTTGTGATCGGTCTAAGTAATGCATTTGGTACCGTCCAAGTAATGCCTCCAACTTAAATCCAAAGACCACGATTTCCACCGCAGATTGTGACTCGTGCACTTCCCCTTCGCAAATTCGCTACGTAGGTCATCACCTTCTCGTGTAACATTGGCGTGTAACTAGGACTCTGATTCGAACCATCACGGTATACCTCTAGATCACCCGTACCCTCGAGTGAAGACGATGCTCAGTGCGTTGTAGTATTGGGTCTCAAAAGCTGAAAAGACGCTTTCCCGTTTTGTCTCCCACGAATGCACAGCACCCTACTGTGTTAAAGAGATTAAAGCTGCGCGATCTTCGAAAATCACTCGATGAATCTGCGATAGTATCTAGCGAAACCAAGGAATTGCTGTATCCTCGAAGGAATCTTTGGTGTCGATCAGTTTCTAACAAAATGAATCTTAGCGAGATCCACGTGTATTCCCACTTCGTTGGTTACATGATCAAAATGCATCTCTCGAATCTAGATGTGACATTTAACAAGACTTCACACACAATGGCTCCTCCCTTAGGAGCGCTAAAATTAGATACCGATGTCGTCTATGATGTTCCTTTCTCCTGAAATGATTCTACACGTCGTCAATAAGCATAGTCGATTCATGTGATCCATAAAGCTGTTGGTGTGATGATTAGCCCAAAGGTCATGGAATATGACGTTGAAATGACCTCACTGCGTTTGATATACCGTTGTAGAAACATTCTCCCCTTAGACTTCCAACTGACAATAGTTTGTTCATTAGACAATCCTCGAATGGAAGCTCGACCCTTGCTACTTGTCGACTGGCTGGCAATACATGGTTGAGGCAAACGGTTCTTGACTGTCACCTTGCTTGTCACACCCCCAAAATCCCACCCGCGGAGTACTACCGCTTGGAGGCGTGACTGACCAGGATCCAGCCACCAATCATACTGAACAAGCATATGAATAGTTATAAAAGTTTAACCAATACGACTGGTGTTTCAAACAAACAAAGTTTAAGTTGCAAGCGGAAGCATAAGTCTCAAAAGTAAAACCTAAGTTCAATTGTTTCAAGTTTAACATGGTACGCAGCAATCCGTGTCCCACAACGACTCTCCTCCATGCATGCTCCAGCTGAGTACCTATGGTCCTGCAAAGCATGTAGTAACGAGTCAACAACTAGTTGAGTGAGTTCACAGTTGGGTGTTCGTTTTAGTTGTTTCGAAAACAGTTCCCTTTAACTGGCATCCTGCCGTGGGGGTTACCCCATAGTTTAAAAACGTGACTTGTTCATTCCCAGTTACTCTGGCATTCTAGCCGTGGGGGCTACCCCATGTTAGTTATCAGGCATTTCGGCCGTGGGGGCTACCCCATGCGTACACTGGACTCGTTACCATATCGACTGCTGACTGTAGTCATGTTTATGTGCCCTGAAACTGTCAATGTCTATCATCATTGACGTGCCCCAGATCCATTAGTTCACGCCCGTCCTCTGCGGCACGGTGTGAGGTTTGTCAGACCTAAATAGCGCTATCTAACTAATGACCCGCTCGCCATTGGCCCGGCGATTAAGTCGATATAAAAAGGAGGGACTTCGTGATAGAGTTTTGGTCTAGTACGAGTTATCCGTCCACAAAGACGAGGAATCACATTCCTGAACTATTGCTGTCCTACCCAAGGAGGACGAGGAATCCACGTTCCTTAACCCCGTTCCCAACCCAGGGAACCCCATGCTTTGTAAAGGGTGTGAACTCACCTTGGTTTGCTCGGCAGTTAATCACAGAAAGGTCAATCAAGTTGCAAGTAGTCAACTACGTCCTAACATAGATACCACTTATATCAGATTCGAACCAAGCAGTGCACGTATAAGTAGAAATCATGGCATGGCAGTATATCAATAACATACTCAATTGACAGTAGCACGTATGGCCCATATGTTCAGCCCAATTACTTAAGCCCAAAACATGCATTAAACAGTACCACAAGGAGTCCATAAGGCCGACCCATTAACTTAGGCCCGTAACTAAGCAAGCCCAACAATTGCGGTTTCGAGTCGCAATCTAAGGAGGTCTAGGGTCATGCACGTGTTGGTCTCGAGTCGCAACAGGACTCGCAAGCGTGGTTTCGAGTCATACTGTTTGTGCTGATCATAGATGGTTGCGAGTCGCAACCTATGTCGCAACTATGGTTTCGGCTGGTCATGCTATGGTTTCGAGTCGCAACAGGACTCGCAACCTGTGGTCTCGGCTTGTAAGGCTGTGGTCTCGAGTCGCAACCAGAGGTTTCGACTCCCCAGCAGTTGCTGATTCTGCACAGTTGTACTATCCAATAGAATTTCAATTTCATGCACCCTAATGTGTACTATCCACTTAAACATGTTTTGTTGTCCATCATTTAGCTAAAATGGATCAAACATAGCATAATTCAAATATTCAAGCACCTTTATAGCACATTCAACTAGTTCTTCATATATTCATCACGTTCTTCAAACATTCAAATCACATTCATTATCATGTTCATGTTGTTCATCATCCCAACAACCCTTATCCAAGCACATTATGCATCTATCCTAATCATAACATGAACAACTATTAAAACATTTGAACTCGATGCCACAATTCGGTCCTATACACAACCGATTACATGACAAATACAAACCGATTTCATGCTCATCAAAACTAGTGGTTCAAACTTCATTTAAACACAAGACATCATCAACCAAAATCAAGACATGTTAACCGATTCATCATTATCATACATATGATATCATCTTTGACAACAAGTAACAATTTTCTATCAACAAACACCTTTATCATACACAATCATTTCATGTATAAACAACTTAGCAAGCAAGCATGATGTCATAATCATCAATCCAAGCACAAAACACAACAAGAATTACTAACCGGTTAAGAGATAGGAAAGGTGAACTCCAAATGTCGATTTCCAAGCTTGATCCAAAAATCCTAGTGCCAACCGAGAATAATGTGTGTGTTTGTGTTTCTTAGGGTTTTTAGTAGGAGAGTGTGTGTAGGAAGGTGAGTGTGGTTGCCCAAAGAGTGGCAAGGTTGGAAAGAAGTATGATATATATACTAGTTCCACAAGGTGCACCCTAATGGGTTTAGTTTACAAGTCGGCTAAGGGGTTTACGGCCCAAATGGCCTAACCGGTTACTGTTCACTCGAGACCACATGGTCTCGAGTCGGGTCCTTGTGTTCTCGAGTCGCATACACACATACGTATACACATAGCACATAGTCACTTAGATTGCATACACATAAATCATATAATTCAACGATTCAATTAGCCATATATGTTCAAACACGTTACATCAAGATACATCGAAGGTTCTAAATTTCGAGTTGTCACATCATCCCCAAGTTGAAAGAAATTTCGTCCCGAAATTTGATGGCACTCACTGAGGAAGCTAGTTAAGTTGCATGGTTTTCCCGGTTTTCCTGGGGTGTCACATCCTCCCCCCGTTGATCTGGAATTTCGTCCCGAAATTCCGTAGCTTCAGCCTCAGTAGTGGTCATACCGTTTGCGAACAGTTGGGGATACTTTTGTTTCATCCGATCTTCGCGCTCCCAGGTGAACTCTGGGCCGCGACGTGAGTTCCAACGAACTCGAACGAGAGGTATTCTAGTGCTCTTGAGGACCTTAACATCCCGGTCCGTGATTTCGACTGGTTCCTCGACGAATTTCAACTGTTCGTCGATCGTGAGTTCCTTCAGAGGAACTACGTGGGTCTCATCTGACAGACACTTCTTCAGATTCGATATATGAAAAACGTTGTGAACTGCACCGAGTTCTGCTGGTAAGTTCAGTCTGTAGGCCACCTTGCATATTTTCTCAATGATTTCGAAAGGTCCAACGTATCGTGGGTTGAGTTTGCCTCGTTTACCAAAATGAACCACACCCTTCCAGGGTGAAACTTTGAGTAATACCCGCTCCCCAACCTGGAGCTCAAGTGGTTTCCTGCCCTTATCGGCGTAGGCTTTCTGACGATCACGAGCGGCCGCCATGCGTTGTCGTATTTGAGCAATCCGCTCAGTAGTGTCTACCACATGTTCTGGACCAGTGATTTGACTATCCCCCACCTCTGCCCAACAAAGAGGTGACCGGCATTTACGTCCGTACAATGCCTCGAACGGAGCAGCTTTAATGCTGGTGTGGTAGCTGTTATTGTACGAGAATTCCACAAGTGGCAGATGCTTTTCCCAGCTGTTGCCAAAGTCGATTACACATGCACGAAGCATGTCTTCTAAGGTCTGAATAGTGCGCTCGGATTGCCCGTCCGTCTGTGGGTGATACGCTGTGCTCATATCTAATCGAGAGCCAAAGGACTTGTGCATTGCTTGCCACAGCTCTGAAGTAAAACGTGCATCTCGATCAGAGATGATAGAGGTGGGCACCCCGTGCCTCGAAACAACTTCCTTGAGATATATCTCCGCTAGAGTGGAGAATTTATCTGTTTCCTTAATCGCCAAAAAGTGTGCGGATTTCCTGAGTCGATCCACGATCACCCAAATAGTATCGTTTCCGCGCTGAGATCTAGGTAGGCCAGTAACGAAATCCATGGAAATTTGCTCCCATTTCCATTGTGGTATCTCTGGTTGTTGCAGTAAACCTGAGGGTTTCTGATATTCCGTCTTGACTCGCGCACAAGTCAAACACTTGCTGACGTAAGTTGCTATGTGGGCCTTCATGCTAGGCCACCAATACGTAGTTTTGATATCGTGGTACATCTTATCTGAACCAGGGTGTACCGAGTAGCGAGATTTGTGTGCTTCATCCATCACAAGTTCTCGTAGGTTGCCATAGAGTGGGATCCAAATGCGTCCTGTTACGTAGTAAGCACCGTCTTCCTTCTGTTCTAAGCGTTGCCTTGACCCGCGTAGGGCTTCAGCCCTGACGTTTTCTGGTTTCAGTGCTTCTATCTGAGCAGCTCGTATTTGAGAAGGGAGACCAGAATGTATAGTGAGTTGTAGAGCTCTCACGCGCTTAGGCGCAGTGTCCTTTCGACTGAGGGCGTCAGCCACTACATTGGCCTTGCCCGGGTGATACCTGATAGAGCACTCGTAGTCATTCAGTAATTCAACCCATCGTCGTTGCCGCATATTCAGTTCCTTCTGCTTGAATATGTGCTCTAGGCTCCTGTGGTCGGTGTAGATTGCGCACTTGGTTCCGTACAGGTAGTGCCGCCATAACTTAAGTGCGAAAACAACAGCTCCCAGCTCCAAATCGTGTGTAGTGTAGTTCTTCTCGTGAACTTTGAGTTGTCGTGAGGCGTAGGCTATGACTTTATCTCGTTGCATCAATACACAACCAAGACCTTGAATTGATGCATCACAGTAAACCACAAAATCGTCTGTGCCCTCTGGCAGTGAAAGGATAGGTGCACTACAGAGTCTATCCTTTAGATGTTGAAAAGCTAACTCTTGTGCATTTCCCCAATGATAAACAACGCCTTTCTGCGTTAGCGAGGTGAGAGGCTGCGCGATCTTAGAAAAATCCTTAATGAATCTCCTGTAGTAACCTGCCAATCCCAAGAATTGGCGAATTTCCTTTGGTGTGCGAGGCGCAGGCCAGTTCTTAATGGAGTCCACTTTGGATGGATCAACGTGAATCCCATCCTTGTTCACCACATGTCCTAGGAAATGAACTTCACGAAGCCAGAAGTCGCATTTCGAGAACTTTGCATAAAGCTGTTCTGTCCGAAGGAGTTCCAAAATAAGTCGTAGATGCTGTTCGTGCTCCTCCTGACTCTTAGAATAGATCAGGATGTCGTCGATGAAGACTATAACGAACTTGTCCAGATAAGGCTTGCATACTCGGTTCATCAAGTCCATGAAAACTGCGGGTGCGTTTGTCAGCCCAAACGGCATGACCAAAAACTCATAGTGCCCATAACGAGTTCTAAAGGCTGTCTTGGAGACGTCCTCTTCTCGAACTCTCAGCTGGTGATATCCCGATCTCAGATCGATCTTTGAGTAGTAGCTCGACCCCTGCAACTGGTCGAACAAGTCGTCAATGCGTGGTAGAGGATAATGGTTCTTCACAGTCACCTTGTTGAGTTCACGATAGTCGATACACATTCTGAAGGTACCATCCTTCTTTTTCACAAATAGTACTGGAGCTCCCCAAGGCGATGAGCTAGGACGAATGAAACCCTTATCCAAGAGTTCTTGTAGTTGCGTGGAGAGTTCTTCCAATTCTGATGGAGCTAAACGATAAGGTGCACGTGCTATAGGCGCAGCTCCAGGAGCTAGTTCAATCTGAAACTCAACTTGGCGATGGGGTGGAAGACCAGGTAATTCCTCAGGAAATACCTCAGGATAGTCACGTACAACTGGAAAATCTTCTAGCTTCTTCTCTTTCTCCGTGGTATCAGTAACTAGAGCCAAAATCGCAGTGTGGCCCTTTCGTAAGCACTTCTGGGCCTTAAGGAGAGAGATGATGTTCTCAACGGCACTTCTCTTGTCGCCACGAATCATTAGGGGTTCATTACCGGAACCAGGAATACGAACGATCTTCTCGTTGCAAAGAATCTCTGCTCGGTGTTGGGATAACCAATCCATCCCAATGACAACGTCGAAACTACCCAAGATGATAGGAATAAGGTCAATAGAGAAGGTTTGGTTAGCGAGGATAAGTTGGCAACCTTTGACTACGTGTGAGGCCTCCAAACTCTTACCATTAGCTAGCTCTACAGTGTGCTTGTTGCTCAGGGGTGTTGGAATACGCTTAAGCATTTTACTAACTTCTAGTGACACATAGCTAGTATCGGCACCCGAATCAAATAAGACTGTAACATAAAAGTCGTCGAGAAGGAACTTACCCGTCACCACGTTGGGATCATTCCTTGCTTCACCTTGACCAATCACGAACACTCGTCCCCTGGCACCATTGTTGTTGTTGTGGTTCCCATTGTTACCATTCCCCTGATTGTTGTTGTTGTTGCTCTGGTTCGGTTGGGGACAATCTTTCTTGAAGTGGCCTTCAGCTCCACACTGAAAGCACCCTTTGTTGTTACCCTGTTGTTGTCGCTGGTTCTGTTGAGGTTGCTGACGATTCTGGTTGGCGGGGTATGCGCTCCTGCAATCCTTTGCAACATGACCAGGCTTGTTGCACCGATGACAGTTGCCCCTGGTGCATGGCCCACTGTGGTGTAGGTTGCAACGATTGCATTTGGGGTGACTCCCCTTGTACCCACCATGACTTTGACCACCAGACGATTGCTGACTGGGGCTCTTGTGGTCGTCAGTCTTTCTCTGCTGAGACTGAGATTGCACAGAAGTTGAACCCTTGCTTGAAGTTCCATCCCATTTCCGTTTGTTCTCACTAGAGGTACCAGAAGTAGTTGCAGCACCTATGCGCTTTGGTAACTTGTTCTGCTCCACCGCCTGATCAGTAAGACGGTGAGCCAACTGGACAACCTGTTGGATAGTGGCCAAGTTTGCTGAAGTCACATGACTTTGGATCTCTGGCACCAAGCCCTTGAGATAGAGTTCAATTCGCTTATAGGGAGGGTCCACCATAGTAGGACACAACAAGGCAAGCTCATGCGATCTCTTAGTATACGCCTCAATCTCTGACCCCGTCATCTTGAGGTTGTAGAACTCGTCTTCCAACTTATGAATGTCATCGCGACTGCAGTATTCCTCCCTGATCATTTCCTTGAAAGTTTCCCATGGGGTGGCGTTGGCAGCAACCAACCCCAGCATTTGCACTTGAGCATTCCACCACGTGAGGGCCAAACCCTCGAGAGTACCAGTAGCATACTTCACCCTGCGCGCTTCAGGGCATTCACACATTTCGAACACAGACTCTAGTTTCTCAAACCAGTGTAGGAGACCTACTGCTCCTTCAGTTCCGCTAAAAGTAGTGGGTCGGCAGTCCATAAAGGTCTTAAAGGTGCACACCGGTGCCTGAGCATGTTGACCTAAGGTAGGTGAAATAAAGACAGAGTTTAACACAAAGGTTGGTTCACGAGAGTAGGATCCTAAAGATCCTAGGATAAGTTCGGACTGCAGGATATACCTCCTGCCTATGCAGCTGCGAGTGCTGCGGCAACTCGTTCGTTGATCAAAGCCGTCAACTGGGCTTGTGTCATGTTAACGCGTCCAGACATGATCTTCGTATTAAGAGTAACACGAGTGAGAGAGGTTCGTGAAAGTACGATAGTAGGATAGAGCAAGCACACACGTGTTTAAGCAACAGTAGTTACACTAATCAAGCATACCATGGGCAATGTACTAAGTAGGCAATATACACATATCATATCACCTAGAATGTCGAGCCTTGCATGTGGAGTGGAGCGTCGTTGTGGACCGTTGAGCACTAAACCGGTTATAGTCTGGTTTTAACAAAAACGTTTCTCCTTTATTAAAACCAAGTTCACTATAACCAATGGCTCTGATACCAATCTGTCACACCCCCAAAATCCCACCCGCGGAGTACTACCGCTTGGAGGCGTGACTGACCAGGATCCAGCCACCAATCATACTGAACAAGCATATGAATAGTTATAAAAGTTTAACCAATACGACTGGTGTTTCAAACAAACAAAGTTTAAGTTGCAAGCGGAAGCATAAGTCTCAAAAGTAAAACCTAAGTTCAATTGTTTCAAGTTTAACATGGTACGCAGCAATCCGTGTCCCACAACGACTCTCCTCCATGCATGCTCCAGCTGAGTACCTATGGTCCTGCAAAGCATGTAGTAACGAGTCAACAACTAGTTGAGTGAGTTCACAGTTGGGTGTTCGTTTTAGTTGTTTCGAAAACAGTTCCCTTTAACTGGCATCCTGCCGTGGGGGTTACCCCATAGTTTAAAAACGTGACTTGTTCATTCCCAGTTACTCTGGCATTCCAGCCGTGGGGGCTACCCCATGTTAGTTATCAGGCATTTCGGCCGTGGGGGCTACCCCATGCGTACACTAGACTCGTTACCATATCGACTGCTGACTGTAGTCATGTTTATGTGCCCTGAAACTGTCAATGTCTATCATCATTGACGTGCCCCAGATCCATTAGTTCACGCCCGTCCTCTGCGGCACGGTGTGAGGTTTGTCAGACCTAAATAGCGCTATCTAACTAATGACCCGCTCGCCATTGGCCCGGCGATTAAGTCGATATAAAAAGGAGGGACTTCGTGATAGAGTTTTGGTCTAGTACGAGTTATCCGTCCACAAAGACGAGGAATCACATTCCTGAACTATTGCTGTCCTACCCAAGGAGGACAAGGAATCCACGTTCCTTAACCCCGTTCCCAACCCAGGGAACCCCATGCTTTGTAAAGGGTGTGAACTCACCTTGGTTTGCTCGACAGTTAATCACAGAAAGGTCAATCAAGTTGCAAGTAGTCAACTACGTCCTAACATAGATACCACTTATATCAGATTCGAACCAAGCAGTGCACGTATAAGTAGAAATCATGGCATGGCAGTATATCAATAACATACTCAATTAACAGTAGCACGTATGGCCCATATGTTCAGCCCAATTACTTAAGCCCAAAACATGCATTAAACAGTAGCACAAGGAGTCCATAAGGCCGGCCCATTAACTTAGGCCCGTAAATAAGCAAGCCCAACAATTGCGGTTTCGAGTCGCAATCTAAGGAGGTCTAGGGTCATGCACGTGTTGGTCTCGAGTCGCAACAGGACTCGCAAGCGTGGTTTCGAGTCATACTGTTTGTGCTGATCATAGATGGTTGCGAGTCGCAACCTATGTCGCAACTATGGTTTCGGCTGGTCATGCTATGGTTTCGAGTCGCAACAGGACTCGCAACCTGTGGTCTCGGCTTGTAAGGCTGTGGTCTCGAGTCGCAACCAGAGGTTTCGACTCCCCAGCAGTTGCTGATTCTGCACAGTTGTACTATCCAATAGAATTTCAATTTCATGCACCCTAATGTGTACTATCCACTTAAACATCTTTTGTTGTCCATCATTTAGCTAAAATGGATCAAACATAGCAGAATTCAAATATTCAAGCACCTTTATAGCACATTCAACTAGTTCTTCATATATTCATCACGTTCTTCAAACATTCAAATCACATTCATTATCATGTTCATGTTGTTCATCATCCCAACAACCCTTATCCAAGCACATTATGCATCTATCCTAATCATAACATGAACAACTATTAAAACATTTGAACTCGATGCCATAATTCGGTCCTATACACAACCGATTACATGACAAATACAAACCGATTTCATGCTCATCAAAACTAGTGGTTCAAACTTCATTTAAACACAAGACATCATCAACCAAAATCAAGACATGTTAACCGATTCATCATTATCATACATATGATATCATCTTTGACAACAAGTAACAATTTTCTATCAACAAACACCTTTATCATACACAATCATTTCATGTATAAACAACTTAGCAAGCAAACATGATGTCATAATCATCAATCCAAGCACAAAACACAACAAGAATTACTAACCGGTTAAGAGATAGGAAAGGTGAACTCCAAATGTCGATTTCCAAGCTTGATCCGAAAATCCTAGTGCCAACCGAGAATAATGTGTGTGTTTGTGTTTCTTAGGGTTTTTAGTAGGAGAGTGTGTGTAGGAAGGTGAGTGTGGTTGCCCAAAGAGTGGCAAGGTTGGCAAGAAGTATGATATATATACTAGTTCCACAAGGTGCACCCTAATGGGTTTAGTTTACAAGTCGGCTAAGGGGTTTACGGCCCAAATGGCCTAACCGGTTACTGTTCACTCGAGACCACATGGTCTCGAGTCGGGTCCTTGTGTTCTCGAGTCGCATACACACATACGTATACACATAGCACATAGTCACTTAGATTGCATACACATAAATCATATAATTCAACGATTCAATTAGCCATATATGTTCAAACACGTTACATCAAGATACATCGAAGGTTCTAAATTTCGAGTTGTCACATTGCTGAGTTCTCGGTATTCGTTACACATGTCCAATGATAAGGTTTATCTTCACGGATATAACTGGGGCTCCCCAAAGCGAAAACTATGTCCAACAAAACTCCTGTCCAATAGTGCCCGTAGTTGATTAGATAGTTCTTGCAACCCTCCAGGTGCAAGACGGTATGTAGTATGAGTAATCAGGGCTATCCCTGTCGTGAGATCAAACTGAGATTCTACCTAACAGTTGTGGAAGTAAGCACGAAAGCTCCTCGAGTAGCACACCGAGAGGAATCACGAACAATTGGTGGATCCTCGATCCTCTTTTTCCTTAGCCCTAACATCAGTAACGGTTGCTAACATAGCGGAGTAATCCCTCCGTAGACACTTCTGGCCTTCATAGCTGAAATGGCGCTAACCTTTGCACCACTCTGATGCTTTTAGATCAAATAACGATTCTCCACACAAAATTTTCTCCTCACAGGGTATATCTGCGCGATCTCTGGATATCCAATTCACGCTAACTACTGCATTGTAACCATCAAGGATAGTAGAAGGAAGGTCGATGTCGAACACTTGTCTCACAAGGTCGAGTTTGCATCCCAACGAACATATTTGATTTCATTTGACTTGCCATCAGCCGATTCCACATAAGGTTCGGTTTCAAGAAGTATCAGGGTCAATCAGAATAGAGACGAAGCGAATAGCTACCCATCCAAGTTACCATGTTGCTATTATGCCTGGTGTCGCCTACGCCATTCCTAAATGCCCTTCCATGAGCATCATTTCCAGTGTTGTTGTTTTCGTTACGAGAATTTTCAGTACTACCATCGTTCCCTCGGTTGTTGTCGTCTTGATTTAGCAACAGCCAATCCATGTCGTAGGCACCTTCATTTCTATACTGTAGGCTACGATTACGAGTTCCTTGATATTGCCACGGCTGTTGCCTCTAATGTCGTTGCTTGAAACGGAGCCCTACAATCTTTCACTAACAGGGTCCATCTTTTCACATTCCATGGTACGTGCTAAGGCACTACTCACTGTGTGGGAAGTTTCACATTCCACTCTATAGTCAATTGTCATCGCTTATGTCCTGATTGATTTGTAAAGGTTGACTCCCATCAGTCGCTGACTAGGGTTAGGGATTCGATTGCAGTCACTTTGCTAGTGTTCGTTGCCGGTAACCAGGGTCGTCCAAATACTGAGGTCGGTAAGGCACTACACTCATCCTCTTGTCCATCGTTCTTGAAAGTTATTTGAGTACTACACGGTCTGTTGCGAGAGTGTTGCAGAGGTGATCACGCTTCGAGATTTAAGATGTCAATACATGAGTTCCAGCAAACAAAGAGGAATGAGAGAGGTACAGACCAATCATTGAAGCTGCGACATCCAACCTAGGGACGTTCGTACAAGCACCTAACATTTTACACGATTCGCTAGGCATTTAGATGGGTGTTAAGGTAATACTTGATAGCATCGAGATTCGAAATGATTCGGAGAGGAGTGAAAAGATCATGTTCGAGTAGGAGACAATCACTGCTATGACCCCTATAGGTTTGTTATGTTTCCCATTGATCAAATAACAGAACAGAACCCCTTCTTCACTCGTTAAGGCTCATTAGGACTCGCATGCACCCCACATTATTATTATGTGTGCACCCACAATAATATTGCGATTTGCATGCTCATCTCAGTTCCTCCTAACTCATGTCAAATGGTTCCTCAAACTTGAGTGCCAAACAGAGGTTATCAAAACGATAAGATCACAGAATTCCATGGACTATGACATACTACCAATGCATCGTAATGTAAGCAAGAAATTCATGTAATCATGCTATAGTGACAAGTGAGTGTCCGTACGTTACATCATAAACAAATGTGTACTAGCCATGTAATGTATGCAACATGTGAAAAAGACAAACCTTGCAATCTGGTGCTGAGTGTCATGGTCGTATTAACGTATTCAGAACTGTTTGTTATAGTCTGGTTTTACAAAAACGTTTTAAAACCAAGTTCACTATAACCAGTGGCTCTGATACCAAACTATCACACCCCCAAAATAACACATGCGGGAATACCGCGGGACGTGTGACGTACCAGGATCTAGCCACTAATCACACTGAACTCATAACAAGATTTCCAATAAAACTTTCATTCATTAAAATAA
Source organism: Helianthus annuus (assembly GCF_002127325.2). NCBI lineage: Eukaryota > Viridiplantae > Streptophyta > Magnoliopsida > Asterales > Asteraceae > Helianthus > Helianthus annuus. The sequence goes on from NC_035449.2 coordinate 8,160,841, forward strand.
GGTTTTACAAAACATATTTATAACTCATTGTGTTTAGCGGAAGCATAATACAAGTTTAACTAAAACCCAAGTATGTGAAATCAGCTAGTCTCGCTTCGAGTTTCCATATTTCTCGACCCATGACCACTCCAACATCCCAGACAGCAAGTTCCATGATATAACCCTACAGACCTACAAGCATGCAGACAAGTGTGTCAGACGACGCTGGTGAGTTCAAAGTTTGTTAACATGTTTAGATACCAGTTACCAGATTAAAATGTTTCACAGATTCGATGTTGTTAATCACACGCTTACCGCCAATGGCTCCAGATTATTTGCCCTAAACCCCAATGCCTCTATCAAAGCAATGGTCAAGATGGGGGTCATTAGTTCACTCCCGACCTCCTCGGTGCGGTGTGAGGGTGCCAAACCTAAATAGCGCTATTAACTAATACCCTGTTGCCTTCCCGGCAACAATCGGTAGGTGATACGCGGTTGAAAACCGGTGCTTGTTATTGTTTAACTTAACGTTTTTACGTAAGTTTTAGTTTCGAATAGCCTACTTTTAATCAAGAATGTGTTTTGCAGGTTTGATGGAGTTTAAGGAGCTTTTTGGGAGCTTTACAGGTCATCGGGTCAAAAACCGGAGCACCGGGATGTGTTACGGATCAACTGGAAGTGCAAGGAACGAAAAATGGAAAGTGGGTTTTTAGGAGGCCGTCGGCGACGGGGTCCAGGCCGTCGGCGACGCCCCCTGTATAACCCCGTAGGCTGAGTTTGCCCGTATCCAGGTGGTTAGGCCGTCGGCCAAATACGGAATTTTGGGGGCCCGTCGGCGACGGGGTCAGACCCGTCGGCGACGGCCTGTAGAAATCGGAAACGGGAATTTTGGCCAATGGAGGTTTATTTCGATTTCTATTGGTTCTAACTCATTCAATTGGGGAGTTACACTTAGTTGGGAGTTTGAAAAACACAACTTGGAGCCATTATTGAGGGATCATCTCATCACCAATCCATCATCCATCACTTCTACATCCGGAATCAAGAAAAGGCACCATCATCTTCTTGATTCCAAACCCTAGTTCATCATCATCACAACCATTCTACCACCTTCAATCCATCCATCACCACCAACCGTTTCCAAACCCTAATCATTCCACCATCCATCCTCAAGCTCCAAGATGATCCAATTGAAGTCTTGTGCATCCGTTGATTGTACCGTTTACACCATGAGCGGCTAATTTCTTGGAGGTTTCACCCCGGTGTAGACTTTTGTAAGATTTAGGGTTTACTATGTTTTGTTGATTGTTTTGTGACAACTTGAATTGCGTTTGAATCTTAGACAATTGTCCTACGTTGGTATTGAATTTGCAAATTGTCGAGTGAATGATTAAATTTGACTTTGTGAAATGAATGCACGTATTTATGCTTTGTCTTTTGGTAGGATTTGTTAGTCCAAAGTAACGAAGTGTATCATGGTCCGTTGTTTACAACGTTGATAGCGATTGACACCTAAGCTTTGTGATTGCGACCCGTTAACGAACTATTTCAAGTAAAGCTAATTAAAATACATAGTAACCCTAGGTCTTGCAATTGTTGAAACCGGGTGTGAGCCTTGTTTTATTATTATTGTTTAAACAATCATTTTCACTTCTTGCAATTAGTAGTTAATTTTAGTTAATCGTTTTAGTAATTTCAACTCACATCTTTCAATCAAACCAAAATATTCAAAAACAAGTTAGCAAGCTTCATAAAAGTGACAACTATTCATCATTCAATCAAATCCGCACACAAACCACATACTCTTCGTGGTTCGACCCCTTGCTACCACTAGCTATTTGTTAAGGGTAATTAGGGTATATAAATATTATCTTTGACCGGAGCGCGACACTCCGATCAAATTTTGGCGCCGCTGCCGGGGAGTGCGTGCGCTTTGTGTTTGGATATTGTTTGAATTTGTGTGATTAACTGTTTAAATTGTTTTGCTTTCTTTTTGTCTTGTCTTTTTCCTTGTTACGCGGGGTGTGTTACTTGTGCAGGTTACAGGTAGTGCATGCGTACACGAAATTCCGGGAGGACTTCACCGCTAGTCTACGAACCGGAAATTGAAAGACTTGCAAGAAGAAACCTAGCAAGCCGGTTAGAAGCAACTCTCGCTTCTAATCAAACCAACCAAACACCACCACTTACACCGACCATTGAAACCGATTCAATGGCGAACCACAATTCCAACCAAGAATTTAACCCAAACCAAAACCTCCACCCAAATCAATTCCAAACCCGAGGAACCTTTTTCCCCGCTCAAGAGCTACCGGGTGGTAACACCAATGCAAGACCACCCACTCCACCTTTCCGAAACCAAAACACCAACAACACCCAACGAACACCTCAGCAACAACCTATTCACCGACAAGCATCGTTGCCTATTAACCTTGATGATCGGAATGTCAACTCCGATCGAAGAGGTAACCGTGATCACGGCAATCCCGTGAACGAAGACCCATTCTTCAACATTGACGATTTACGGAATGCAATTCCCGATGACGAACCGTATAGTGTTCCCGGTTATCAATCGCCGGAACACGTGAGTATTCATACGGAAAATTCGGACGATGGGGGTTATTATGATGATCGAGCCAATGATGATGAAGATTGGGGTTACTTGAATAGGGGAAACGTATATAATGCTCGAAGGTATGATGATGAGGAGTTTGGGTCTCAAAACGCCAATTACGTTGGGGAAGATGAATATGGTTACAGAGGTGGAAGAAATGAGGGTTATGGGAACAACCGTCAACCACAAAACAACAACCGACGAAACCGGAATGAAGGGTTTTACAACAACAACAATAACAACAACAATGTAAACCCTAACCGGATTCCTCGTTTTGTGGGAGGTGGTAACCCGAGAGATAATCGAAGAGAGGAGCGAAGGGATGAAAGACGGGATAATCGGAGACAAGTCGATCAAGAAGTCAACGGGCCACAACGTCGTCAACAACCTCCACGGGGAGTCAATGACCGTTTCCGACCGATAGTGACCGAAAACAATTCTCCAATAGTATGTGAAAGGAGGATGTTTGATTGTAAACCACATTACATCAACATCCTTCCTCATTTCAACGGAAGGTCTAACGATGAGCCGTACAACCACTTAACGGAGTTCTCATCCATTTGTGATACTATTGGAGGACACAACTTCGCATTGGAGGAAGTGAAGCTTCGCCTTTTTCAATTCTCATTGAAGGATAAGGCAAAGCAGTGGTTCTTTACACTTCCGCCTAATAGTATTCGAACTTGGGAACAAATGCAACAAGCATTTTTGGACGAGTACTATTCCATGGCCAAGACCGATGATGCTAGAGATGAAATTCGGTCATTTCGTCAACTTTCAAGTGAGCCTTTACATGAAGCCTTCACCCGATTCAAGGAACTAATGAGGAGATGCCCACATCACCAAATAGAAAAATGGGAATTGGTGAAATGTTTCGTACGGGGCTTAGATGATGCGACTTGGAATCGGCTTGAGACGACAAGCAATGGCACACTTTTGAGCAACCATGAGGATGACGATTGGGAATTTTTGGAGAGAATGAGCAAACGGTCCAAACAAAAAGAATCGGCCGATAGAGCGAAAAGGCATCCAGTTTCCCGGTCACTCCCCGATCTCGATTCTAAGGATCGGATTTCCTCTTTAGAAAGGGAGATAGCTCAATTGAAAAAGAAAAAAGAGGTGAACGCGGTTCAATTCGAAGTATGTGAGGAATGTGGTGATATTGGACATGCGACCGAGCAATGTTCAATGGGTTCGAGTGGTTACCCCGAAGAAGTCAATCAAGTGTATGGAGATAGGAAGCAATATGACATGAACTCCAACACTTACCATCCGGGTTTGAGAAATCACCCCAACTTTCGGTATGGTAATGCTTCAAATCAAATGAACCCGAATTTCCAAGCGGGTAATCAAGGGGGAAGCGGGTCATCATACCAAAACCGCCAAGGTGGTAACCAAGGAGGCTACCAACGAAATTACAATCAAGGGTACCAAGGTGGATACCAAAAGAATTACAACAACCAAGGCGGTAACGGAGGTGGGTCAAACAACCAAACCGGTGGCAATGACTTGAATACAAAGATGGATGTGATGCTCTCGATGATGCAAGAATCTAAGAAGGAGAATGAGATTCGAGACAAAGCACATGAGGCATTAGCAAAGCAAGTGGGCCAACTAGCGGAAGAAGTAGCCCAAATCAAGGGAGGCACGGGAAAGCTTCCGAGTGACACCACCGTAAACCCTAAGCATCAAGGGTCGAATTCAAGGAACACACGTGAGGTACCAATTAATAAAGTTACTTTACGTAGTGGTAGAGTTGTTGATAATGGTGTCAAAACACCACCACCCCAATTTGTTGAAGGGGTGGTGGAAGATGCTAGTGATGATGAGCTTGAGGATGGCCAAACGGGTCAAAACAAAAACGATTTGAAAAAAAATAATGTTACCCCCGTTGTGGCCATCCCCGTCCCCAAGGCTAAGGAAAAGGGTGTGGAGGTTAATACCGCCCCTTATCCCGAAGCATTGAAGGGACCGACAAAAAAGGTTGTAAACAAAAGAGGTCCACAACAAGAAGAGTTGTTGGAAATTTTCAAACAAGTAAAAATCAATTTACCTCTTTTGGATGCAATTAAACAAGTACCGTCTTATGCTAAGTACTTGAAAGATTTGTGTACCCAAAAACGCACTCACAAATTTCCAAAGAAATTAGATTTAACCGAAAATGTGAGTTCGATCCTTTCGGGTACACTTCCACCTAAGCTCCAAGATCCGGGTGCGCCTATCATTTCAATTCAAGTGGGCGATTTTAAAATCAACCGGGCACTTCTAGATCTTGGTGCTAGTGTAAGCATCCTACCGGGTAGTTTATATGACCAATATGAATTTGGTCCACTTCAATCGTCAAACACCACCGTGGTGTTAGCCGATTTGACACCTAAACTACCCCGTGGAGTTGTTTCGGATGTGATAGTGAAAATCGAGGATTTTTACTATCCGGTGGACTTTCTTGTACTTGATTATGTGGCCAAGGACCCAACCAAGCAACCTACGGTGATTTTGGGTCGACCGTTCTTAGCAACTGCAAATGCTCAAATTGATTGCAGAACGGGGACGGTTGACATGACATTTGGAAACCGGAGGTTGAGGTTGCATGTTTTTTCCGGACTTATGAACCCTCCAGTTGATGATGAATGCTTTATGGCAGACATTGTTGACACGTGCATACCTCTTTGCGACACAGTCGTTTATGGGGAAAACACAATGGAGGATTGTTATGTGTTTGACAGGTCACAGGTGGAGGTGGAACGAAGCATGGACGAGGAAGTGAGGAGTTTAGAGGTGCTTGCGGTTAGAGAAGGAAAACCGACATGGACGCACCAAGTCGAGAGCTTACCGGAGAGCATTGATACTAAATTGAAGCCATCTTTAGTGGAGCCTCCGGAAGTTGAGTTGAAAGCATTGCCAAAGCATCTCAAATATGCTTATGTTGGAGAGGGCAATACTCTCCCGGTTATCATTGCATCCAACTTAACCGGAGAGCAAGAGAAAAAGTTGATGGAGGTGTTGGTCACCAATCGGGCGGCGATTGGATGGACCATCGCGGATTTGAAAGGTATTAGTCCCTCGGTGGTGATGCACAAAATCATCACGGAGGAGAATGTGACTCCCGTTAGAGATGCGCAAAGACGGTTAAATCCAAACATGAGGGAGGTCGTGAAGAAAGAGGTGTTGAAGTGGCTTGATGCGGGTATCATTTACCCGATCTCGGATAGCCAATGGGTAAGCCCAACACAAACGGTTCCCAAGAAAGCCGGCATACAAGTCGTCAAAAATGACGCAGGTGAAGAGGTAGCTACCCGGCCGGTAACCGGGTGGCGAATTTGTATTGATTATAGGAAGTTGAATAACGCAACTTCTAAAGATCATTTTCCTTTACCGTTTATTGATCAAATTGTTGAGAAATTATCGGGGCAAAAATTTTATTGCTTCCTAGATGGTTATTCTGGTTATAACCAAATTGCCATCCATCCGGAAGATCAAGCAAATACTACCTTTACATGTCCTTACGGTACCTTCGCATTTAGGCGGATGCCGTTTGGATTATGTAATGCTCCCGCCACCTTTCAAAGGTGCATGATGAGTATCTTCTCCGATATGGTGGGAGAGTCTTTAGAAATCTTCATGGATGATTTCTCAATTTTTGGATCATCATTTGAGACTTGTTTGGACCAACTAGACAAAGTGTTAAAAAGATGTGTTGAAACTAGTTTGGTCCTAAGTTGGGAAAAGAGCCATTTTATGGTTCAAGAGGGAATTGTGTTGGGGCACGTAGTGTCAAGTCGTGGGATAGAGGTTGATCGTGCTAAGGTACAAGTCATATCTACTCTACCTTATCCCACGACCGTTAAAGGTGTTAGGTCATTTTTAGGTCATGCGGGATTTTATAGGAGGTTTATAAAAGGGTTTAGTGATATTACAAAACCTCTATGTAATCTTTTGTTAAAAGACCGAGACTTTAATTTTGACAAACAGTGTGAAAATGCCTTTAATGTGTTGAAACAGAAATTGGTTGAAGCCCCAATCTTGCAATCACCAAATTGGTCATTACCATTTGAAATTATGTGTGATGCAAGCGACTATGCGGTTGGGGCCGTGTTGGGTCAACGGGTAGACAAAAAGCCGGTTGCCATTTACTACGCAAGTAAGACTCTTTCGGATGCACAACTTAACTACACAACAACTGAGAAAGAGCTACTTGCGGTAGTTTATGCATTAGATAAATTCCGGGCTTACATATGGGGTAGCAAAGTTATTATTTATTCTGACCACAGTGCTGTCAGGTACCTCATGGAGAAAAAGGATGCTAAGCCGCGGTTGATACGATGGGTACTCCTATTACAAGAGTTTGATTTGGAGATTCGAGATAAGAAAGGGAGTGAGAATGTGGTCGCGGACCATTTGTCTCGGTTGAGTGTAGAGGATTCTTCCCGTGAAGAAATTAATGAGACTTTTCCAGATGAGCACATCTTAAAAATTGGCATCTTACCATGGTATGCTAACATTGTTAACTATTTGGTTACAGGTGACTTGCCGGCTCATTGGGATAGAAGGAAGAGGTTGCATTTCCTGTCTCAAATCAAGTACTACACGTTGGAAGAACCGGACTTATTCAAGATCTGTCCGGATCAAGTCGTTCGAAGATGCATACCCGACGAGGAGATTCCTAGCGTCTTGATGCACTTGCATTCATTTGCTTGTGGGGGCCATTTTAGTGGTCACAAAACAGGGCACAAAGTGCTAAATAGCGGTCTTTATTGGCCGACTATTTTTAAGGATGCTTTTCATTTCGCTAAAAACTGTGTTGAGTGTCAAAAGTTGGGGAGTATCTCTAAAAGGGATGAAATGCCCATGCAACCGATCCTTATTGTAGATATTTTTGATGTATGGGGGATCGATTTCATGGGCCCATTCCCTAATTCACATGGCAACTTATACATTTTGGTGGCGGTCGATTATGTATCCAAATGGGTCGAAGCGATTGCCACCAAAACAAATGACCATACCGTTGTTTGCAATTTTGTTCAAACGAATATAATTTCTCGATTTGGGGTTCCCCGGGTAATCATTAGTGATGGGGGATCTCATTTCAAGAACTTTAATTTTGGCAAACTCTTGAAACGGTATGGTGTTGACCATCGAATTGCTACTCCCTACCACCCACAAACAAGCGGTCAAGTTGAGGTTTCCAATAGGCAAATAAAAGAAATTTTGCAAAAGACTGTTCGACCCGACCGAAAGGATTGGTCAACAAAGTTGAATGATGCTTTATGGGCCTATAGAACGGCTCATAAAACACCTATTGGAACTACTCCTTATCGCTTAGTTTATGGGCGAAATTGTCACTTGCCGGTGGAACTTGTGCATCGTGCTTGGTGGGCTATAAAAGAGGTTAACATGAAATATGACGATGCAGGAAAGGAGCGAAAGTTGAAACTTTGTGAGTTGGAGGAGCTTAGGGAAGAAGCGTACGAGTGTGCTTCAAAGTACAAGGATGACATGAAGAGAGCACACGATGCAAAGTTGAAGCCAAAAGAGTTTGAAGTAGGCCAAAAGGTTTGGCTCTACAATTCGAGGATTAAATACTTCCCGGGAAAGCTCAAGAGCAAGTGGATGGGCCCGTATGTGATAACACGGGTCGGGAAACTTGGAGATGTCACAATCGAGGACCCGAAGGACGGGTCGAAGCAAACGGTTAACGGTCACCGCCTTAAACCATTCCTCGATGGTAATGAAGAGAAAAAGGATGCAAATGTGGAGTTGATATGCTTCTTGGGAAGTGTACCAACATATGAGGTGAATTAAAAGGACCGGTAACACGATTTGTAAAGTTATGTATATTTATTTAATTGTTTGCGTAATTGGTTGTGAATCGTTTCCGGTTCATACTAACCTTTCTTGATTGTGTGAAGTTCGGGCATTCCAAACGGGTCATGACGATACAAGGTATGTTTTAGACTTGATTTGGTGCATTGAGGACAATACACGAATTTTTGGGGGGTGGTAGGGCCGTTAACGGTTATTTGTTTATAAATTTTGACTTATAAAAATCACAAAAACATTTTTTTATATTTTTAGGAATTTTTGATGTAAATAGTCTTTTTGGTAAATATTCATAATTTTCTTCCTCTCAAAAAAAAAAAAAAAAAAAAAAAATTTTTGGCTTGACCGTCGGCGACGGGGTGGTGACCGTCGGCGACGGGTTCTGAAATGACCCGTAAGCACGTTTTCGCCCGTCGGCAGATCCTTAGGCCGTCGGCCCCATTCCTAAATTCCAAGAGCCGTCGGCGACGGGGGGGGACCCGTCGGCGACGGGCTCTCCTTTTCGTTCCGACGCAGCTCCGCTCCCAGGTTAATAAAAACGATTTAAAACCCATTTTTACCTCACCAAACCTTTTCCAAACCCACTTTGAACCACAAACTCGAACCTAAATCATCTTACCTCACTTTTTCACCACAAATTCCCTGCTTCCTCTCTCTCCAAATTCACCCAACTCCTTCATCTTCTCCATCTTCTTCCCCAAACCCTAGCAACCTTCAAGCTTCCATAACTCCCTCAATTTTCCACCAAATCCTCTGATTCTTGGGTCCATCTTGAGTAGTTTTTCAAGACGAACAAAACCCCTAACACGGTTTTCATCAATTCTTGCTATTGTGCAAGATTTCTGGGCGTGTTCTTGAGGGTTTTTGAAAGGGTGCTCATCAAAGTGCTTGCTTGTCATCTTTTCTTAGTTTTTCTTGTCTAACAACATCGAAGGTATGGTTTCTTCTTAAATTTATGCTTGATTATTATATTTTAGTGTCTTTCTTCCGAAATTTTAAACTTTTGGTTTAAGAGTAGGTTGTTTAGACAATGTATGTTATGATAGCATGATTTTGGGCAAGATTAGTAGTTTTGAATGGAATTTGAGCATGTCATAACCATAGTGAAGTGATTACACTGTTATGAACATGATTGAACATGAATATGATGTTGATTCTTGTTGAAATTATAAGATATTATAAGATTGACAAAAGATTAGTAAGTTATGATAAAGTAAGCGACTTTGGAAGTTTAAAGAGGCGACTTTGTATACACTTGTTAATAAATTGTCAATATCATACATCATGTTCAAAGTCTGGTTGTTAATGAAGATTGAGTCTATATTGATGTTTTGCTTGTTTTTGATTGTAGTCATGGCAGGAAGCAAGAGACAAAAGACTACCGGTCAAGCTTCATCATCCGGGATTGGGTCCTCTTCCGGTTTAATACCGAAAAAGTGGGAGCAACCGAGCTCTGTTGAGGAAAATGATGCGAGGTTATACCGACAAGATTGGGAATGGGCAAAGTTCAGGGATAGTCAAAGTGCCCGAATTTGGGATGATGAGAAGAACAAGCAGTTGTCGAGCTACCAAGACAGAAAGTTGGAAGCTAAGTTGTGGAAATGGAAGATGACAAATGGGGTGAACACACCGGTTCCAACAAGAGTGATCTGTGAACGGACCGTGAATGTAGAAGAATTCCGGAAAATCGGAATTGTGCAAATGTTTGAGAGGTTGGGCTGGGAGAGTGTATTGGATTGGTGTGAAGACAACACTCACCGGATTTACTTGTCAGAAGTATGTGAGTGGTTGTCCACATTGAAGCTTCTCAACAAGAACGAACCCCCTTCGCAATGGAAGTTAGTGGGGAAGACATCCCGAGGAAACATGACGGTGTCTTTTGAAACGATGAATCGTATTGCTAGGTTTGATTCTTTGGGGGTACAAGCCTATGATTATCCATCCATCGAAAATTTCTTGGATAATCATTTGAACACCAACGACATTGATCAATTGGTAGATGTTATCTTGCCAACCCACCCGGGGGGTGATATGAAACGAAAACATATGTCACTCGAGGGAAAGATCCTTCAAGGGATCTCGGTTGAGAACATTTTAGCAAGATTTGGTGATCGTGGGGGTGTGCGAGTTAGTGATTGCAGGGTGGTGCATGCCCTATTGTATGGAGCCCCGACACTGTCGTGGAGGCACATAGTCATGATGAACACATGGGCCACCAGGGAGTCGTCCCAGAGGCGATTTATTCCGTATGCACGCCTCATCAGTGCTATGCTTGTGCAGCAGAATTGCTTACCTTTGGAGGCACTATGGGTCTCTAAGCCAGTGGAGGAATTTACTTGGGGTTACATGAAGAAAAATTGGAGAATAGAGGTCAAGTTTTCGGGCAATCGGTATGTGGTGACCGATGATTTGGGGAACAAGTTTGAGGTTCGTACTTCCGGGGCACCACCCGTGCAGGAAGAGGATGTGGAGATGGAGGAAGAAGAGGAAGAAGAGGAGGAAGCTGAACCCTCCGAGGCACGAAGGCCAAGGCAACGTTATATGCGGCCACATAGGGAGATAAACGCTGAGGTGGCAGGTTTTGTGACCCGACGACGGGTACCCTCCTACAAAAACTTTGACAGGGGGCAACAGGAGATATATGATAATGTCTCCGCGTGTATAGGAGAGGGTCGGGAATACAATCAAAGGAGAGAAGCTTGGCAAGGGTCTTACGGAGCTTCAATGCAAGAATATTGGGACGCTCAAGGAGCCCAACGTGAAAGAATGAATAAGTTCATGGAAGAGCAAGAACTGTTTCAAGCCATGCAAAGATCACATATGGAACAGTTAGCAAAGCAACAGGAGGATGAAGCAGCCCGAAGGCGGGCATGGGAAGAAGCGGAAACGGCGCGTCGACAACAAGAAGAAGAATTGAACCGCCGCCGTTGGAGTGCCATGTATGTCTCTCAAGAGATGGCGCTTAATAACGCCAAAGTGTTGCATGATCAGGAGCGACACCATAGAGACTACCAAGCCGGCCTCCCCTACGCCGAGCACTCGGGGTGGACAAATTACTCCGATCTTCCCTATCCTCAAGGCCCATCCGACCCGACTCCGCATTGGCCTGAAGCGGTAGGGTCTAGCTTCGTTCCAATCCCGTACCAACCACCACCCCAAGGGGAGCAAAGCCCCTTAGATAACTATAGGGAGATGTTCGAGGCCCTCACTGGTTATTCATACCAACCCAACCCGCCCATGGATCCAAACGAGCGATATCAGCGGTAGAGGTATGGTATGTTTTATGTTGTTGTTGTTGTATATTATTTTCCGCTATTTCTTTTTGTTTTTATTTAATTATTGCCTAGTTAAATGAACTTTGTGGGTGTGTTCCCTATATAACCCTCACGAGACCTACTCGTCCTCCCGAGCTATCGGGAGGTTTAAAAGGGCTTGTTGCATAAGCTAAATGCAACCGTGATTCCTACGAAAGTGAGTTAGGTTGATTGTTGTTGTAAAATATTTTCCACATAAAGTCAAAGGTACAATAACGTATGGCTTGGTAATAATTTCATAAAAGTGGTAGAACTAGGCAGTTAACAAATTTTGATGGTTGTGAGAAGCATGCTTCTACACAAGGGTTAAGATTTGTAGGTACGTTATGTTCGTGAGACAACTGCTTGGTGAAAAGATGAAGAGCACACAAGGAACTAGCGAAAAACCAGGTGCATACGTTTCTTTTTACCTTTGATCTTTAGTTAGCAAATAAGTGGAGTGTATTTTGTATTTTATTTCCGGGGTGTAACTTTGGGGAGGTTAGCCGTGTCACATCCCTTGCGTTTTACAAACTCTAGTTCTTACATATTGAGGACAATATGTACCTCAAGTGTGGGGATGGGGGAGTAGTAAAAATTTTCGATTTTGACCCGTTCATTTAAATACTACACATTGAGGACAATGTTTACCTCAAGTGTGGGGATGGGGGAAAATTTCAAAAAAATTTTTTTCAAAAATGTCTCGTTTTCAAAGCAATCTCAAAAGCACAAGTAACCAAGTCAACGAGGGATGTCACAAACCATTTGGTCTTTTGTCATGGTCAAGTTCAAATTAATAAGCATATCGGGTATTTAGTGGGTGGTTATTTGAGAATAATTCGCCTAAGGAACTAGCAATGTATGCATATCACATATCATACCCTTATACGTGAGGTTTGAGCCTTTCTACATCATAGATTCACATTTATATGTTTCTTTGTTGAGTGGGCCATTAGTCGCGTATTGTAGAACTTGCAACTTTTGATACATTCGAGACTATAGACCGAATACAAGCACGAGAATGATTAAGGCATTAGGTACCCTTTTTTTTTTCTTTTACACCATTTGCTTACCTTTACCCAAAATAAATCCCCTAGTCGCCCACTTTGAGCCTAAACCTTTCTTTTGACCACCCTATAGCCCATAACCGTAAACCTTTTTCTTTTAAACCCGTGTGATGGAAATTCGATTTTAGGATTATTTGTTTGCATAGTTGTGGTTTATGTGAAAAAAAAAAAAAATCATAAAATATTGCGAAAAAGAATGAAAAAGCAGTGAGAAAAACACAAAAAGATGTGTTAGTAGTTGTTGAATAAAAGGCGAAAGTTTTTGCCCATGTTGGATGTTTATAGTTTGCTTTTGTTTAGGATAGTCTTTGTTAATAAAATTCGAATTTCTCATCACCATAGCCACTTAAAAATAACCTATTCCTACCCTTCGCCTAGCCCCGTTACAACCCCTCAAAGACCTTTTGACTTGTGCCTAGTATTTGTGTTCGATAGTGGAGAATGATTGAGTTGCAAGCCTATGCGGGTACGTGTTCTATTTGGTTTTGAGCGATTAATTGTTGAAAAGCTAACACGTTACACATGTTAGCAAACTTTAAGCCGAGTGGAGAGCACATTGTGAGGGATATGCATGATTTGTTAGTTTTACGGGCGGGTTAATCTTGGGTAACCATTTGTGTATCTAAAGCACGTCACCGCTAAATACATTGAATATTATAAAGAGTTTGAACTTTTGTATGACATTAGACCTTAACTTCTGTCTCGAGAATGGGATGTGCATTCGTTGTTCGACCCACGTGAAAGTGAAAAATAGATTTGCTTGAGGACAAGCAAAAGACAAGTGTGGGGATGTGATACGCGGTTGAAAACCGGTGCTTGTTATTGTTTAACTTAACGTTTTTACGTAAGTTTTAGTTTCGAATAGCCTACTTTTAATCAAGAATGTGTTTTGCAGGTTTGATGGAGTTTAAGGAGCTTTTTGGGAGCTTTACAGGTCATCGGGTCAAAAACCGGAGCACCGGGATGTGTTACGGATCAACTGGAAGTGCAAGGAACGAAAAATGGAAAGTGGGTTTTTAGGAGGCCGTCGGCGACGGGGTCCAGGCCGTCGGCGACGCCCCCTGTATAACCCCGTAGGCTGAGTTTGCCCGTATCCAGGTGGTTAGGCCGTCGGCCAAATACGGAATTTTGGGGGCCCGTCGGCGACGGGGTCAGACCCGTCGGCGACGGCCTGTAGAAATCGGAAACGGGAATTTTGGCCAATGGAGGTTTATTTCGATTTCTATTGGTTCTAACTCATTCAATTGGGGAGTTACACTTAGTTGGGAGTTTGAAAAACACAACTTGGAGCCATTATTGAGGGATCATCTCATCACCAATCCATCATCCATCACTTCTACATCCGGAATCAAGAAAAGGCACCATCATCTTCTTGATTCCAAACCCTAGTTCATCATCATCACAACCATTCTACCACCTTCAATCCATCCATCACCACCAACCGTTTCCAAACCCTAATCATTCCACCATCCATCCTCAAGCTCCAAGATGATCCAATTGAAGTCTTGTGCATCCGTTGATTGTACCGTTTACACCATGAGCGGCTAATTTCTTGGAGGTTTCACCCCGGTGTAGACTTTTGTAAGATTTAGGGTTTACTATGTTTTGTTGATTGTTTTGTGACAACTTGAATTGCGTTTGAATCTTAGACAATTGTCCTACGTTGGTATTGAATTTGCAAATTGTCGAGTGAATGATTAAATTTGACTTTGTGAAATGAATGCACGTATTTATGCTTTGTCTTTTGGTAGGATTTGTTAGTCCAAAGTAACGAAGTGTATCATGGTCCGTTGTTTACAACGTTGATAGCGATTGACACCTAAGCTTTGTGATTGCGACCCGTTAACGAACTATTTCAAGTAAAGCTAATTAAAATACATAGTAACCCTAGGTCTTGCAATTGTTGAAACCGGGTGTGAGCCTTGTTTTATTATTATTGTTTAAACAATCATTTTCACTTCTTGCAATTAGTAGTTAATTTTAGTTAATCGTTTTAGTAATTTCAACTCACATCTTTCAATCAAACCAAAATATTCAAAAACAAGTTAGCAAGCTTCATAAAAGTGACAACTATTCATCATTCAATCAAATCCGCACACAAACCACATACTCTTCGTGGTTCGACCCCTTGCTACCACTAGCTATTTGTTAAGGGTAATTAGGGTATATAAATATTATCTTTGACCGGAGCGCGACACTCCGATCAAATTTTGGCGCCGCTGCCGGGGAGTGCGTGCGCTTTGTGTTTGGATATTGTTTGAATTTGTGTGATTAACTGTTTAAATTGTTTTGCTTTCTTTTTGTCTTGTCTTTTTCCTTGTTACGCGGGGTGTGTTACTTGTGCAGGTTACAGGTAGTGCATGCGTACACGAAATTCCGGGAGGACTTCACCGCTAGTCTACGAACCGGAAATTGAAAGACTTGCAAGAAGAAACCTAGCAAGCCGGTTAGAAGCAACTCTCGCTTCTAATCAAACCAACCAAACACCACCACTTACACCGACCATTGAAACCGATTCAATGGCGAACCACAATTCCAACCAAGAATTTAACCCAAACCAAAACCTCCACCCAAATCAATTCCAAACCCGAGGAACCTTTTTCCCCGCTCAAGAGCTACCGGGTGGTAACACCAATGCAAGACCACCCACTCCACCTTTCCGAAACCAAAACACCAACAACACCCAACGAACACCTCAGCAACAACCTATTCACCGACAAGCATCGTTGCCTATTAACCTTGATGATCGGAATGTCAACTCCGATCGAAGAGGTAACCGTGATCACGGCAATCCCGTGAACGAAGACCCATTCTTCAACATTGACGATTTACGGAATGCAATTCCCGATGACGAACCGTATAGTGTTCCCGGTTATCAATCGCCGGAACACGTGAGTATTCATACGGAAAATTCGGACGATGGGGGTTATTATGATGATCGAGCCAATGATGATGAAGATTGGGGTTACTTGAATAGGGGAAACGTATATAATGCTCGAAGGTATGATGATGAGGAGTTTGGGTCTCAAAACGCCAATTACGTTGGGGAAGATGAATATGGTTACGGAGGTGGAAGAAATGAGGGTTATGGGAACAACCGTCAACCACAAAACAACAACCGACGAAACCGGAATGAAGGGTTTTACAACAACAACAATAACAACAACAATGTAAACCCTAACCGGATTCCTCGTTTTGTGGGAGGTGGTAACCCGAGAGATAATCGAAGAGAGGAGCGAAGGGATGAAAGACGGGATAATCGGAGACAAGTCGATCAAGAAGTCAACGGGCCACAACGTCGTCAACAACCTCCACGGGGAGTCAATGACCGTTTCCGACCGATAGTGACCGAAAACAATTCTCCAATAGTATGTGAAAGGAGGATGTTTGATTGTAAACCACATTACATCAACATCCTTCCTCATTTCAACGGAAGGTCTAACGATGAGCCGTACAACCACTTAACGGAGTTCTCATCCATTTGTGATACTATTGGAGGACACAACTTCGCATTGGAGGAAGTGAAGCTTCGCCTTTTTCAATTCTCATTGAAGGATAAGGCAAAGCAGTGGTTCTTTACACTTCCGCCTAATAGTATTCGAACTTGGGAACAAATGCAACAAGCATTTTTGGACGAGTACTATTCCATGGCCAAGACCGATGATGCTAGAGATGAAATTCGGTCATTTCGTCAACTTTCAAGTGAGCCTTTACATGAAGCCTTCACCCGATTCAAGGAACTAATGAGGAGATGCCCACATCACCAAATAGAAAAATGGGAATTGGTGAAATGTTTCGTACGGGGCTTAGATGATGCGACTTGGAATCGGCTTGAGACGACAAGCAATGGCACACTTTTGAGCAACCATGAGGATGACGATTGGGAATTTTTGGAGAGAATGAGCAAACGGTCCAAACAAAAAGAATCGGCCGATAGAGCGAAAAGGCATCCAGTTTCCCGGTCACTCCCCGATCTCGATTCTAAGGATCGGATTTCCTCTTTAGAAAGGGAGATAGCTCAATTGAAAAAGAAAAAAGAGGTGAACGCGGTTCAATTCGAAGTATGTGAGGAATGTGGTGATATTGGACATGCGACCGAGCAATGTTCAATGGGTTCGAGTGGTTACCCCGAAGAAGTCAATCAAGTGTATGGAGATAGGAAGCAATATGACATGAACTCCAACACTTACCATCCGGGTTTGAGAAATCACCCCAACTTTCGGTATGGTAATGCTTCAAATCAAATGAACCCGAATTTCCAAGCGGGTAATCAAGGGGGAAGCGGGTCATCATACCAAAACCGCCAAGGTGGTAACCAAGGAGGCTACCAACGAAATTACAATCAAGGGTACCAAGGTGGATACCAAAAGAATTACAACAACCAAGGCGGTAACGGAGGTGGGTCAAACAACCAAACCGGTGGCAATGACTTGAATACAAAGATGGATGTGATGCTCTCGATGATGCAAGAATCTAAGAAGGAGAATGAGATTCGAGACAAAGCACATGAGGCATTAGCAAAGCAAGTGGGCCAACTAGCGGAAGAAGTAGCCCAAATCAAGGGAGGCACGGGAAAGCTTCCGAGTGACACCACCGTAAACCCTAAGCATCAAGGGTCGAATTCAAGGAACACACGTGAGGTACCAATTAATAAAGTTACTTTACGTAGTGGTAGAGTTGTTGATAATGGTGTCAAAACACCACCACCCCAATTTGTTGAAGGGGTGGTGGAAGATGCTAGTGATGATGAGCTTGAGGATGGCCAAACGGGTCAAAACAAAAACGATTTGAAAAAAAATAATGTTACCCCCGTTGTGGCCATCCCCGTCCCCAAGGCTAAGGAAAAGGGTGTGGAGGTTAATACCGCCCCTTATCCCGAAGCATTGAAGGGACCGACAAAAAAGGTTGTAAACAAAAGAGGTCCACAACAAGAAGAGTTGTTGGAAATTTTCAAACAAGTAAAAATCAATTTACCTCTTTTGGATGCAATTAAACAAGTACCGTCTTATGCTAAGTACTTGAAAGATTTGTGTACCCAAAAACGCACTCACAAATTTCCAAAGAAATTAGATTTAACCGAAAATGTGAGTTCGATCCTTTCGGGTACACTTCCACCTAAGCTCCAAGATCCGGGTGCGCCTATCATTTCAATTCAAGTGGGCGATTTTAAAATCAACCGGGCACTTCTAGATCTTGGTGCTAGTGTAAGCATCCTACCGGGTAGTTTATATGACCAATATGAATTTGGTCCACTTCAATCGTCAAACACCACCGTGGTGTTAGCCGATTTGACACCTAAACTACCCCGTGGAGTTGTTTCGGATGTGATAGTGAAAATCGAGGATTTTTACTATCCGGTGGACTTTCTTGTACTTGATTATGTGGCCAAGGACCAACCAAGCAACCTACGGTGATTTTGGGTCGACCGTTCTTAGCAACTGCAAATGCTCAAATTGATTGCAGAACGGGGACGGTTGACATGACATTTGGAAACCGGAGGTTGAGGTTGCATGTTTTTTCCGGACTTATGAACCCTCCAGTTGATGATGAATGCTTTATGGCAGACATTGTTGACACGTGCATACCTCTTTGCGACACAGTCGTTTATGGGGAAAACACAATGGAGGATTGTTATGTGTTTGACAGGTCACAGGTGGAGGTGGAACGAAGCATGGACGAGGAAGTGAGGAGTTTAGAGGTGCTTGCGGTTAGAGAAGGAAAACCGACATGGACGCACCAAGTCGAGAGCTTACCGGAGAGCATTGATACTAAATTGAAGCCATCTTTAGTGGAGCCTCCGGAAGTTGAGTTGAAAGCATTGCCAAAGCATCTCAAATATGCTTATGTTGGAGAGGGCAATACTCTCCCGGTTATCATTGCATCCAACTTAACCGGAGAGCAAGAGAAAAAGTTGATGGAGGTGTTGGTCACCAATCGGGCGGCGATTGGATGGACCATCGCGGATTTGAAAGGTATTAGTCCCTCGGTGGTGATGCACAAAATCATCACGGAGGAGAATGTGACTCCCGTTAGAGATGCGCAAAGACGGTTAAATCCGAACATGAGGGAGGTCGTGAAGAAAGAGGTGTTGAAGTGGCTTGATGCGGGTATCATTTACCCGATCTCGGATAGCCAATGGGTAAGCCCAACACAAACGGTTCCCAAGAAAGCCGGCATACAAGTCGTCAAAAATGACGCAGGTGAAGAGGTAGCTACCCGGCCGGTAACCGGGTGGCGAATTTGTATTGATTATAGGAAGTTGAATAACGCAACTTCTAAAGATCATTTTCCTTTACCGTTTATTGATCAAATTGTTGAGAAATTATCGGGGCAAAAATTTTATTGCTTCCTAGATGGTTATTCTGGTTATAACCAAATTGCCATCCATCCGGAAGATCAAGCAAAGACTACCTTTACATGTCCTTACGGTACCTTCGCATTTAGGCGGATGCCGTTTGGATTATGTAATGCTCCCGCCACCTTTCAAAGGTGCATGATGAGTATCTTCTCCGATATGGTGGGAGAGTCTTTAGAAATCTTCATGGATGATTTCTCAATTTTTGGATCATCATTTGAGACTTGTTTGGACCAACTAGACAAAGTGTTAAAAAGATGTGTTGAAACTAGTTTGGTCCTAAGTTGGGAAAAGAGCCATTTTATGGTTCAAGAGGGAATTGTGTTGGGGCACGTAGTGTCAAGTCGTGGGATAGAGGTTGATCGTGCTAAGGTACAAGTCATATCTACTCTACCTTATCCCACGACCGTTAAAGGTGTTAGGTCATTTTTAGGTCATGCGGGATTTTATAGGAGGTTTATAAAAGGGTTTAGTGATATTACAAAACCTCTATGTAATCTTTTGTTAAAAGACCGAGACTTTAATTTTGACAAACAGTGTGAAAATGCCTTTAATGTGTTGAAACAGAAATTGGTTGAAGCCCCAATCTTGCAATCACCAAATTGGTCATTACCATTTGAAATTATGTGTGATGCAAGCGACTATGCGGTTGGGGCCGTGTTGGGTCAACGGGTAGACAAAAAGCCGGTTGCCATTTACTACGCAAGTAAGACTCTTTCGGATGCACAACTTAACTACACAACAACTGAGAAAGAGCTACTTGCGGTAGTTTATGCATTAGATAAATTCCGGGCTTACATATGGGGTAGCAAAGTTATTATTTATTCTGACCACAGTGCTGTCAGGTACCTCATGGAGAAAAAGGATGCTAAGCCGCGGTTGATACGATGGGTACTCCTATTACAAGAGTTTGATTTGGAGATTCGAGATAAGAAAGGGAGTGAGAATGTGGTCGCGGACCATTTGTCTCGGTTGAGTGTAGAGGATTCTTCCCGTGAAGAAATTAATGAGACTTTTCCAGATGAGCACATCTTAAAAATTGGCATCTTACCATGGTATGCTAACATTGTTAACTATTTGGTTACAGGTGACTTGCCGGCTCATTGGGATAGAAGGAAGAGGTTGCATTTCCTGTCTCAAATCAAGTACTACACGTTGGAAGAACCGGACTTATTCAAGATCTGTCCGGATCAAGTCGTTCGAAGATGCATACCCGACGAGGAGATTCCTAGCGTCTTGATGCACTTGCATTCATTTGCTTGTGGGGGCCATTTTAGTGGTCACAAAACAGGGCACAAAGTGCTAAATAGCGGTCTTTATTGGCCGACTATTTTTAAGGATGCTTTTCATTTCGCTAAAAACTGTGTTGAGTGTCAAAAGTTGGGGAGTATCTCTAAAAGGGATGAAATGCCCATGCAACCGATCCTTATTGTAGATATTTTTGATGTATGGGGGATCGATTTCATGGGCCCATTCCCTAATTCACATGGCAACTTATACATTTTGGTGGCGGTCGATTATGTATCCAAATGGGTCGAAGCGATTGCCACCAAAACAAATGACCATACCGTTGTTTGCAATTTTGTTCAAACGAATATAATTTCTCGATTTGGGGTTCCCCGGGTAATCATTAGTGATGGGGGATCTCATTTCAAGAACTTTAATTTTGGCAAACTCTTGAAACGGTATGGTGTTGACCATCGAATTGCTACTCCCTACCACCCACAAACAAGCGGTCAAGTTGAGGTTTCCAATAGGCAAATAAAAGAAATTTTGCAAAAGACTGTTCGACCCGACCGAAAGGATTGGTCAACAAAGTTGAATGATGCTTTATGGGCCTATAGAACGGCTCATAAAACACCTATTGGAACTACTCCTTATCGCTTAGTTTATGGGCGAAATTGTCACTTGCCGGTGGAACTTGTGCATCGTGCTTGGTGGGCTATAAAAGAGGTTAACATGAAATATGACGATGCAGGAAAGGAGCGAAAGTTGAAACTTTGTGAGTTGGAGGAGCTTAGGGAAGAAGCGTACGAGTGTGCTTCAAAGTACAAGGATGACATGAAGAGAGCACACGATGCAAAGTTGAAGCCAAAAGAGTTTGAAGTAGGCCAAAAGGTTTGGCTCTACAATTCGAGGATTAAATACTTCCCGGGAAAGCTCAAGAGCAAGTGGATGGGCCCGTATGTGATAACACGGGTCGGGAAACTTGGAGATGTCACAATCGAGGACCCGAAGGACGGGTCGAAGCAAACGGTTAACGGTCACCGCCTTAAACCATTCCTCGATGGTAATGAAGAGAAAAAGGATGCAAATGTGGAGTTGATATGCTTCTTGGGAAGTGTACCAACATATGAGGTGAATTAAAAGGACCGGTAACACGATTTGTAAAGTTATGTATATTTATTTAATTGTTTGCGTAATTGGTTGTGAATCGTTTCCGGTTCATACTAACCTTTCTTGATTGTGTGAAGTTCGGGCATTCCAAACGGGTCATGACGATACAAGGTATGTTTTAGACTTGATTTGGTGCATTGAGGACAATACACGAATTTTTGGGGGGTGGTAGGGCCGTTAACGGTTATTTGTTTATAAATTTTGACTTATAAAAATCACAAAAACATTTTTTTATATTTTTAGGAATTTTTGATGTAAATAGTCTTTTTGGTAAATATTCATAATTTTCTTCCTCTCAAAAAAAAAAAAAAAAAAAAAAAATTTTTGGCTTGACCGTCGGCGACGGGGTGGTGACCGTCGGCGACGGGTTCTGAAATGACCCGTAAGCACGTTTTCGCCCGTCGGCAGATCCTTAGGCCGTCGGCCCCATTCCTAAATTCCAAGAGCCGTCGGCGACGGGGGGGGACCCGTCGGCGACGGGCTCTCCTTTTCGTTCCGACGCAGCTCCGCTCCCAGGTTAATAAAAACGATTTAAAACCCATTTTTACCTCACCAAACCTTTTCCAAACCCACTTTGAACCACAAACTCGAACCTAAATCATCTTACCTCACTTTTTCACCACAAATTCCCTGCTTCCTCTCTCTCCAAATTCACCCAACTCCTTCATCTTCTCCATCTTCTTCCCCAAACCCTAGCAACCTTCAAGCTTCCATAACTCCCTCAATTTTCCACCAAATCCTCTGATTCTTGGGTCCATCTTGAGTAGTTTTTCAAGACGAACAAAACCCCTAACACGGTTTTCATCAATTCTTGCTATTGTGCAAGATTTCTGGGCGTGTTCTTGAGGGTTTTTGAAAGGGTGCTCATCAAAGTGCTTGCTTGTCATCTTTTCTTAGTTTTTCTTGTCTAACAACATCGAAGGTATGGTTTCTTCTTAAATTTATGCTTGATTATTATATTTTAGTGTCTTTCTTCCGAAATTTTAAACTTTTGGTTTAAGAGTAGGTTGTTTAGACAATGTATGTTATGATAGCATGATTTTGGGCAAGATTAGTAGTTTTGAATGGAATTTGAGCATGTCATAACCATAGTGAAGTGATTACACTGTTATGAACATGATTGAACATGAATATGATGTTGATTCTTGTTGAAATTATAAGATATTATAAGATTGACAAAAGATTAGTAAGTTATGATAAAGTAAGCGACTTTGGAAGTTTAAAGAGGCGACTTTGTATACACTTGTTAATAAATTGTCAATATCATACATCATGTTCAAAGTCTGGTTGTTAATGAAGATTGAGTCTATATTGATGTTTTGCTTGTTTTTGATTGTAGTCATGGCAGGAAGCAAGAGACAAAAGACTACCGGTCAAGCTTCATCATCCGGGATTGGGTCCTCTTCCGGTTTAATACCGAAAAAGTGGGAGCAACCGAGCTCTGTTGAGGAAAATGATGCGAGGTTATACCGACAAGATTGGGAATGGGCAAAGTTCAGGGATAGTCAAAGTGCCCGAATTTGGGATGATGAGAAGAACAAGCAGTTGTCGAGCTACCAAGACAGAAAGTTGGAAGCTAAGTTGTGGAAATGGAAGATGACAAATGGGGTGAACACACCGGTTCCAACAAGAGTGATCTGTGAACGGACCGTGAATGTAGAAGAATTCCGGAAAATCGGAATTGTGCAAATGTTTGAGAGGTTGGGCTGGGAGAGTGTATTGGATTGGTGTGAAGACAACACTCACCGGATTTACTTGTCAGAAGTATGTGAGTGGTTGTCCACATTGAAGCTTCTCAACAAGAACGAACCCCCTTCGCAATGGAAGTTAGTGGGGAAGACATCCCGAGGAAACATGACGGTGTCTTTTGAAACGATGAATCGTATTGCTAGGTTTGATTCTTTGGGGGTACAAGCCTATGATTATCCATCCATCGAAAATTTCTTGGATAATCATTTGAACACCAACGACATTGATCAATTGGTAGATGTTATCTTGCCAACCCACCCGGGGGGTGATATGAAACGAAAACATATGTCACTCGAGGGAAAGATCCTTCAAGGGATCTCGGTTGAGAACATTTTAGCAAGATTTGGTGATCGTGGGGGTGTGCGAGTTAGTGATTGCAGGGTGGTGCATGCCCTATTGTATGGAGCCCCGACACTGTCGTGGAGGCACATAGTCATGATGAACACATGGGCCACCAGGGAGTCGTCCCAGAGGCGATTTATTCCGTATGCACGCCTCATCAGTGCTATGCTTGTGCAGCAGAATTGCTTACCTTTGGAGGCACTATGGGTCTCTAAGCCAGTGGAGGAATTTACTTGGGGTTACATGAAGAAAAATTGGAGAATAGAGGTCAAGTTTTCGGGCAATCGGTATGTGGTGACCGATGATTTGGGGAACAAGTTTGAGGTTCGTACTTCCGGGGCACCACCCGTGCAGGAAGAGGATGTGGAGATGGAGGAAGAAGAGGAAGAAGAGGAGGAAGCTGAACCCTCCGAGGCACGAAGGCCAAGGCAACGTTATATGCGGCCACATAGGGAGATAAACGCTGAGGTGGCAGGTTTTGTGACCCGACGACGGGTACCCTCCTACAAAAACTTTGACAGGGGGCAACAGGAGATATATGATAATGTCTCCGCGTGTATAGGAGAGGGTCGGGAATACAATCAAAGGAGAGAAGCTTGGCAAGGGTCTTACGGAGCTTCAATGCAAGAATATTGGGACGCTCAAGGAGCCCAACGTGAAAGAATGAATAAGTTCATGGAAGAGCAAGAACTGTTTCAAGCCATGCAAAGATCACATATGGAACAGTTAGCAAAGCAACAGGAGGATGAAGCAGCCCGAAGGCGGGCATGGGAAGAAGCGGAAACGGCGCGTCGACAACAAGAAGAAGAATTGAACCGCCGCCGTTGGAGTGCCATGTATGTCTCTCAAGAGATGGCGCTTAATAACGCCAAAGTGTTGCATGATCAGGAGCGACACCATAGAGACTACCAAGCCGGCCTCCCCTACGCCGAGCACTCGGGGTGGACAAATTACTCCGATCTTCCCTATCCTCAAGGCCCATCCGACCCGACTCCGCATTGGCCTGAAGCGGTAGGGTCTAGCTTCGTTCCAATCCCGTACCAACCACCACCCCAAGGGGAGCAAAGCCCCTTAGATAACTATAGGGAGATGTTCGAGGCCCTCACTGGTTATTCATACCAACCCAACCCGCCCATGGATCCAAACGAGCGATATCAGCGGTAGAGGTATGGTATGTTTTATGTTGTTGTTGTTGTATATTATTTTCCGCTATTTCTTTTTGTTTTTATTTAATTATTGCCTAGTTAAATGAACTTTGTGGGTGTGTTCCCTATATAACCCTCACGAGACCTACTCGTCCTCCCGAGCTATCGGGAGGTTTAAAAGGGCTTGTTGCATAAGCTAAATGCAACCGTGATTCCTACGAAAGTGAGTTAGGTTGATTGTTGTTGTAAAATATTTTCCACATAAAGTCAAAGGTACAATAACGTATGGCTTGGTAATAATTTCATAAAAGTGGTAGAACTAGGCAGTTAACAAATTTTGATGGTTGTGAGAAGCATGCTTCTACACAAGGGTTAAGATTTGTAGGTACGTTATGTTCGTGAGACAACTGCTTGGTGAAAAGATGAAGAGCACACAAGGAACTAGCGAAAAACCAGGTGCATACGTTTCTTTTTACCTTTGATCTTTAGTTAGCAAATAAGTGGAGTGTATTTTGTATTTTATTTCCGGGGTGTAACTTTGGGGAGGTTAGCCGTGTCACATCCCTTGCGTTTTACAAACTCTAGTTCTTACATATTGAGGACAATATGTACCTCAAGTGTGGGGATGGGGGAGTAGTAAAAATTTTCGATTTTGACCCGTTCATTTAAATACTACACATTGAGGACAATGTTTACCTCAAGTGTGGGGATGGGGGAAAATTTCAAAAAAAAAATTTTCAAAAATGTCTCGTTTTCAAAGCAATCTCAAAAGCACAAGTAACCAAGTCAACGAGGGATGTCACAAACCATTTGGTCTTTTGTCATGGTCAAGTTCAAATTAATAAGCATATCGGGTATTTAGTGGGTGGTTATTTGAGAATAATTCGCCTAAGGAACTAGCAATGTATGCATATCACATATCATACCCTTATACGTGAGGTTTGAGCCTTTCTACATCATAGATTCACATTTATATGTTTCTTTGTTGAGTGGGCCATTAGTCGCGTATTGTAGAACTTGCAACTTTTGATACATTCGAGACTATAGACCGAATACAAGCACGAGAATGATTAAGGCATTAGGTACCCTTTTTTTTTTTTTTCTTTTACACCATTTGCTTACCTTTACCCAAAATAAATCCCCTAGTCGCCCACTTTGAGCCTAAACCTTTCTTTTGACCACCCTATAGCCCATAACCGTAAACCTTTTTCTTTTAAACCCGTGTGATGGAAATTCGATTTTAGGATTATTTGTTTGCATAGTTGTGGTTTATGTGGAAAAAAAAAAAATCATAAAATATTGCGAAAAAGAATGAAAAAGCAGTGAGAAAAACACAAAAAGATGTGTTAGTAGTTGTTGAATAAAAGGCGAAAGTTTTTGCCCATGTTGGATGTTTATAGTTTGCTTTTGTTTAGGATAGTCTTTGTTAATAAAATTCGAATTTCTCATCACCATAGCCACTTAAAAATAACCTATTCCTACCCTTCGCCTAGCCCCGTTACAACCCCTCAAAGACCTTTTGACTTGTGCCTAGTATTTGTGTTCGATAGTGGAGAATGATTGAGTTGCAAGCCTATGCGGGTACGTGTTCTATTTGGTTTTGAGCGATTAATTGTTGAAAAGCTAACACGTTACACATGTTAGCAAACTTTAAGCCGAGTGGAGAGCACATTGTGAGGGATATGCATGATTTGTTAGTTTTACGGGCGGGTTAATCTTGGGTAACCATTTGTGTATCTAAAGCACGTCACCGCTAAATACATTGAATATTATAAAGAGTTTGAACTTTTGTATGACATTAGACCTTAACTTCTGTCTCGAGAATGGGATGTGCATTCGTTGTTCGACCCACGTGAAAGTGAAAAATAGATTTGCTTGAGGACAAGCAAAAGACAAGTGTGGGGATGTGATACGCGGTTGAAAACCGGTGCTTGTTATTGTTTAACTTAACGTTTTTACGTAAGTTTTAGTTTCGAATAGCCTACTTTTAATCAAGAATGTGTTTTGCAGGTTTGATGGAGTTTAAGGAGCTTTTTGGGAGCTTTACAGGTCATCGGGTCAAAAACCGGAGCACCGGGATGTGTTACGGATCAACTGGAAGTGCAAGGAACGAAAAATGGAAAGTGGGTTTTTAGGAGGCCGTCGGCGACGGGGTCCAGGCCGTCGGCGACGCCCCCTGTATAACCCCGTAGGCTGAGTTTGCCCGTATCCAGGTGGTTAGGCCGTCGGCCAAATACGGAATTTTGGGGGCCCGTCGGCGACGGGGTCAGACCCGTCGGCGACGGCCTGTAGAAATCGGAAACGGGAATTTTGGCCAATGGAGGTTTATTTCGATTTCTATTGGTTCTAACTCATTCAATTGGGGAGTTACACTTAGTTGGGAGTTTGAAAAACACAACTTGGAGCCATTATTGAGGGATCATCTCATCACCAATCCATCATCCATCACTTCTACATCCGGAATCAAGAAAAGGCACCATCATCTTCTTGATTCCAAACCCTAGTTCATCATCATCACAACCATTCTACCACCTTCAATCCATCCATCACCACCAACCGTTTCCAAACCCTAATCATTCCACCATCCATCCTCAAGCTCCAAGATGATCCAATTGAAGTCTTGTGCATCCGTTGATTGTACCGTTTACACCATGAGCGGCTAATTTCTTGGAGGTTTCACCCCGGTGTAGACTTTTGTAAGATTTAGGGTTTACTATGTTTTGTTGATTGTTTTGTGACAACTTGAATTGCGTTTGAATCTTAGACAATTGTCCTACGTTGGTATTGAATTTGCAAATTGTCGAGTGAATGATTAAATTTGACTTTGTGAAATGAATGCACGTATTTATGCTTTGTCTTTTGGTAGGATTTGTTAGTCCAAAGTAACGAAGTGTATCATGGTCCGTTGTTTACAACGTTGATAGCGATTGACACCTAAGCTTTGTGATTGCGACCCGTTAACGAACTATTTCAAGTAAAGCTAATTAAAATACATAGTAACCCTAGGTCTTGCAATTGTTGAAACCGGGTGTGAGCCTTGTTTTATTATTATTGTTTAAACAATCATTTTCACTTCTTGCAATTAGTAGTTAATTTTAGTTAATCGTTTTAGTAATTTCAACTCACATCTTTCAATCAAACCAAAATATTCAAAAACAAGTTAGCAAGCTTCATAAAAGTGACAACTATTCATCATTCAATCAAATCCGCACACAAACCACATACTCTTCGTGGTTCGACCCCTTGCTACCACTAGCTATTTGTTAAGGGTAATTAGGGTATATAAATATTATCTTTGACCGGAGCGCGACACTCCGATCAGTAGGAGGGACTTGAGTGATAGATATACGTGTATTAACCAACAACCCAGGTTTAACATTCCAGTCAAACCCATTTACCTGACATTCCTCCCCGGAATGTTTACCAGATGTCCCTCCCCGGGACGCATGCTTGGTAAAAGAGCAGTGAACTAACCTTAGATTTGGTCGGTTTGTTAAGTTACTTTACCCGTTCCAAGTTGGTCAATCAAACCCTACCGTGGTTACCAAAGACAGTTAGTTTGCACGTACATAGATCATGTATTCCACATTTATGTTGTGTACAAGAAACACTTGTATAACACATGTCAGAATAGTTAACATAGCAGCCCATTCTCATCAAGTAGTCTCATAGCGTGCATTCAGTTCTCATATAAGTTTACACCAAGATTCCAATATGGTCATCAATGATAATCAGTTTCCTATGTAATAAATCACGTTCTTTTCACTTATATTAAACAAGTGTCGTACAAGCATTTACACACATAAATCACATGTCATAACAGTAAATAAGCATTCATAGCATTCATCACGTAATGTGCGGCCCATCTAAGTTTAGGCCCAAAAGAAATGTGCGATCCGGGCCTCATTGTGCGATCCGAATCCCATTTGTGCGATTGGGCCTATCAACTAATGTGCCATCCAATATGGCCTTATGATCTGATCATACTGTGACCCGGTTTGGTTTGCAGCCCTAACCTTTACTGGATCCATTGATTAAATTGAGTGTGCAGCCCAAAATAACAATACAAGCCCAAGTGAGTGTATAACATATTGCCAATGTGCGATTGCAACAGGATGTGCGATCATGATAGTGGTGTGCGGCTGACTTGCATGAATGGTGTGCATATGAGGTTTAGGTGATATAAGTGTTTGGTTGACCAAGGAGTTTCCTGGTCAACATGTACTGTTCGTGATTATAGGCCCCACCCCAAATTTCGTAACTGTTTCCTTTCATGCAATCATAACCATGTCCTTCAATCATGAGTTTATATATTCGAGCAATACTAATTTATCAATTAACAGTTAGATTGACAAGCCATTCAAGACTCAACATATTATTGAATATAATCCCTTACTGAATTATGGTTTCATAGTTTTTATGACTCGTTAACCACTTCCAATCATAATCTAATAGTTTCATTATGAATCTGGTTTCACAAATAAAACGACACCGTAGTTATCATTCAATCAATTCCAATCCTGTTTACGTATCAACATAAATCAATACTTGACACCCAACCCTTTCCATAACCACCTATTACGAGATCATATTCGTGAATATCACACCGGCCGGAATCATCGAGCCTCACTTAAACGTTATTCAGTAAATCATCATTCAAGCTGTTTATTAATAATACTCTAGGTTCAGATTCTTATCACACATACATATTATAACACACATATTTCTAAATCAATAACCACGATCACACATAAGCAAACAATCAAGAAATCATAACTAACAAGCTATTGTACTTACCGAATGCAAGCGGTGATGTTTCGAGGGTAAGAGGGCTTCGATGAGGAGGGCTGTCGCCACTCCCAGAGAAGGGGATTAGGGTGCTAGGGTTCGGCTTCCAAGAATCATTGTGGGATAATGAAATTCACGTATAATCTTGGGTGTGTATGATTTCGGCTAAGTGGGCCAAGCCCGCTTAGGTCTTGCTTCGGGCTCAAAGGAGATAGACCAAGAATAATTTAAAACCATAGAGGAGGTGTTCGGCCCATGCACAAGGTGTGCGACTTATCGTAATGTGCGACCAAGCGTTACAATCATAACCATAATCATATAATCTCGCGACCAATAAATAGAACCAACTTCATTATCCACGGCGTATCACATACACGAAATCACGACATAAACGAATCATGAGAAGGAGACTAACACTTAGGAAACATCTGGAACCGCGAGTTGTCACACCATCTCCAGCAAGCACCTTTGTTTCACCATCAAAATGGAACGAAGCCACCACTTAAGCACCACCTAGATTTGTTCATGGTTCATTATACACCCGCGCAACACCCAAAAGCATCGTCTATTTGGTTTCGCAAGCGTTTCTTTAACTTTCGATTGGTCGCTTTGATAAAATTGACAACTGGAGCGAATGCTTTGGTTTATGGTTTATACCGAGAGCTAGTTTTAAATAACAAATTGGACCGGACGGTAAAATTTGGCTATTCGATTTTTTAGATATATAGTTTTTTTAACTGCAGATGTTATCAATAATTTGCCTAGGTTTGAACCTGGTATCTTCTCTTTAGTAATTTATTTTTGAGCGACAATTTCTTTTAATCCATGTTATCTGTGGAACTT
Source organism: Helianthus annuus (assembly GCF_002127325.2). Classification (NCBI taxonomy): domain Eukaryota; kingdom Viridiplantae; phylum Streptophyta; class Magnoliopsida; order Asterales; family Asteraceae; genus Helianthus; species Helianthus annuus. The sequence continues at coordinate 8,191,233 of NC_035449.2, forward strand.
GAATCCGGAACCTCCTCCTCCGAAACCTAGGTGTTTAAAGGTTTTGCATTTGTAATGAACCACCACCGCATTGGTATTATATAGGGCTGTTAATGAGCCGAGCCGAGTTAGGGCAAGCTCGGGCTCAGCTCGGATTTGAAACCGAGTTGAAAATCTAACCTCGGGTTCGGCTTGGTTCTAAACCAAGCTGGATCGGCTCGGCTTGGTTTGGTTTGGCTCAATTTTAAAAATAAAAATTAATACATAGCTCTCAAAATTCAGTATTCTAAAATATTATTCAATACTTTAAAAGAACATATTCAAAATAAGTTCAACCTAATACATTACAAGCCAAAATCACGTTCAACAACGCAAAATAAGTTTTATATTTCAAGTAAATACAATATTTGTTCAGTAGCACGATAATCAACCTTTAAATATGTCATAGATATCGAACTACAAGCTTAAATACATGTAAATAATAATCATTTTTTTATGATATATTAGATGTATATAAAAATAAAATATATTATAAGTAAAATAATTCGAGCTAAGTCGAGCCGAGCTACCAAGCGAGCCAATTTGGTTCGTCACGAGCCGAGCTGAGCTAGGCTCACTTTCTAACCGAGCCGGCTCGGCTTAATTTCAAAACAAGTCATATCGAGCGAGCTTTTTCCAAGCTAATCCGAGCAAGCTCCGAGCCGCGAGCTTTTTAGACAAGCCTAGTATTATACACATATTAGCTTAATGCAAAGTAAAATTTGGCCAATATATTAAGGCTTGAAGAGATTTCTTATGAATTATTGGGCTTAATTGAAAAGTAACATGGGCTAACAAAACCTAACTTGCTAATTGGATCATATGTAAACTGTAAATCTGTAATGGTCACTTACCACACTTGTCATCTTCTCGTATCTCCTTTCTCGAATGTAATCGACATTCCACAGTGATCGGAGCAATCGACATTCCACTAGTAAGTTTCCTCACTGTTAAATGTTAGTCAACATAACAGTAACCGTAAGTTTTAGTTACTGGTGAATGTTATTGAAATACATCCAGTTTAGGCCTTTTTTTGGCTCAAACTATCTACGCACTTTGTGTGTACATAGTCACCCCAAAAAGTTTTTTTTTTCCTATATGCACACCCTGCAGTATCAAGCTGTGGCCAAAGCGTGACATTTTGGTCCGGTCAACCAGACAAAGACTAACGGGTGTCTGACGGGTCTGTTGACCGGACCAAAACGCCGAGCTTTGGTCGCGTTTTGGCACTGGTTGACAGGACCAAAACGCGACCAAAGCTCGGCATTTTGGTCCGGTCAACACACCCGTCATTCTTTTTCTGGTTGACCGGACCAAAACGCTACGCTTTGGCCACGGCCACAGCTCGACACTGCAGGGTGTGCATATAGGACAAAAAAACACTTTTTGGTATGCATATAGGCAGATTGGTGTGTCAATAGGTACACCCTTTTTTTTTGTTTATTAGTTCGGTTCCATTTTGATTTTGAGTTTGACACATTATTATTTCCGATTTTTTTGTATTGACACATCTTTCTTAAATTCATTTATTACTTTTTTTCTGATTGTTTGTTTAGGATTCCAGATTATAAGTTGGGTTATTGTATATTCATTCAAGCATTCTGAAGTAGGTTTTTAATTGTTGTTGTTAGACAATTTTTTTTCCTTATAGTAATTCCAACAAATTTAGAAATCAATGGTTCAGAAGCTGTATGTAAAGTATTTGTATCTTGAGTGTTTAGTTTGTCCTATGTCCTAACTGACTATTGCACTGAATCAAATTGCAGCTTCTGGATCCAGAATAGAAGACATGATGGCATTGGTTTAGCAACGGAAGGGAGCCAACATATGTTTGAGTTAGGAGAGAATGGATTCCAGGCATGGTAAAGTTAGATTGAAAGTAGAAGTTGATAGACTAAGCAACTTGCCAAATGATCTTATCCATAAAATCCTCTCTTTTACTGACGTGAAACAAGCAATCCAAACAAGTGCTTTGTCATCTAGATGGAGGTATATCTGGACTTCAATGCCCTGTCTTAATTTCTCAAGTGAGGGTTTCCGTTCGTTGCCCGAATTCTCCAAATTTGTTAGACATGTTCTATCAGCCCGAAACAAAACAGAAGTGCATTATGTCAAGCTGGCTTTTTGTGGAAAGGCTAGCGAGGCATTTGTCAAAAGAATTTTGAAATATGCATTTTCTCACAATGTCCAACAGTTGGACGTTACTTGCTTGCCTGGAAAGAAGGGGTATCATGAGCAATGGCGGATTCAGAAATTTTTTCCATCGGGTTCCTTTTGATAGATTTTCACTAATTCTCACTATTTTTAAAAAAATCTACAAAAATTCCACTATTTTTTTTTCATTTTTTCCAAACCGAGGGGGTTCCCGGGAACCCCCAAAACACCCCTGGATCTGCCACTGATCATGAGGATTTATTCGAATCCCCTGTTTCTGTCTTTAATTCTCAGTCTCTCAAAAGTCTCACTATGTCTGGGTATGGTTACAGACATTACGTTAAGATCCCACCTACCTGGTACTTGCCGGCTTTAACAACATTGAATCTCTTTTGTGTCGCTTTGCATGCTGATGACACTACTGACAAGTGTGCTGGTCTTTTATCCAATTGCGCAAACTTGAAGAATCTCACCTTAAACAATTGCAGAATTCCGGGGGGTCGATCGAAGGATCTCCATTCCATCTATGCCATCTTGGATTATCTAATCTAACACTTGAAGATGGTGGTTATAATGCTGTCTACGTGGATACACCTCAACTTAAGAAATTCACTATAATAAATTGGCCAGGGATAAGTTTGGTTTCCGCACCCAACCTTGCCTCCTTGCATTATAAAGATGATACAAATAATTATTATGGTAATCCTTTGAAGGTTTCTTCCGACCTTCTTCATTTGGAAAAAGGTGGATATATGTATTCAATGTTCCCATGAATGTAAGGATTACGCTCAAGATATTGTTCGTCTGCTTCAACAACTCTGTAGTGTCAAATTTCTTACACTTAACTTGGAACTTCTCAAGGTATGAAACTGAAAATGTGGGGTTTTTACAGGGGTTTTTACAGCGTTCATACGAAACCCCTCTTTCTGTCTATAATTCTCAGTCTCTCGAAAATCTCACTTTGTCCTTCACTTACTCCTTCACTTACAGAAGTTACATTACGATCCCACCTACATGGTACATGCCGGCTTTAACAACACTGAATCTCCTTTGTGTGGTATTGAATGCTGGCAAAACTACTGAAAAGTACAACAGTCTTTTCTGGAATTGTGCAAACTTGAAGAATCTCACCTTAAAGGGTTGTAGAATAATGGATGGATCGAAAGATCTCAATATATGCCACCATGGATTATCTAATCTAACACTTGAAAACGGTCTTGGGGGAGTCAATGTGGTTACACCTCAACTTAAGAATCTCACTATAAGAAATTGGCCAGGGATTCATCTTTTTTCCGCACCCAACCTTGCCTCCTTGCATTATAAAGATGATGATTATGGTAGACTCTTGAAGGTTTCTACCGACCTTCTTCATTTGCAGAAAGCGGATATATGTATTCTGCAACACTCTGGATCATTGCAATCACTTTTTTCCGGCCTCCGTCTCCAGCCATATATTCATAATATAGTTTTTCTTCTTCAACAGCTCCGTAGTGTCAAATTTCTTACGCTTAACTTGGAACTTGTCAAGGTATGCTGTTATTGGTCATTAATGTTACTTTGCGAATCTAACAAAGATTTTTAATATAAACAATGGAAATATACGTAAGATTAAAAAGAAAGGCATATTAAGATTGCATAAATGTATTCCCCTTTTGTAAACATCACTTTTTTGGCATTACTTGCAGCTTCTATCTTCATCAGTGGAACTAATCTCAGATCAACCTTCTCCGTTCACCGACTTAAAGAGTTTAAAGATTTATCCAGCTGATATTACCATCCCAGAGGTAACCTTGTCTACTGAAGTCAAAAACTTTTTGCTAGATAGTTCTCAAGGTGCCACCTTTACACTGGTTTCACATGAGGTATGCCCACCATAAAGTGCGTTTTTATCTTCCATACATTTTACTTATTGCGTTGCTATTTCTAGATGTTTCATGCTTATTTTATTATCCATGGAAGAAGATTCAATATTGGAGCTTATTATATAAATGAGTATCTAGATGTTTCATGCTTATTTTATTATCCATGGAAACTATGCAGGAGGTTAGAGCTGTTAGGAATGTTGCATCAGCAGAAAACCTTATGAGAAAGTTGCAGTTGCTACTAGATAAGTGGACAAAAAATAGTGAAATAAATACGACTGATATGGAGCAGGACAAGGCACCAATGGAAAGCCAAACGGAAACAATGCATGAGCAAGTGGAAGTTGAGAACGAAAGGGCATTTCCAGACACGAAAATCAAATGGCATTTTGGGGAAAGAATGACACATATCGAGAGCTATTGGGAAGGTCTGAATGAGCAGTATGAGAAAGGGTATGAAAATACTGGTCACACAATTTCAATGTTGCGGGAGATTAAAGTAATACTGACAAAGTTGCCTGCATCACATCGGGATAAGTTGGAAGGGAGGTTTTCTGGTTTGTGTGTTGAAGACTCAGAAACCAGTTGATACGGACTGGCCAGAGTAGAACTTCAGATGATCCAACAAGAGACCTGCAAGATCACAAGAGACAAGCACGCCGTTAGCCTCGTCACAGGGAGGGGGGCCTCTCTGTGACCAAGCTCGGGCGTGAGAATAAGTATTTGTGAGGAGGAAATAAGTCAGGGAGAGAGAGAATAACGATTACCCCTTGCTGAAGACCTTGGCAGGGTATTTATAGCTTTTGGGTGTGCTTACGTGGCGAGTTAGTTAGGGTCGGACCAGTCGTTATCATGGCAGTTATGGAGGTGGGACCCAGTTAGTTACGTCGGATCATCGGAGTGTCCGGTTTGTTCCGTGGCACGGGGGCCTGGTCCGGTCCGGTTAGGGACGTATCCTCATCAAGTCCCCCTAGTTCGTAATGTTTGTTTAGCAAAAGTTTCGAACTATTTGTCGCAGTTATTCCGGTATTCGTGACCCTCTGTTTGGCGGTCGTTTTGTTAATTTTAAATTTTGAAATTGGGCGGTGATCTGGGATTGGTGACCGTCAGTCGTTTTAACTTTTTTACCCGATGTGACGGTTGGTGCGCGTCAGTTGTCATGACGTGTCGTCATTTGATTGGTTCCTTGAGGCGGTTTCACATCCCTATAAAGGGGGAAAGGTAATTTTTCTCCGATTTCACTTTACATCCTTTTACCCTCTTCACCTTCTTCTTCTTTCTTCATCTATATTTGGCGATAAACACGATTCCCCTGCTCAGGTTAGTAAGCTTTGTCTTTCTTTGTTATGGCGAATAAGAGTAATCTCTCTGCTTGTTTTAACGTCTTGACTCAAAAAGGGTTAGATTGGTATGTGGATAGTTATGCGGTTCCTAAATCGCTAAACCCTGTACTTCCGAAAAAGGATACACCCATTTACCCTTTCGTTCCAGGGAAAATTGGGATTTATACTCGTTTTTTTGATTACTGTAACTGTCGTCTGCCTCTGACGAAATTTCTGGTTGAGGTGTTACTTTTTCACGAAGTACACTTGACTCAGGTGAATCCCTTTGGCCTTGCCAAGATTAGCCATTTCGAGTTGGCTTGTCGTAGCTTAGAGTCCGAGCCGGATTTGGATGTGTTCCGGGCCTTCTATAAGCTGAATCGATCCGGAAACTGGTATACCTTTGAGGTTAGGGATAAGAATTCGTGCTGTTATACATGGATCACTACGAGCTTAAAAGACTGGAAAGACCGCTTCTTCCTAGTTGACGATCGGTGCGTTCCGGAGTTCATGGTGTGGAGGATAAAAAAGTCGAAGCTGCCGCCTCCTCTTCCGGAGGATTTCTCGTACAACAAGAAACTGTACGCCGATTTGGTAAAAGAGGCCGGACGCATACAGAAATATCCGGAACACATCCTCGTCATGGGTCGGATTAGCACGATGTGGTCCGAACCGGAGTGGTATCCTACCCTTCGGTGGAACAAAGAGGGTTAGTTGTGCGGCGCTCCTTGTACCTTTATATGTTGCTTATTTGTCCTGAAAACTTTTTTTTTTTTTTTTTGGTATATGTTAGTAGATATTGCTTATTGTTTGTCTTCTTGTGCAGTTATGGGTTTGAAGGAGGCGCTTAGATTGAAGTCTTTTGATTCGAAGGAGTTGGACATTCGTGCTACCAAGACTCCGAAGGGTGAGACCCCGTACTTACAACTTGTGCAACAGAATCTTTATCCGATTCGCGCACCGGAGGCTCTTGGTGATCAAGGTGGTTCGGGCTCGGTCCCTACCTTATTGCCTGTTGTTCAAACTCAGGCAGCGGTTGCGGCGGATGATGCTGGAGGTCGGGGAGCCAGTTCGTCGATGACGAAAGGTTCTGGCTCTAAAATTATTATCGAAGATGAGGGGGTCCATCTTTCCGTTGAAGACACCGAGGTTCGTGCTAGTGGTGAGAAAGGTGGGAATGATCAGAACGAGGATGGAGACATCGGAGGGGATGGTGAAGACGGGGATGAACTGCCTCAGATTGCTTTGAAAAGAAAACGGGCTGCTCCCACCAAATCTGACCCGAAGGCCAAGCAACCGAAGAGGACGAAGGCCGACCTTAAAGTAGTTACACTTGACGATGACGATCATGTTACTGCGTTTTCTACTGCTGGAGGTGTGTTAGAGAATTTGGATGCTCATCTCCACGAGGGCCGTACTCCACGGGATCACCTTCAAGCTCCTTTGAGCCCGTTGTCCTTCGGTGAGGGTGGTGCTAGGGTTGTTACGGATTTACGCATCTCCGATCCAAAGAAAACCGTGCCTTCTCCTTCGGGTAAGTTTACTACGGGAGTTGCATCCAACGTATCTAGGCCGAGCTCTTCGCCGTTTGATGGTGGGGACAGTGTTTCTTCCTCCCCTCTCTGGTATGATACTGAGGCTGTGTTCTTGTCTCGAGAATTAGGTTCTGGTGGTTTTGAGGGCGCGGATGCGGCTAATGCTTTGGAGAAGTACATACCGGAGTGGTCGCTGGTAAATAAGGATAGGATTGTGGATGCCCTTTCGGCTAAGATGTCTTTGTTCCACCTGGGGACTCCCGCGGAGCATTCTTATTACCGCAAGATGAGTGGGCCGGAACTTGGAAATACATTGATGCTGAATCAGGCTCAGTCAAATTCTCTAGTGGTGGAGACGTATAAGCGTTGGGTTGAGTCGGAGTCGCTGTGTCACAAGCTCAAACGTGAGGTTGCCAGCTTGAAAGGTGAGGGCGACGTTCGGTCCAAAACAAAACAGGAGCTGGTGTCCCTGCGATCTCAAATCGACCGACTGAAAGGGCAGGTTTCGGAAGCTAAAGAAGTTACTAAGTCTTCTCAAGCCTCGGCCGCAGCGGCCTATGAAGCTCGTGACAAGGCTCTTCAGGATTTAGAGGCCTTTAAGTTGGAGTTTGCTGATTTGGAGAAGAAGTTGACCAGTGTAGAGATGAAACATGCCGCCGAACTGAAGGAGATGCGGGCATCACATGATCAACTTTTGGCTGATTACCATCGCTTGGTCGACGGTACATTTATAACCTTCTCTTCTATTTTTCCGCTTTTTTTTTTTTTTTTTTTATCCGTATATGTGTACATTATTATTTGATTCTTTTTTTACATTGTTTCCTTACAGCTAAAGACGAAGTTGAAAGAGCTCGCGACAAGGAGATCGAATCACACAAGACAACGATTGATGAAGCAAGAGGGATGTTGGTCCGATGCGAGCGTGATATGATTGAGGCATATGCGGAACTGTCGGAGCTGAAACTTACCAAGCAATGGTTTTTGACAGATGGGGTCGCATGGGTTGTTAAGCTGGTGCATCAGAGCCCCGAATTGGAGAAAGTGGTTGCTGATTTGGTCAACAGTGTTAACGCGGTTGGGGCGAACGAGGGGATAAAGCAAGGTTTCAAGGCCGCGCAGGAATTGATTGGTTCGGCGGAAGAGGTCCCGGGCTACGATGCCGGAGCTCAAAGTGCCCTGGAGGCTGCGGTGAAAGCTTTCGATGAGCTTAATATCTCTGTTCTCGACAAGGTGGCTGACTTATTAGATGAGCCCCTATCGGTTATTCAACAAAGAAGTAAACTTCCCATTGTTGGAGATGATGATAATATAGCTCATGTTTAATGTTGTTTCTTTTTTTTTTGTAACCGTACAATGTGTCTCATCAGTTTGCTTTGCCTGAAGTATATTTGATCGTTCAATCAAAGATGTATGACTATTTTTGTGTTAAATCTTTTATTTTTAACTCAGTTACTTAGCATCGGTTTGCGTCCAAACCTTTGCTGTATACTTTTAATCTTGGTGATCGCACCAAATGAAGTGCTTCACCTGCTCAATAGATTTCAATTTTCTTTTTAACTATTTAAGCCTTCTCGATCAGCGCGAGGCATGGGTCGTGGCCCGTTCGTGCACGTTTAGAATTTTTGTTCGAACTTGTATGTATGCTACCTTTATGTTTATAAAGATATAGATCGCTTTATTCATTAATTCGGGGAAAAAACATCCCGATTACAAAAGGAAGTAACAAATTATCGGGGTATGCCCTCCCGATTTACATATTGAAATTTGGAAATACTAAAATGTAAATTAGCGATCTTCCTCAGCCGTAGCTGGTTGCTTACATGAAGCACTTTTTTAAGTGTACCCCATTCCATGTTCGAGGCACTGGGGTTCCGTCAAGCTTTTCTAGCACATACGAGCCCTTCTCACTGGCTTCCTTGACTCGGTATGGCCCCTCCCACTTTGGGGCAAGTTTGCCGGGGGCTTCGACGCGACTTGCGTCATTGTTTCGGAGCACGTAGTCTCCGACTTTAAACTTGTAGACTTTAGCCCGTGCATTGTAATACTTCTCGATTTTTTCCTTGTACCGAGCCTCTTTGATTGCGGCTATGTTTCGGCGCTCTTCCAGTAGGTCAAGGTTGGACCGGAGTTCGCGTTCGTTTTCTTCCCAATTCTTGTGCCTTTGATTTGGGAGTCCAATCTCGGCCGGAATCACTGCTTCAGTTCCGTAGGTCAGGCTGAACGGTGTTTCACCATTGCTAGTTTTGTGCAATGTTCGGTGCGCCCACAAGACGTTCGGTAATTCATCCGCCCAGCCTTTTCCTTCCTGCCCTAACCTTCTTTTTATGCCATCAACGATGCGACGATTAATCTGCTCCACCTGCCCGTTGCCCTGGGGGTGAGCAACCGAGGAGAAAACTTGGTTGATTTTTAAACTTTCACACCACCGTTTGAAGGGATTTTCCGCGAATTGTTTTGCATTGTCGCTTATGATGTAGAGCGGCAGGCCGAATCGGCATACTATTTGCTCCCAGAAAAATCGTGTCACGTTATAGCCGGAGATGGTTGTGAATGGACGAGCTTCTACCCACTTAGTAAAATAATCCACTGCAACCAACAGGTATTGTGCGCTTCCGCTCGATCTCGGGAAAGGTCCGACTATATCGACGCCCCATTTTTGAAAGGGCCAGGCGGCGGTTACTGGAATCATTTCATTTTTAGCTCGGAGACTGATAGGTGCGTGCCTCTGACATTCGTCACATTGCTGGAGCTCTTTCACGGCGCTTTCGTGCATTCCGGGCCAGTAATACCCTGCGTTTTTTACCTTTGTTACGATCATTTTGGGCCCGGCATGGATACCGCAGATGCCATAGTGTATTTCCCGTATGATGTAACTAGCTTGCTCCGGATCCAGACACTTTAGCAATGGTCCGAGAAAGGTCTTTCGGTATAAGCCTCCTTCCTGCATCTGATACTGGAGGGAGTTGATCTGGACCTTTCTTGCTTCCGCTTTGTCAGTTGGCAGAACATCATGCACCAAATAATTAATTATCGGCGTCATCCATGTTTGTGATGGAACTTCAACTTGCATTACTTGCGGAGCTGCGATTGACGGTGTAGCTAAAACTTCCACTCTTACTTCTTTGGCCAAGTGGCTGAATGACACTGATGCCAACTTGCTTAATGCATCCGCTTTTTTGTTTTTGCTTCGGGGGATATGTTCGACCCTACATGCTTCGAACAAAGCCATTGCTTGCCTTACTTGCTCGAGATATTCGATCATGTTTGGCTCCCTCGCCTCGTACTCTCCATTTACCTGATTTGCTACGAGCAGCGAGTCTACATGGGCCACAACATTCTTGGCTCCGACTTTTTGTGCTAGGCGTAGGCCGGCCAGGAGAGCTTCATATTCAGCCTCGTTGTTGGAACTTTTGAATTCTAGTCGGAGCGCATACGTTACATCCGTTCCGTCTGGGTCGGTGAGAATTAGGCCCGCTCCTGACCCTTCGGCACTAGAGGCACCATCGGTATATAAAGACCATGGCTTCTCCGGAGCTTTACCTGCCCCCTCAGTTTCTTTCTCTTCCGGTATTTCGACCAAAAAATCAGCTATCACCTGTCCTTTTAACGGACCTTTGGTTCGGAAGGTAATGTTGAATGCGCCCAACTCAATTGCCCATTTCGCCATTCGGCCTGAGACCTCGGGTCGTCTGAGAACGTGTTGGATTCTTTGGTCCGTTCGTACCTCGATTGGATGGGCCTGAAAATATCGACGAAGCCTTCTTGAAGCATGGACTAAGGCCAAGGCTAATTTTTCCAAGTTTGAGTATCTTGTTTCGTAATCCTTCAACGTTCGGCTCACATAGTAAATGGGGATTTGTTTCCCCGTTCGGTGAGCAACTAATACCGCGCTGATGGCTCCGAATGATGCAGCTAAATACACCGTTAATACTTCGTCTTCTTCTGGTACGGTGAGGGTTGGCAAGGTGCCCAAACATTCTTTAAGTTCTTCAAAAGCTCGCGCGGCCTCTCCCGTCCATTTAAACTCCGATCTGAAGCTTTTTCTGAGAACGTCCATGAATGGGAGCGATCGGTCTGCAGCTTTTGATAAAAAGCGATGGAGAGCAGCTAATCGTCCGTTTAAGGACTGAATTTCTTTAACTGACGTCGGGGGCTTCATTGTAAGAACGGCGTCAATTTTGTCGGGGTTGGCTCGTAAGCCTTTTGACCCAACCATGACCCCGAGGAACTTGCCTTCTTCCACCCCGAATGTACATTTTTTCGGATTCAACTTCATGTTAATGCTTCGGAGCCGGGTAAATGTTTCGAGTATATCTTTCAGCATGGCGACCTCATCATGGCTTTTTATCACGATGTCATCGACGTACACCTCTACGTTTCGCTCGATCTGGTCCTTAAAAGCTTTGTTCATCAGGCGCTGGTACGTAGCACCGGCGTTTTTCAAGCCGAACGGCATCTTTTTGAAACAAAACACCCCTTCATTGGTGACGAAGGCCGTCTTATCCTCATCTTCGACCGCCATTTGTATTTGGTGATAGCCTTTGTAAGCGTCCAAAAAACATTTTAGCCTGAATGTTGCAACGGAGTCAATCTTCTCATCGATCTCTGGGAGAGGGAAACAATCTTTCGGGCACGCATTGTTTAGATCGGTGAAGTCGATACACATTCTCCATGAGTTATCTTTTTTCCGTACCATCACGGGGTTTGATACCCATGTTTGATACCGAACCTCCCGAATGATTCCCGCGTCTAGGAGACTTTTAACATCTTTTGCTATGGCTTTTGCTCGATCCGGTGCCATGTGTCTCTTTCTTTGTGCTATTGGCTTGACTGAATCTTTTACATTCAGGTGATGTTGTGCCATCGATCTGGGGACTCCCTGCATATCAGAATGCTGCCACGCAAAGACATCTATCGAGTTGCTTAGCAATTCCCATAAAAGTTTCTTTGTTCGTTTTGGGAGCTGAGCCCCGATAGCCACTTGTTGTTCGGGGAAGTCTGGGTTGATTGCCCATAGCTCGGTGGGTACTTCAGACTTCTTAGAGCTCGTTTCGGCTGTATGTCTTACTTCGGCGACCAATGAATTCGACTCTGAACAGATGGTTGCGACTCCGGCTTCGGTAGGGAACTTAATAGCTCCGTGTATTGTCGAACTGATTGCTCCTAGAGCTCGCAATCCGGGGCGCCCAAGTATTATGTTGTGAGAAGAATGAGTTCGAACAACAAGGAAGGTTAGTGGCACCGTCCGACTTTTGCTACCTTCTTTGAATGTGGTTGGAAGAGTAATTTGTCCTATCGGACGGACTACTTCTCCTGAAAAGCTTATCAATGGAGTAGATACTTCGATCAGCTTCCTTTTTGTTTGGGGATTCAGCTGTTGGAAACATTGGATATACATGATCTCGAAGGCGCTTCCCCCATCTACGTAAATACGTCGGACCATGTGCCCGGCGACAACAGCTGAAATTGTGATCGGTCCGTCCCGAGCATCTTCGGGATCGACCGGAGGAAAATACATCGGCTGACGCATCCATGCTGCCATATGTTGGTTCGATCGTTTAATTCCTCTCGGTTCTACTGACCGGATCATATTGATTCCTGGTTCGGTGTTCGGATTGTCAACCATTGTTGCTGGCTTCTTTCCATCTTTTACTTCCTTTACAAGATGTGAGAGTTTACCGGATCGGACGGCCTTTTCGATTTCTTGCTTTAAAGCCCAACATTCATCGGTTGTATGGCCTTTGTCGCGGTGGTATTCACAATATTTCTTGGAGTGCTTATCTGAGGTAGGCCGTTGCTTTGATGGCGTGGGAAATCGAGTGTTTTCCGTACTGAGAATTTCGCTCGGTGATTTTGATAATTCAGAGAAACTGTTGAATCGCACGTTTCCTGTTCGGAAACTGCTTCGATCAGATTTTTGATACGGACCACGGTTTCTGTTCCAATTACTGCTCCTATCTTTTGGTGGCGATGCGTTCCGTCTCCATGACGTGGTTCGGGCTTTGGAGCTCCTGGCAGTTGCTTCGTTCGGTTGGCCGCAGGCACTCTTCCCTCGAACAAAAGCTCGAGCCCGTTCCATGAGCGTCTCCATGGTCTTTGGGAGATCTTCGTGAAGTTTTTCCACCAATTGATTGTTCCGTACACCATGACAGAAACCCGATACTCGGAGTTGGTCTACTGCTCCACTTATCTGCATACTTTCTCGGTTGAAACGGTCTATGAAATCTTCTACGGACTCTCCATCGCGGCGCTTGATGTGGTGTACTTCAGTAATATCTTTTTTGCAGCGACGCTGCTGACAAAAGTTTTGCAAGAATATACGTCGGAAGTCCTCGAAGTGATCGATCGACCCCTCCGGCAACCCATCGAACCAAACTCTAGCCGATCCGGTGAGAGTTTGGGCGAACATAAGACACCAAGCCGGCATTGGCCATTGTTCGACCTTAGCTGCTCCGGCAAATGCGAACATGTGGTCGTCCGGGTCGGACGTACCGTCGTAAAATTTTAACGTGGGAGGCATCTTCAGCTTAGCTGGGAGTGGAGCATTGACAATCCGTAACGTGAACTTTGACTGCGACGTCATAGACGTGGGATGATATGGCATGAGCAGTTCTTGGTCTTGGGGGTTTAATCCCAGAGATCCCTGGAGAAACAGGTCGTTTAGACCGTTATTCATCGGAGCACTTGTTACGGATGAGAATTGTGTAACATGTGGTACAGAAGTAGAGATCATAGAACTTACCAGAGATCCAGAAGCAAAAGGACCGATGGAGACAGGGTTTCCCCCTGAGTAAGCACTGGTAAACAAGTTTGTTCGGAGACTTTGCAACATCTCATCTCTCTGCTGTTGCTGCTGTAACTGTCGCAACAGATCAGCGTTCCTTAAGAGGAAAGCGTTGTCGAAACTCGGTAGTGGCGTGACGACTGGAGCGGTGACGGACAGTGTGGCGACAGAACTTCCACCCACAACATTCGCAGCTATAGAAGCCGATGTGGAACCTGTCGGGGTTGCTGAGGCGATTGTGGAACTAGCATTTCCTTCCCATATATCATTGTAAGATGGGAAAGGACTGGTGGAGACTACTGCTGGTAATTCTGCCATTACTTCGAAAAAATGAGAACAACGAAATGAATTATGTGAATTCGAGGGGATGGCGCCACTGAAGACTCAGAAACCAGTTGATACGGACTGGCCAGAGTAGAACTTCAGATGATCCAACAAGAGACCTGCAAGATCACAAGAGACAAGCACGCCGTTAGCCTCGTCACAGGGAGGGGGGCCTCTCTGTGACCAAGCTCGGGCGTGAGAATAAGTATTTGTGAGGAGGAAATAAGTCAGGGAGAGAGAGAATAACGATTACCCCTTGCTGAAGACCTTGGCAGGGTATTTATAGCTTTTGGGTGTGCTTACGTGGCGAGTTAGTTAGGGTCGGACCAGTCGTTATCATGGCAGTTATGGAGGTGGGACCCAGTTAGTTACGTCGGATCATCGGAGTGTCCGGTTTGTTCCGTGGCACGGGGGCCTGGTCCGGTCCGGTTAGGGACGTATCCTCATCATGTGTAGAGGCTGAGACAATCATGGATAATGTGATGGATTGTATGAAGATCAAATGCGGTAAGATGCCACATCGTTCAAATGTCTCCTCTCATGAACTTTTTACGTCACCACAGCGATCTTCTTGACAAATTGTTAGTTGGGATGCTCACGCTTTATATTTCTTGTGTTAATGGACTTTAAACAAGGATATGTTTTTTTTTTTTTGCCTGTTCACTTATGATACTTACCTACCAGATGATCTAAGGGGACGTTTGGTTCGCATGAATTCAATAGAATTTAAGGGAATTGGAATTTGAATTCCATCTCTTAAGATGTTTGGTTCATAGAATTTGATGGAATTGGAATCTCATTTCCAATCTTGATGTGTTTGATTGACAATGGAATTGGAATTGGAATTAGACATGAATTCCTTCAAATTCCTTTAACTAAAGGAATTCAAAATCCTTCCTATATGTGAAGGAATTAAAGTAATTTCATTGGAATCTTCGACCGTTTCGACCCGCACCGTTTTAACTCGTACCGTTTTGACCCATACTGGTTTCTGACCCATACTGGTTTCGATCGGAACCGTTTTGACCCGTACCGTTTCGATACGAACAGTTTCGACTCGTACCGTTTCGACGCGAACAGTTTCGATCCGTAACGTTTCGATGCCAACGGTTTCGACCAGTAACGGTTTCGACCCGTACCGTTTCGACGCGAACGGTTTCGACTCGTAACGTTTCGATGGCGAAAGTGGAGTTGGTCACATCCTCTGCTCATGTATGGCCAAACATTCGTATGGCTGAAAATAAAAATGGTTTACTATCATTAATATATACATGTCGACTCACAGATAAGACCAAAATACACAAAATAATCCTTTATAAACGGTTTCGAACCGTAATGTTTCGATGGCGAAAGTGGAGTTGGTCACATCCTCTGCTCATGTATGGCCAAACATTCATATGGCTGAAAATAAAAATGGTCTACTATCATAATATATACATGTCGACTCACAGATAAGACCAAAACACACAAAATAATCCTTTATAAACGGTTTCGACCCGTAACGTTTCGACCTATACCGTTTCGACGCGTCCGTTTTGACCCGTACCGTTTCGACCTGTACCATTTCGACGCGAACCGTTTCGACCCGTACCGTTTCGAATCGAACTGCTTCGACCCGAATCGTTTCGACGCGAACCGTTACGACACGTACTAGTGGTTGTGGGTGCCGAGGTGATGAATTCCAATTCATTTGACAACCAAGCACAACAAAAATGGAAATGAGATTCCAATTCCAACAATTTCCAATTCCAATTGGAATATTTAAATTCCAAATCCAATTCCTTCAAATTTTAATTCCTATACAAATTCCAATTCCAATTCCAAAACATTCCGCGAACCAAACGCCCCCTAAGAGCATTCACATCCAGCCCCTTAAAATTATACATACATTCCAGTAAAAAACAACTCGTATATCAATATATTATACCCTTATACAATTAGCAACTTGAGTTATGTCTTATTTATTTAAAAAGTCACACCCTTTAATAACACAACAATTATCAACACACACATCTTCAAAAAGTTTCACCCTTTCATGTACAGGCTACCGGACCGTCGTGCCTCATCAATCACGCCGTTTATAAATAATTTTTTGACTTAATTCGTTAATATTTTTCGTTACAATCGACGTCTTTTCCTCACAAAATCACACCATTTAAGACAAACCTCTTGAATTAATAAAATATAATATTTGCTCATATCAATGGTTGTGTCATATCTTTTCTTTTCTGGATGCACCGCTTCACCAAATCAAAATTCCCAATTCCTTACAATATTTCATTATGCCACATTTTTGTAAACCAACAACCGCCTCCGTACATTATTCCCAATTCCTTCATCGGATTACCATCTACTGCCTCCGTCGAAATCAAACTGTTATAACCTTCAATTTCCGCCAATTCATCAAACAAGTTCGACATCAAAGGTGGGTTTTCCATGTATATTGTATTCTTTCCTTCTTGAATAGATCTATATTGGTTTTATTTGTCGTTATTTTCCCTTATTGATTCACAACAAATCGAAACATATATGTTTATTATTGGTTATATATGGAAAAATTAAGAAACCGGCATGGGTTGTTTCCCTAGCGCTTGGGGGATTCTTTGCGAAAAAAATCATCCAAAAACAAGCGAAATGATATGACGTACACGGCGATCAATCAAACACTATAAACGCTGGGAATGTAAGTTTGTTTAAAGTTGTAAGTTTGTTTCATTTTTAATATTTTTTTATTAGTGTTTTGTTTAGTTTTTAAAAGCATGCACGCCATTCAATTGTTCATTTTTGGATATTGAGTTGTGGGGTCAAGTTATTCTACAAAGACTTCTAATTGTAAGAAGTGTAAGAAGGATTTATAGAGTGACAAGTGTCCAATAACCTAAAACTAAACCCACTACATCACCACAAAAAACCTAAATACCCACCCCCACCCAAAAACCTAACACCCCCCCCCCACCAAAAAACCTAAACCCCCCCCCCCCCCCCCCGGCAAAAAAAAAAAAAAAAAAAAAAAAAAACTATACCTCACCAAAAAACCCCCCAAAAAACCTAACCCCCCACCCCACCCCCCAAAAACCTAAAAAAACCTAACCCCCCCCCCACCCCCCCACCACCCACACACACACCCCCCAAAAATCTAAAAAAAACTAAACACCCACCCCCACCCCCACCCAAAAACCTAAACCCCCACCCCCCACCCCCTCGGCAAAAAAAAAAAAAAATTTTTTTTTGTAGTGGTGTTTTTTTGTGTAGTGGGTTTTTTTAGGTTATTGGACACTTGTCACTCTATAAATCCTTCTTACAATTAGGATCCTTTGTATTTGATCCTAATCCTTGAGTTGTGAATCTTGAATTATTGATCTTTTAACTAGAATTTGTTGATCGTGATAATTTTGTTAATTGATGTCTTCGTTGCTAATAGTGGGATTGAAATGATAGCTATCTGTGCATAATTTAACAATAATGTTTGTTCATTGGGTTTTAACTTAGGTTAAACTGTGTTGGGATTTCTTTCGTTCATATTTGTGGTCATCAGTGACATCATCAAATGATAAAAGGTTTATAACTTTTGATCTTGAAATTTTTTTAATGTCTGAATTCATCGATCACAACTTTAGGGTGCAAGGAAGGAGTATGATCAAATACAAACCACATTTCTCATGCAAACTATAATAACCATTTAAAAAGTGTCATGTGACATCCAACCAATTATAGAGAAATAATAAAATAATATCCTAAATAATATCAATTATATTGAATTCCCTATAAATATGCTAACAAGCAATTAATTCTTTATTTGGATCTTCCTTTTGTTTTCAATGTGCTGATTAAGAAAAGTACTGATATTATTCAAATATATGCTAAAATCAATTATCTTGATTAATTTTTGTGTGCTAAGAGCATTCACATCCAATCCACCATCTTAACTCCTACCTCTAAAATTTAAAAAACCTTCTAAATATTCACTCCATCCTATCCCCTATTTCATCTTTTTAACCCTATATTCTAAAAAGAATGTACAGTAACTTTTCATGTATGAAAAGCTACTGTACCCCCCCTTATCTTCAACCATATCAACCCATCTCACTACTCCCGCCCATATCATCTCCTCCCGCCCTTGTTCTTTCCTTTCCACCAGGTATCGTCATTCACCCAGATCAAGATATCACAGTTCCATTATCTTAACTTATTTTCTTCTATTTCAATACTCCAATTTGGATTCAGTCATCACAGATCAAGATACCACTCGGTAACTACTCATTTTACACCTCAAAATTCTCCTTAATCTTCCAGTATTACTGTCAATTCAAGCGTGTTTTTTTGTAAGATTTGATAGTTTTCAGAATTTTGCTTTTTTTTTTGTTACTCTGTATCTTTACTCTCTGTTGGTTATGGTTAACTTATTTGAGTTTTTTTTTTCATAAGTAAATGGTGAAAGTTATAACCATTAGAAAGCACAGGTGATGGATGATGAATTTGCAAAGGGGGTTAGGGTTTTAAGTTTTAATTAGGGTTCTTTATATACAAGAATGTAAGATTTTTTATTGTGAAATTTATATTCCGGGAAAAACCTATATGTATGAACACATTAGGAATTTTAATGATGGATTTGAGCGGTATGACAGAAATCCAACGACTGTATTTTGAAGAACTTCAAAGGGAAATCGTAATGAGGCGCGACCATGCCTGAGATAATCAGCTTTGAACCGAAAACTAGCGCGTTTTTTGGGTGCTACACGGAAATATTACCATCTATATTTTGGTGTTACAAGGAAGTATTACTACACATATTTTGTAGCTTTGTCTAACTTCAAACTTATGTGTTTTTGGTGTTATGTGTAAATCCGTTGTGTAGGCTGTTAAATAGGTCAAACTTGGCATGATTCGGTATCTTAAACTGTTGTTTGTAGTATGATGGTAGTGAAAATGGATGGTATGATATTTTATTTGATCATTATTGTTTTCAAGTGAATGTATATTATAATGTGCAGTAAGTGGTTTGTCTCTTCACTTGACCCGTTTGATCAAGGTGGAAATTTCATCATAAACGGGAGTGAAAAAGAGATAGCCGAACAAATACGCTTATGTGGCAGAAGTAAATGTAAATGGTTGCTACAGGTGAAGAAAATGAAAGAACTCAGTAAAGGTTACAGCATAGTTGGACTCTCCCAGGTGACTACTTAAATCCGCTATGAATCGAAAGTGATATTTTAACTAACTTATTATATTGTCTTGCAGGGAATGGCTGCTTGTTGATATTAAAGAGCACCCCATGCTACTTGCAGAACCATCTTCCAACACTCAACAACAGATAGAAAAGTAATATGCCTTTGTTGCTGCCATACATTTTTTTTGGGATTAATGTAACACATCGATTTTAACTTGTTAAATAATCCAATCTTTTTAACTTGCAGGTACTGGCATCTTTTGCTTTAGGGCGTGCTACCTCGTTGGTCGTTGATACGTAGGGGAAACATGACTTTATACAAACATATCTTAAAGTTTTATGATATATAAATGAGGCTTAACTATTATTCTACCTATTTATTTGATTGACTTGTCGCGGTTGCTTTTGTAACAACCTTAAATTGACTTCAGCCGTGGAGGATCAACTATTGTTGCCCCTGTACATGATGGGTATGTTTTACAAGAGGTATGCATTTCCCGATTGTATAATTTTCTTTAAGATGCTAATTTATGTTATTTAATCTGTTGATACACTTGTTTAGGATGGATTCATACTAGTTGTGTAATATGTATGTTTGATTGTTTGAATAGGCGCTGGTGTCAGTGTCTCCAATTGGAGGAGAGTTTCTTATTGATTGCTTAATTAAAAGCTTGGAAAGCAAAGGAGTTAAAGTGAGTTACTTATACTACTGAATAAGTTAAGTTACAAGTTTTTTTTGGTTGGTTTATGATGATATAATTACTATTTTTTGTAGCCCGGCCCGTCCAACCCAAAAACTAATAATTAGTAGTATAATTTCTATAAACAAAGTTATTAGAATCAATTTTAGAAGAAAAAATATAATAAGACAAAATAGATAGTAGTTAAAATTGTAAGTGGAAGAAAGAGAAGAAATAATAATAAAAAAGAATATAGAGATAGGTACGAGGAGTTGGATGTAGGAGGTTTTTTAAAATGTGAGATAAATTTTAAAAAGTTGTGATTTTTAGTTAAATTATAGGGTTAAAGATGATGGAGTGGATGAGAATGCTCTAATATAATTAAAAAGTGCTACTTTTATGCATGTATTGTTTTGGTATGTGCTAATTTAACTTTTTTTAAGTGCTAAGATCTATTCTTACGGTTTGTAGAATAAATATGGTTTGTACCGGATCCAACCCCGTGCAATTGTTTACGAAGTTTAGAAATTAATCTGCACTTGAAGATTAATTAAAATATTAGAACTTATAATATTTCGTTTTAACCTATATAGGATCATTTGATATTTGATATTTGATATGATAGATGTTTGAATGTGTGAATGGAGTGATCATATGATCATTTAGGGGTCAAATAATTACTTTAATAGTAGCCTTAGCAAAAATGATCAACAATTTATAGCAATTCAAACTTTGAATGTGAAAAGGATTTGAAAGGGCCATGGGTGAGGAATTTAACCATAGGAATTGATGGAACTTAGAACTCGATAAAATGTTAAATTGACTTTTTGATCGGGTCCATATTTGATTTAACTTATTTCACATAGGCAAAATAATTAACGAAAAGGACTTCAAAAAATACATATGCATTCAATTTTTTTGGAAATCATCCCCTCTTTTTTAATTAGAATGACCATAGAATAATAAAACAAAACAAAAGACAAACAAAATGATCATGTACAACGTCTTTCATTTGCCAAACATCATTTTCACCAACACCATTTAAGCCAGTGGTAACTATTGTCAAACTTTTATACCGACACAATTTTCAAATAACTGTTTGCTCTACATAAATATAACATCATGTTTAGTTCAAATAACTATTCGCTCTACATAAATATATCATTTTGTTTAGTTCAAATTTAGGCTGCCATTTTTGAATTAAAATGCTTTAGAAAAGGAAAGAAAGGTTTGCATATACTTTGGAATTTTCTAACTCATAGTAAAACATTCATAATCGACATCCCGCCGTAACGTGCGGACAACTTTAACTTGTTTCCACTAAAAACAAATACTTTTTCTCTCTTCTTTTCAATTAAATAATATTTTTATACCTTTATCATTACATTTTTCTCTCTCCTTCACTCACAACCACTTTCAATATATATTAAAAAATTATAGTGGGTGAACAGTGTCCCCCCAAATATACAGACGAACAGTAACATTTTCTCTTTCCTCCACTCACAACCATTTTTTATACTCTTTATATTTTAAAAACCCCACACTCACAATTTAGTTCTTTGGATGTGAATGCTCTAAGGCTTTAATACTTTTTGAGTTTATGCTATTACTTTAACCCCCTCGTTGGAGTGGGTATTCGTCTTATTGTGGATAATTTATTTTATACTAGGTTACAATATGTACCGTTTCGAATCGAACCGAACCGCTTCGACCCGAATCGTTTTGACGCGAACCGTTACGACACGTACTAGTGGTTGTGGGTGCCGACTGCCGAGGTGATGAATTCCAATTCATTTGACAACCAAGCACAACAAAAATGGAAATGAGATTCCAATTCCAACAATTTCCAATTCCAATTGGAATATTTAAATTCCAAATCCAATTTCTTCAAATTCTAATTCCTATTCAAATTCCAATTCCAATTCCAATTCCAAAACATTCCGCGAACCAAACGCCCCCTAAGGCTTTAATACTTTTTGAGTTTATGCTATTACTTTAACCCCCTCGTTGGAGTGGGTATTCGTCTTATTGTGGATAATTTATTTTATACTAGGTTACAATCCTTTGCATCACACGAGTTAAAATGTGTCCCCTATGGTTTTCTTTTATTATATAATATAGATAGATATAGATATGGATATAGATTATACCGTTTTCTCTTCATTACCTTTTTTAGTTGTTTAATAGTTTTCATTTGAAAATGATTCTTACTAATCAAAACATCTAAGATACAGATGACCTAAGAAAATAATAGTGAACCATGCAGACAAGATCTTGTAAACTTGTTTTAATTTCTTAAAGAAGTATTCAAAGGTTATCTTAATCCCAAGGGTATTTTGGTCATCTGATAACCACTACTAACTTTATAAATATTATGTACATGATATTAGGGTACACGGGAACCGTGAGAACTCGTTCATCAATCAATCATCCAATCATCGGTTGACACCTAAACCTCCCCAATTTGAATGTGCCAAACACGGATTCACTTGCGCCAGTGTTCCAGAGCTACCCCCTCCCCCCATGTGCTGTCTTCCATGCTCAACGTTGAGACACAACATGAAGTACACGTTGCAGGTTATGGTACCTGTTTGGACTATCCGATAGCCAACGGGTTGGCGCTTGCAACGGTGTAGCCAAGCTACCTATAATCATGGCCGGCCCTGAAGGTGAGCAGGGAGGACCACCGGCCAGGGCCCGATATTTCGAAGGGCACGTTCTTTTAAAAAAAACTCCGATATGTATATGTAAAAATAAATAAATTAATAGGGTATACCCATACAAACACCAACATAGGCCCACTTACAAAACTATTTTTATGGTTTAGATTAGTTATTAGCCCATTGGCATTAAGTTTAGACCTTTAGTGAGCCCAATACCAATTTTGTTAAGGCCTAAAGGCACGTATTTTCGAGCTCGAACAGGGTACATGAATTCTCAGGGCCGACCCCTCCTGTAATACCGCAAGGGGTACCCGACAGGTGCCCCATGTACCCTTATAATAGTGAAGTACTTGTATGGTTGGATGGTCCTTGTCTTAGGGGAGTGGGGTGGTCATTAGTAATGAAATTTCATCACTCACAAACATCCAATCATGTTCCGTCATGTCAGCAACCACTATTCTATCACTCACAAGTATTCTTTAGTGGCGGTGGTCATCACTTGTGATGAGATTCCAATGTACAAGTATTAATACACAATGTACAAGTCATACACATACATTCATCAATGTTCAACGCGTTATCAATTCAACGCGTTAATCCTATCACGCGTGAACAAGGTGGTGGCGGCGGTGTTCGTGATACTTTCACGAGTGATGGGCAGTCCATAACGGACCAACCCCACTCCCCTTATAATATGATGTACATAATAATGTGATATTTCTTAGTGGTATTCAAAATCTGTTGTGGATGTATAGGGATCAAACTCCAGTACCAACTGATTTTCTCTGTATCACGTGAGTCACCAACATATAATGTCATGTACAATATAATAGCCGTTAAAAATGTACAATATAATATTTCTAATGTTAGTAGACCTTACATATAAATTAAATCTATAAATACAAATGAACATTGATGTAAATTTAATTAAAAACATGTAATTAAAAAAAAAGACATGCTCAATGTGTTCTAAGTGAACTTATGTTGGTGCACTTGTGTCTGTACTTTGTCTGTATTCGGTCACGATGTAAACGATGTTCCTTAGTCTTGTAAGTTTGACCAAGTCAACCATCCTCCGGATTGACTTGGCCAAACAGTTAGAAAATAATTGTATATGGTTGTCTGTCTCGAAGGATAAGAGATCGAAGGATGATGTGGATCCTTCGATCTCCTCGAAAGATATGCTTCGATTGATGGACCTCGAAAGATCATCCTTCGAGGTCCATGTGAATCCTTCGATAACATTGTGATAGATAGATGATCATTCGACCATCTATCGGATCCTTCGGACAAGACAACCTGGGCTGGGTATATAATGCAGTGTATGTTGTAAGATAGATGCACACATAGAGAGTTGAGAGCATTCTGTCCGAAACACACACACACATAGTGAGAGTTTGCAAGTTAGATTTGTAAACATTGTGCTTGTAACCGGAACCTTCATACGTATTAATACAGTGGTGTTAATCGGTGAACCTTTGTGTGTTTGTGTTTATACTTGCTTCATCCCGGTTTGCTTGCTAGCTTGGATTCCGCACTCGCTAGTGGGTTTGTATAACAAGGTTTAGGTTCATCATCCTCCGAGAGGGACCTACAAGTGGTATCAGAGCCGTGGCTCTTTACCTTGTTTAAAACCGGGTTTGTTCAAGTTCTTGGTGTGTTTGGACATTTGGTTTAGCACCCGTTTTTGGAGTTTTTCTTGCATTTTTAAACTGAAAAACGTGTTCTAAACCTTTCGGGAGTGTTCAAGTGTGGGTTGGGTAACTTAAAATCTTGTTCTAAAAAGTTTGTTGTTTTCCGGCCAAACTTCCGGCTAAATTCCGGTACTGGTTCTGGATAAGATCTTTCCTTTTTGGGATATTTTTCAAAGTCAATTTTCAAAGTTGGTGAAAAGTTGTGTCTGCACATACCTTCTGCCGAAAGTTGTGCACCAACCCATCACCTTTCCCACCTACCCGTCAACTTTGTGTCAGTTGTGTCAGAGCTCTTCGAAAGACATCCTTCGACATCGAAAGATAATCTTTCGATCAAGGAGGCTCGACAGATACCCATCCTTCGAATATCCTTCGAAGCATGTGTTCTATCTTTCGAGCCAAGGAATCTTTTCGAAGGATACATCTTTCGAGCTACTGTTACTCTACGAAAGATAAGGATCCTTCGTGTTGGTGAATCTTTCGAGATCTGTGTTCGAAATATAAGGAGAATCTTTCGAAATCATCTTTCTAAAGATAAGGATCCTTCGTGTGGTCAATCCTTCGAAGTCAATCCTTCGAAGTCTTTGCTCGAAACTCAACAGTGATCTTTCGAACACTGTTGATCATTCGAGCAAGTCTTGATCTTTCGAACAAGGCTGTATCTTTCAATTCGGGTCTGTTTAAACCTTAACAGTTTGTGTTTGTGTAGATCTTCAATTAATATTTCACCAAAATGAGTTGTACAAGTCCTTGGGATTGGAGTTTGGACTCACAATCTAATCAAGAACTAACTTCTGCTGCAGCTTGGGCAAAGAGTATGTTTCCTCCGCCTTCAATCAGTCCAAGTCAATGGGCTTTGGTATCCAATCAAAGTCAAAGCATTCAAAACCTTTTGATCAGTGAAAGCGAAACGGGCAGCAACAATCGTCCACCAAAGCTAAATCATATGAATGACTTTCCATCATGGAAAAACCGCTTTCACACGTATGTTCAAGGGCAAAGCACCGATCTTTGGACGTGTTTCATGAATGCATTCAATGCCAATCTGGAGGTTGCTGCGTCCACTTCAGAAGGTTATGCCAACATGCTGGAAAATGACAAGAAGGCTTATGAATTGGAGAAAAAGGCCTTTGCTACACTTACACAAGCACTCAACAAAGATATCTATCATCAGTTCTCCTACTGCAAGACCACGAAAGCATTGTGGGATGCCTTAGTTGCTAGAGGAGAAGGCAATGCAGCTACTCGAAAGTCTCGTCATGATTTGTTAAAGAAGGAGTTTGAATCGTTTCACTTTTTGGAAAACGAAACTCTAAATGATATGACAACACGGTTCTATCACTTGATTAGTGAAATGTGTGCTTATGGGGTTGTATCTACTCAACAAGACATGGTGAATAGGTTTGCTGACGCCTTGCCTCCAAAATGGAGTTCGTTTATTGAGTTGTTGAAGCATACTGGAACTCTAGACACTGTTAACATCTATGAGTTCATTCAGAAGCTGGAACATAAAAATGATGAAGAAATCAGGAAAGCAAAGCGTGCTCCCGCTCCTCAGAACACAGAAATGTACCTTCCAGGCTTCGATGCTTTAGCAAGATCCGCTGCAGCTCAGCAACAGCAACCTAAACTGCAGACTGCATTTGTGTCCAACACAAGTTCTGTTCCGTTTCCTCAATCAACGGCTGCTCCGGCTTTTGATCCAAGGTCTTACATTCCTGTCCCAACACAGCCACAAGTCCAACCTCCACAACCTCAACAACAAGCTCATTATACAAGCAATCCTCAACCTCAACCCCAAAATCCTAACACAATCCGAGTTGACAATTCAAATCTTTCACACCTTAGCATTGAAGTTGCTAAGGAGCATATGGAAATTATCAACACCATGGTCAGTGCTTACTGTGGTTTGGTAGCAGGTCAGCTTGGAAACATCAACATGACCAATGAAGATTATCAACAGATCGACAAGGAAGAAATGGAGTTGATGGATATAAAATGGGCTTTTGCTAGTGCGGTTAGAAGGGCCAAAGACTTTATGGCTCGTACTGGTAGAACTTCGTTGGAAGGAAAGAAAGATACGAAGTATGGGTTTGATATCAACGCCGTTACATGCTTCAACTGTGGTAATAAAGGGCACTTCAAACGTGAGTGCACTCTACCAACAAAACATGGCAATCACAACCCTTTCAGAAACCAGACGAGTACTACAAATGTGAATGCCCAGCAAGAGAACCGTGAAAGGAGGATGGTGGCAGTGAATAACAATCAGGGCCAGCCTGGAACTTCAAATCCCAATCGGGCCTTGGCTGTTCAAGCTGATGAGGGATGTGACTGGTCAGTTCAGTTTGGTGATGATGATCAGAGAAGTGGAACGGCTTGTTATGCAAAGGTCATCGAGCATGTTCATAAAGAAGAGTCCACTGGAAGTGATGACAGTTCTGGTTATTCTGGAAGTTCTGATGAAGAAGGCTCTGTTTCTGGGGATAATCACTCAGAGTCTGATGTGAAGGAGGAAGGAGGTGATGATATTCAGGATCTACTGAATGAAGCTGATGAGCTTAAATGTCAGAAATCAATTCTGATTAGGAAGGCGGCTACTGCATCAAAGGAAATGGAGAAGTTCTTTTCTGAAGACGGATCTTTTTCTTTTCAAACTGCCTTTATGGCAAACGGTTCAGCCTCTTCTAGTCAGGTAAATTCTGAACCTCCTGCTCCTAGTGTTTGTAAATCATGTGCTGATATGAAGCTTGAATCAGAAAAGCTTCATAGTCATAATCAGAATTTGGTTATTGAACTGTCAAAATGCAAAGAGGCGAACATGGCTTTAACTCGGAATGAAAAAGAATTTAAATCTGTAATAGAAACATTAAAGAAAAATGTGTCCGAGGTTAACAAAGTAGTTTACCACAAGCAAGTAAGTATAAATGAATACATTAATATTGTGGAAGAAACTAAGAAGCAATTAGCCATTGCCCAATGCGAGCATGATGCGATCAAACAGAAATTGGATAGTTATTCTAACTCCCAATTTGTGCTTGATCACATCATCGATGTTCAACAACCGAAGGGAAATCAGAAAGGCATAGGGTACAAGAAATGTCCGCCCCCTTTGATGAACAATTATACCAAGATGCCTGATGAGGAGGAAATGCCTCGGTATGAACCCAGTGTGCCTCTTGATGTTGAGGAATTTGCCACTGGCCTAGGGTTTAAACCGGAAAATTCATCCTCTAAGCAACCAGAAACGTCATCATCCGTGAAACAAAGTCCTCCAACTATTGAGGACTATGATTCTTCAGATGATGAATCAGATGTGAATGACAAGGATGAATCTCTTGATGAAACAAAAGGAGTAGAAATTCCAATTGAGAATCATATTCTTTGTGATCCTCCTACTCCTGTCGTGCAACCTGTTGTCAAGCAAGTGATAGATCCTGTCAAAGCTGTTAAAGATGTCAGGAATGACAAGGAAAGTATGTCTGCTGTTAAAGGTGATAATCTGTTGTATACTTTGGTCGGTGATAGTAAAATTTATTCAAACAAAGATTTTCCAATCAAAAATGTCAATCAATCTTTGATTGACAAAGTGTTTGAAGATACTACGAATAAATTTTTGGGAAAGACCATTCCAGGAGTTGTGGTAACACAATGTGATCCTGTTCCAAAATCAGAAATTAGAAAACAATTTGGAAACCAAAAGTCACCGACAAAGCAACAACCAATTGCCTTTAAGGGTAAACAACAACAACGAGCTCCAAAGCCAAAGGCTAAGGTTGAATCAAAAGGAGCTCGCTACAAGAAGAAAGCAAAAGATGTTAAATTTGTAGCATCAAAAGGTACGGATAAAATTGAGACTTTTGAAAACAAATCAAACACTGATTTTGTACAACAAGTCAAGATTTTGAAACGTAACAGTGACAACAATTACACCCAACACACAAACGGGTGTGATGAAAGAGCAAGTACCTCAGGTTCTACAGGTTCAACATCTGCTAGTCGATCAAGTTCTCCTAAGTTTGTTGAAAGGAGAACTTGTTTCAAATGTGGGAAGTTTGGGCACATCATTAAAGACTGCACAAACTTGCCCAAACCAAATTTTGTTGAAAGAACCCCTTCTGAACAAGGTCACTCACAACGTCGTCCTGTTTCTCCAAAACATGATAAAAGAACTGTTAAGGAACAAGAAACGAAACAACGACGTCATAACATCAAAGCTGTTGAAAAGGCTTTAAAATCTGAAGTCAAAACGGTTAAAAGAAAACCTAGTTTGTCACAACCATTAAAGTCAGAAACTGTACATAATACACAATCTGGTAAACAAAGACAAACTTGGAGATCTAAAAGGAGTGATAGTTCAGGAGGAGTTAATGTGTTTGAAAACCATCAACAGATCGAGCTCACGTTTCGTGATGCTCAGGGACGACCCAAGACCACTAAGGCTTGGGTCCCCATTCTCAACTGATGTTTTTAAATGACAAGTGCAGGATGTTCTAGGAGGAACTATTAATAGTCATTGGATTGTTGATAGTGGAGCATCCAGGCACATGACTGGCGACTTACGGCTCCTATACGACGTGAGAAATATTAGAGGAGGGTATGTTGCTTTTGCGGGAGACAAAGGCGGATTTATCACTGGAGAGGGAAGTATCTCCAACGGCATCGTGTGCTTTGATAAGATCAATTATGTTAAGCAAATTGATCACAATCTTCTCAGTGTGTCGAAAATCTGCGATAAGAAATTCACCGTGCTTTTTGATGATGCCGGCTGCTATGTGCTGAAACCTGGATTCAAAATTCCACAAGAATGGATTCTCTTATCGGCTCCGAGAGTTAATGATCTTTATATTCTCGACATGAGCCAAGCGATTACAACATCTACACAAGTCACTTGCTTTGTCTCAAAAGCCACAGAAAAGGAGTCTATATCTTGGCACAGAAGAATGGGACACATTCACTTGAGAAAGATAAACCATTTGGTGAAAAATAATCTTGTGAATGGTGTGCCTGTGAGAAGTTTTCATCTACAAGATATCTGTGTCTCGTGCCAAAAAGGGAAGCAAACAAAGAAGTCTCACCCTTTGAAGAAAATCAACACGGTCAGCATGCCTCTCGAACGTCTTCATATGGACCTTTTTGGACCTATGAAGCACAAGACAACGTTCGGTGATGCCTATTGTCTAGTTGTTACTGATGATTATTCTAGATTTTCTTGGGTATCCTTCATGGCACACAAGAGTCAAACTCCTGGCATCCTCAAGGATCTTCTTACAATGTTGGAGAATCTCTATTCGTTGAAAGTGAAGAGGATCCGAAGCGACAATGGAACCGAATTCAAGAATCAAGTTATGGATGAGTTTTGTACTTCTAAAGGCATTCTTCATGAGTACAGTTCTCGTTATACTCCACAACAAAATGGTGTCGCTGAGAGGAAGAATCGGACGATTATCGAAACTGCAAGAACAATGTTAGTAGAGTCGGAACTCCCTATTCAATTTTGGGGGGAGGCTATATCGGCTGCATGCTACACGTTAAACAGAGTTCTTACAGTAAAGAGACATGGCAAAACTTGCTTCGAACTCCTTCAGAAAAGGAAACCGGATCTTTCTTACCTTGAACCGTTTGGTGCTCCATGTACTATGATTGAGCCGGATGGAAAGTTTGGAGCAAGAGCTATCGAGGGTTTCTTCCTTGGATATGCTACTCCGAATTTTCGTGTTTGGAATCTTGCTACCAAAAAGATTGAGCTTTGGAGTGAAGTGAGGGTTCAAAGGTACACGAGTCCTGTCAGGGCTCCGGGTGATCCGTGGATGTTCGACTATGATGGACTATTTGACTCCTTCAATCTGCCAACCTTTGACGAAGAATCAGCAGCGGCTAGGATGTTGTTGGAAAGTGACAATGCTGCTGTCTCGCCTTTGGTTAGACCTATTGTTGTTGACTCACAAGCTTCTTCGTCTGTCAACAATATGGTTCAAAATGAGGTTTATGAAGATGCTGCTGATTATAATGAATCTTCTGAAGATGATGAATATCATGATGCAGCTGAAGGATCTTCGACTCCAGCTGCTCCTGTTCAAGGTGCCTCTGTTGATACACCTCATACGCAGAATGTAGACACTGCTGAAGGGAATGCATCCACTTCTACACACATTCCTGGTGTGGAGTTGGTTGTTGACCTTAATCTTAACAATTTGGGTATCAATGCTCGTGTGCCAGATAATCCTGAAATGAGGATTCACGATACCCACCCCTAGCAGAATATCATAGGAGATGTCCATCGCGGTGTGCAGACGCGTAATCAGCTGAGAAACAACCGGAATGTTGGTTTGTATTCAGCTATAAGAGAATCTGGTCAACAAAATGACTGGTCCTTCGCGTGTTACGTGTCACAAGAAGAACCAAAATCGTGGAAAGAAGCATTGAAAGACAGTGCTTGGGTTGAAGCCATGCAGGAAGAATTGCAGCAATTTCAAAAGCTTGGTGTTTGGAAGCTTGTTGAAAAACCTGAGAATTACAAGAAAATTGGCACTCGATGGGTCTTCAAATGCAAGAAAGACGACCGTGGAGTGGTTATTCGAAACAAAGCTCGTTTAGTCGTACAAGGTTTTCGTCAGATTGAAGGAATCGACTACAACGAAGTGTATGCACCTGTTGCACGTCTCGAAGCAATTCGAATCTTTCTAGCCTATGCGTCTTTCAAAGGATTCAAGGTTTATCAGATGGACGTCAAAAGTGCATTTCTACATGGTGTGGTTGAAGAAGAGGTATATGTCGAACAGCCTCCAGGTTTTGAAGATCCTGTCCATCCCGATCGGGTTTGGTTGCTCAACAAAGCTCTCTATGGTCTTCATCAAGCGCCACGAGCTTGGTATGCAACCTTATCTACCTATCTGCTGGAGAATGGTTTTCGAAGAGGTCTTATCGATTGTACTCTCTTCATCAAAGAACAAGATGGAGATCTTCTTCTGGTTCAGGTATACGTTGATGATATTATTTTTGGTTCTACTAATGATGCTTTGTGTAGGAATTTCGAGCGCATTATGCAGGATAAGTTCGAGATGAGTGCTATGGGGGAAATGACCTTTTTCTTGGGCCTACAAGTGCAACAAACTGAGTCTGGGATATTCATCCATCAGACTAAATATGTTGGTGACATCTTGAGCCGGTTCCAGATGTCTGATGCAACGCCCATTGGTACCCCACTGCCACAAAATCACGGAATTACTCCGGACTTGAAGGGTGAACCTGTTAGCCCCTCATACTATCGCGCAATGATCGGATCTCTTATGTACCTCACAGCATCAAGGCCAGACATAATGTACCCAACGTGCCTGCTTGCCAGATATCAAGTCAACCCGAAGGCCTCACATCTTGCAGCTGTAAAAAGGATTTTTCGTTATTTGAAGGCTTACCCCGACACCGGTCTGTGGTACCCTAGGGATAATAACTTTGACTTGATCGCATTCAGTGATTCTGATCATGGCGGATGCAAAATCGACGGCAAATCCACAACGGCTGGATGTCAGTTTTTAGGAAATCGCCTAGTCACATGGCAGTGCAAGAAGCAGACGTGCGTTGCTACATCAACATGTGAAGCTGAATACATTGCTGCCTCAAGTTGTTGCTCCCAAGTTCTTTGGATCCAACAACAATTGCGGGACTACGGTTTTGAATTCCTAACTACTCCTATTTACGTTGATAATTCTGCTGCTTTACAGATCACTAGAAATCCTGTGCAGCATTCAAAGACCAAACACATCGAAATCAAATATCACTTCATACGTGATTGCTTTGAGAAAAGGCTAATCGATGTTGTTAAGGTCCACACTGATGACCAACGTGCCGACTTATTTACCAAAGCTTTTGACAAATCTAGATTTGACTTTTTATTATTGGTAAACGGCATTAAGGTCAAGCAAGAGTAAACCAATATCGGAAAATCATTTTTGTAAATACCTTTGTGTTTTAAATTTCTCTTAATTTATTGATTTTAGGGGGAGTAAATCCAAAAATCTGAAAATCCAAAAACATCGAAAAATTTCAAAAACACAAAAACAATAGAAAAACAAAAATGAGTTTCCTGGCGAGCAAAAGAGAAAATGATAGTACATCAGTGGTCTATCCGAACCTCTTTAAACCTTAAATGAAAAACGATAAGCAGCTCTATATAAGATGTATCGGTAGGCTCACAATCATTTTAAAGTGTGCAGGGTGATATAAATCTTAAATCGACTGAAGGTCAGGTGGGAACCATTCATTGGCATATGGTCTTAGTACCGAAATTTCGTTTGATAGATTGCCGAGGTTCTGAGATATTCGGTCTTTATGCTGCTTATCATCTGGGTATCATGGTTGTATCTTTTACCGAAAAATAACGGGGACGCAAGTCTAGATCTTCCATGATACTATACATACGTGTACATATTACATACTGCATTCGACCTCAATAAGTGATAAACAATCACATGTCCAAACAAATAAGTGATAAAATATCACATTTATCCGGGAGTCAAGTTCGTCTCTCTGCTGTACGAAAGTACTGACCTGTTCACGGACTTGCTCCTGTGCCCTCATGCATATGAAAATCAAGTTCCTCATCAATAAGTGATTATATCACATAGGGCTTGTTTTCAAATCAAAATAAGTGAGTATCTCACATCTTATACGGTCAAACAGATGATAATCGGTATACTCACCGGTAAGATGAACTCTCGTGCATACCTTGATATGGGAATGTGTCGTGATGTGGATGAACACCGGTCGGTAAGTATAAATCATACCTTAACGTATCCCCTCGCCATGATTACATCTGATAAGTTGAGCTTAAGTGGACAACAATACCGATAATTGTTATAGGATGCTTATTTTAATGTTAACTAACTGAACAACAAGAGTGTTTTGACATGACTGTACACTGATATGATTCTCTTACCGTCGAAACTCGCAAAAAGAATGTCTGTATATATTTATTTACTGCTTAACTTTTATTGTCTTATTTTAAACAGTTTCGTCGTTTGGTGCATATCAGCACGACATTAGCGGTGATGTCGTTTGATAACACTCGAAGGATATTAAAATTGTTGCCTTTTAATCTATTCAAAAATACCAAAAAGATTTTAGGTGAGTTTTAATATAAACTTTATAAAAACCAAAAAGATTTTACTTTTACTTTATTTTTCGATCGTACGATGTTGGAGCTCGAGTCTTCGTTACCTGAAACCTGAACGAAAACCGAATTGACTAAATCTTCATAAACGGTCGAAATTTGCAAGTTTTGAAAGTTAAATCTAAAATTGAGAAATTTATTAAACTTTCAAACTGTCGGACGGTGTTTGATAGTGACATAGTCATTCGTGTGTCATTTGTTTATGCTAACTATTCCAAGCAGTTGTTCTCATTACGCGTTTAGATTTCTTGTATGTGCAGATTCTAAAGGCTAGGAGAACATGGTCGATGACAAGCTTTGGAATGAAGACACGACGAGAAGGCGCTCAAAAGATGAAGATGATCGAGTTGCCACTGGCCATCATCAACACCACAAGGATCTCACTTCATAAAAATCAAGTCATTCACGAGCATAACTCAAGGGGGAGCTTATGTTAAGGGGGAGTTTGTCAACACACTTCCTACATGATACGGGTAGTTTGTTGATACACTCTCTGCTTTCAAGACGTGAAGACTTTGAAGATCCTCCGACACTGAAGACTTGAAAGGACATCAGAGTCTTGAAGACATGAAGATCAAAAGATGATCAAGATCAAGACAAATCTGCAAACATCGAAGATCGAGACAAAGCTACAGCCAAGGGGGAGTTTGTTGGTGCACTTGTGTCTGTACTTTGTCTGTATTCGGTCACGATGTAAACGATGTTCCTTAGTCTTGTAAGTTTGACCAAGTCAACCATCCTCCGGATTGACTTGGCCAAACAGTTAGAAAATAATTGTATATGGTTGTCTGTCTCGAAGGATAAGAGATCGAAGGATGATGTGGATCCTTCGATCTCCTCGAAAGATATGCTTCGATTGATGGACCTCGAAAGATCATCCTTCGAGGTCCTGTGAATCCTTCGATAACATTGTGATCGATAGATGATCATTCGACCATCTATCGGATCCTTCGGACAAGACAACCTGGGCTGGGTATATATATACCCATGCAGTGTATGTTGTAAGATAGATGCACACATAGAGAGTTGAGAGCATTCTGTCCGAAACACACACACACATAGTGAGAGTTTGCAAGTTAGATTTGTAAACATTGTGCTTGTAACCGAAACCTTCATACGTATTAATACAGTGGTGTTAATCGGTGAACCTTTGTGTGTTTGTGTTTATACTTGCTTCATCCCGGTTTGCTTGCTAGCTTGGATTCCGCACTCGCTAGTGGGTTTGTATAACAAGGTTTAGGTTCATCATCCTCCGAGAGGGACCTACAACTTAAAATTGCAACTTATAATTTGCATATTATTTTTTAGAGCGTGAATCAGAAAAGACGGTAAATTTGTATTAATAATATTACATGTCACAACCTTCATCCAATATCTATTTGTGATAAATATTGACATATAAGAAATATAAAATGCTAGTGACTTATTTATTAATTTCTAGCGTCTAACAATACCACTACATTTTATTTTATTACTAATCTAGTGGCATAAAGGGGGTGGAATAAGACTTATGGACCATTAGGTTTCAGTGTTTGATTCTCACAAGAAGGTTTTCCCAGATTTGTTGGGTTTTCTCTTGAATTGGTGTATAAACATTATTGCCTAATAGAGATGCATATGATTGGATGGTTCCATTGGTGACACAATAATACTACAATGATCCATCAGTAATCCAAATTTGCAGTTAAAAAAATGTCTAATAATACCACTACATTTTCTTTTATAAATACCGTCATAACTAATTAAATTTAGACAAGTAATGTGTTTTGTTATTATATTAATCAATTGCTTTTTAATTAAATGGTTTTTGTTTTCTTAAAAATCAATTTTAGGAAAAAAAAAGATAAGACATAATAGTTAGGTTGGGTGGTATGGGCGCTATTGCCCATTCACCTAAGCCAATTTCTTATTAATAGCGCCTCCAACCATACCATCAACGCTATTCAGGGAGCGCTATTGATTGCTCGTGGTTGCAATGGTGGAGGATAACGAGATGATAGTGGTGGGGTCTATCTTTTCAACAAATCACAACTTTTTGTTTTATTATTTCTCTTTTCTTTTTTCTTTTTTGTTTTTTTAATAACATGTTCATAGCATGAGTGTTATTTGGAAAATGTGATGGAGCCATTAGGTCCATTCCATATTGTCTAGCCTTAGTGGTTAACGCTATAATTGGAAGAAAAAGAAAGAAATAATAATAAAAAATATAAAGATATGAATGAGGAATAAGACGTGGGAGGTTTTTTTGAAATT
The DNA here is from genome assembly GCF_002127325.2 of Helianthus annuus. Taxonomy (NCBI): domain Eukaryota; kingdom Viridiplantae; phylum Streptophyta; class Magnoliopsida; order Asterales; family Asteraceae; genus Helianthus; species Helianthus annuus. The sequence continues at coordinate 8,226,858 of NC_035449.2, forward strand.
AAAGTTAATTTTTAAAAAAGAAGGTTTTTTTTTTGGTTAAATTAGAGGATTAGAGATGGTTCCCTTGCGGTAAATGTTCTAAGGAGAACAAAAAGCTAATTTTACAAAGTTTTAAAACTTTAAGTAATACAACATTTGAATCACATGGTAGTAGTTTTAAAACTTTAAGTAATACAACTTTGTGCAAGTATCTTCACCGGCTCGTCTCCTCTCCTATCAACGCTCGAAACAAAAGCCGGTAGTGGTGTACGAGCGATGATCTCTTTTTCCTTTATTGCCTCATGTACAAGAGGTCGTGCGCTCTCGCACACGGGTTGGCGCAATACTTCGCCTCTGCATATCATCGGTAGGAGCGCAGATTATTATATGGCGGCGCCTACGTTACTATGATAGCCATGTCGTTTGGCTATCACCCGGAGACGGATCCGCTTTTACGCCCAACGATACAGCCGAAGAGGATAGGGATGTTATCGCTATCCGGAATGAAGATTGTCAAAAAGTTCCCACCTAACAACCACAAGCGTTCTAAGGGTGTGGGCGGGCAGCCCTTCCAGCCGAAGGACCTGCCGGCAGAGTTCGAATCGATAGATCCTCCAACCGTGCCGGGGCAGGTGGCAGTGCATGACCCGGAGGTGTACATTCTGGACCCACCATAGCCGCGTGGACCACCCGGGGCGCCTCAATTCCCGCGACATGTTGGGCTCAGTCCTGCCCCCTCATACGCGACGTATCAGCAGCTACGTGGGGACGTTGACCATCTACGTGAAGACGTTGGCTGGCTGAAGCATGTGACGGTCTGGGTAGCTGAGGAGTTGCATGAGCGACGACAGCGTGATGGGTTACTTCCACCACCCTACATTCAGACTGCAGCATGACATCAACAGCAGCAGAAGCAGTAGGATGATCCGCTGCCGTTGTATTTTGTCTTCTTCGATGTATTTAGTACTTAGTTATATTATATATTTTGTTATGTATGTACAAACTTATGCGGTATATATCAAACTTAGACAAATATATCATATTCAGTCGTATTGAAACAATGTAGTATTTTAATTTAATTTAAACGGTATAGTATGGAAACAGTGTAATATATTCTTCAAACTGTACACGGGTATTTCAAAATAATTAACGTTATGAAAATTTAAAACTTCTATAATATTTTAATTTAAACGGTATAGTACGGAAAGACGGTAGAATATATTTGAACCGTACTCGAGTAATTTAATAAAATTAACGATATAAAAATCTTGAACGGTGTAATATTCGAACCGCACCGAGACTTGGTATAATAATTTAATTTAAACGGAATTGCATTGAAACGGTATAATATATTCGAACCGTACCCGGATATTTCAAAATATTTAACGATTTTAATTTAAACGGTATAGTATGGAAACGGTATAATATATTCTAATCGTACACACGTATTTAAAAATAATTAACGGTATGATATTTAAACGTTTATAGCATTCGAACCGCACTAGAAGTGGTATACTAATTTAATTTAAACGATAAGAGTACAATATATTCGAACTGTGTATACGTTTTTCAAAAAAATTTAACGGTATATAATATTAATGGTATAACATTAACGATTATATGTTTTAAGCGATATAACCTTTGAACCGGGTATGTATTTATACCGCAAATACATCAAAATAATCAAACAAAATCCTGATGGGTTATATACGCTGCGTATAGCTCTATACGCAACGTATATAAACCCTGATTGTCTGTGCCAATGATTGCTGGGCATGTTCTGAATTCTATGCAACTTATACGCTACGTATAGCTCTATATGCAGCGTATATAAACCCTAAGTGTACAAATAGGCAGCCGTCTAAGCCTTCGATTAATGTTGCTTTTGTTGTGCAATTTTTCTATCAATTTGGCCCATAGTAATTATATACTAATACAAAAAGCAACTTAACTTAACATTAACGTCGTCAATACCAACTTAACTTTCACATTACCGCCCATTTCCACCATCCATATTTTCCGTCTGTTACAATATCGTCCTCTTTTACAAACGCCGACTCGATCTCTTCACACCCTTGATTCCAACAAAATATGAAACCGAGATCTTTCCTTTTGATGCGTTCTGGATTAACGAATGTAGATTTACGATTTTGATTTAGCCACAATTTCTAACTTCGTCCCTCTGTTTTTTTTATTGGAAAATTGGTATTTTGGATCCGATGACTTTGTTTAATTTAATGATCAATTATGATTGTTTAACTTCGTCCCTCTGTTTTTCTTATTGGAAAATTGGTATTTTGGATCCGATGACTTTGTTTAATTTAATGATCAATAATGATTGTTTAATTTTCGTTTCAAATTTGATTAAACCATGTGTATAGATTAATTATTGCTTGATTTCAATCATGAGTTTTGGATATGAATGTGATGAATACTTGCGAACATAAACAGGGGTATGTACAATTTGATTGAATGCAAAATAAAATATAAACAAGGGTATGTACATTTCGGATTTTGGATCCCCTGTGTTTATGCAAAGATCGGATTGGTTACCAAAAATAATGATGGGGCAGATATTCTTCCGTCTTTTGCTTGAACGCAATAACAGTTTGATATTCATATTATGTTATACAAGCGATAATTTATTATTTGCAATCTGTTTTGTTTTCTATTATTTTTGTCAGCGAATCGCCTTCAATTGGTCTCTGTGAATCGACATCAAATTGGCCTCTGAAAATTGTCATATGCATATCGCAATCAATGGAAATCGGCGACTGTTCTTCAAATTTGGAATCATTAAAATTCGAAAGTGGGAAAATAGATATAATCGAAATTTTGATTCATTAAAAATTTTGAATCATTAAAATTCGACGAATTCCGTTAATACTCCTTCAAAAGTCATCATCTGAATCGGTATCATCTTCATGGAAGGAATCTGTCGAAACACAGTTTACACGCCTACCTAATCGCACAAAGATGAAATAAAAAGATGTATTCATCGCATATTTTGCCTACACACATTACCAGATCTGAATGGAATTTAAATGGGATCCGAGAAACATCTCCGGCGGCCACGAACCGCCGACGCCTCCTCAAACACCGCCAACCGTTTCGCAGGAGAACAACGCAAAACGGTTAGGATTTCAGGTTTAGAGAGAAGAGAGAGACAGAGAGGAGAGATAGAGAGATGTGGCAATAGTATGAACAGAACACACGGGTTGGTTGACGATATGGACGTTGTTACTGCATTTTCTTCAAATTTGATTTGTAAGAATTTGTGGATTTTTGAAAAATAGAAAAAAAAAAAAAAACAGATGAAATACCATTTAATACCAGTTAAATGGATTTGTAGAACAATGTAATAGCATTTAAATTTTTAATTAATTCACTTTTTGGAAAAGATGATGTGAATTGATATCATCATCAAAATATTTAATTGGTTATTTGGTGTTTTAAAAATAAGAAAAAATCAAGTTTTTTTTATTTAGTTACTTGGTGTTATAAAAAAAACTTAGATATTATTTTTACTGACTTCAGTATCGTTTGAATCTTAGTATTATTTCATACCTGTAAAGAATTGATATCGAATTGATATCGATTAAGTTTTCGGTGTCGTAAGGATACACAAATTTGTTGATTCTGCATACAGTGACTTCCCGTCACAATGCACGGTGAATTCCAATAAGGATTTTGAATAAACCTAACGATTTTTCATCTGATATATTGAAACCAAAGAAGTCCATTATCAACATCCCGCCGCAACGCGCGGGTTTGCGTTAACTCGTTGTCTACAATTAGATAATTATACGGTATTTTATAGCACGTAGTAATTTTTTTTTGTACAAAAAACCGGTTTGGGTCCGCCGACCCAATAAAACCGATTTGGCCCAAACCAATTTGGGCTAACCCGAGCCAACAGTTTGGTATAGGTTTAGGGTTTTTGTGTTGAGAATTAGTTCCATCCCGAACCAATTTAAGCCCGCCCTAAAGAATGGTAAAAACTGGTTTAAACACGAAAATATGTTTTAAACTCGATCCAAATTTGTTTGCGTTTAAAATTTTGTTTCGCAATTTCATAATCCAAGTTTTCAGTTTTTAATTGACTTTGGATAAAAATCCCGAAAATTTCGATTTTCCTTGAATGTGTCATTGAAAGGTAAAGGATTTAATCCTTTAAATGAAATAAAGTTTTTATCGGAATATGAATCAAACCGAAAGACCCCTTAACTATTATGGGGGTTCATAGAACGAATCACACTTTTACCACTAAACTATACCCGCTACAATGCAATTATTATATATAAATGGACCTTTTGTCGAGGCGCTTCTGGGGTTTTAAACCTTAAAAACTGGTTTAGGCCAAACAGGTTTGAGAATAAACAAGGGTGGGTTGGGGTTTTAAACCTTAAAACTGGTTTAGGCCAAACAGGTTTGAGAATAAACAAAAAAATCCGGTTCGGTTTGGACCCAAACCAGTATTTGTACACCTCCCAACACAGTAAGGCCCGAAGAGGTTTCTTAGGAGTTATAGGGTTTCACTCACCTCCCAACACAGTAAGGCCCGAAGAGGTTTCTTAGGAGTTATAGGGTTTCACTAAAAAGTGGCATACTAACATGGGCTAACAAACCCTAACTTCCTATACGTAAAGTTTACCAGTATATATATACCACGCTTCTCATCTTCTCCACTTTTCGTATCTTCCATTCCAGGATGGATTTTATGCTATCGACATTCCACAGTGCTGCTGTTTGACGCCCACAATAATCAATAGTCGTAAGTTTACTCTCTGTTAAGTGTTAATCAACATAATGTTATTGTAATACATCCAGTTTTCTTTTCTTTTTTTTTATATGCAATGTTGTGTTTTAGTTTCATCTTAAAAGAGTTTTTATAGTAGTTCTACCAATTTATCAAATATATAAATCGGTGGTTCAGACGCTGAAAGTAAATTGCAGGCTTGTTATGTCCTAACTGTTGTATCTAATCAAATTGCAGTTTCTGGTGGTTTGGCAACGGAAAGTTTAACAAAGACATAAGAACCAATAAATTCTAGCCGAAACAACAAGAAAGGAACCGACATATGTTTGAATCTTTATTTCTGTAGAAGTAGAGTTGGGAGAGAATGGATTCCAGGCATGGTAAAGTTAGAATGAATGTAGAAGGTGATAGACTAAGCACCTTGCCAGACGATCTTATCCATAAGATCCTCTTCTTTCTTGGAATTAGATATGCAGTCCAAACAAGTGTGTTGTCACCTAGATGGAGGTACATCTGGACTACAATGCCCTGTCTCGGTTTCTCAAGTGAGGATTTGCATTATCGCAGGTTCTTCAAATTTGTTACACGTTTTTTGTCTGGCCGAAATAATCAAACAAAAGTGCATTGTGTCAAGCTCGCTTTTCATGAAAAGGATGGCCATCTGTTTGTCGAAAGAGTTTTGGAATTTGCATTCTCCAACAATGTCAAACAACTAAACATTACTTGCTTGTATGAAACTGAAAATGTGGGGTTTTTACAGGGGTTTTTACAGCGTTCATACGAAACCCCTCTTTCTGTCTATAATTCTCAGTCTCTCGAAAATCTCACTTTGTCCTTCACTTACTCCTTCACTTACAGAAGTTACATTACGATCCCACCTACATGGTACATGCCGGCTTTAACAACACTGAATCTCCTTTGTGTGGTATTGAATGCTGGCAAAACTACTGAAAAGTACGACAGTCTTTTCTGGAATTGTGCAAACTTGAAGAATCTCACCTTAAAGGGTTGCAGAATAATGGATGGATCGGAATATCTCAATATATGCCACCATGGATTATCTAATCTAACACTTGAAAACGGTCTTGGGGGAGTCAATGTGGTTACACCTCAACTTAAGAATCTCACTATAAGAAATTGGCCAGGGATTCATCTTATTTCCGCACCCAACCTTGCCTCCTTGCATTATAAAGATGATGATTATGGTAGACTCTTGAAGGTTTCTACCGACCTTCTTCATTTGCAGAAAGCGGATATATGTATTCTGCAACACTCTGGATCATTGCAATCACTTTTTTCCGGCCTCCGTCTCCAGCCATATATTCATAATATAGTTTTTCTTCTTCAACAGCTCCGTAGTGTCAAATTTCTTACGCTTAACTTGGAACTTGTCAAGGTATGCTGTTATTGGTCATTAATGTTACACTGCGAATCTAACAAAGATTTTTAATATAAACAATGGAAATATACGTAAGATTAAAAAGAAAGGCATATTAAGATGGCATAAATGTACTCCCCTTTTGTAAACATCACTTTTTTGACATTACTTGCAGCTTCTATCTTCATCAGTGGAACTAATCTCAGATCAACCTTCTCCGTTCACCGACTTAAAGAGTTTAAAGATTTATCCAGCTGATATTACCATCCCAGAGGTAACCTTGTCTACTGAAGTCAAAAACTTTTTGCTAGATAGTTCTCAAGGTGCCACCTTTACACTGGTTTCACATGAGGTATGCCCACCATAAAGTGCGTTTTTATCTTCCATACATTTTACTTATTGCGTTGCTATTTCTAGATGTTTCATGCTTATTTTATTATCCATGGAAGAAGATTCAATATTGGAGCTTATTATATAAATGAGTATCTAGATGTTTCATGCTTATTTTATTATCCATGGAAACTATGCAGGAGGTTAGAGCTGTCAGGAATGTTGCATCAGCAGAAAACCTTATGAGAAAGTTGCAGGTGTTACTAGATAAGTGGAAAGAAAATAGTGAAATAAATACGACTGATATGGAGCAGGACAAGGCACCAATGGAAAGCCAAACGGCAACAATGCATGAGCAAGTGGAAGTTGAGAACGAAAGGGCATTTCCGGACACGAAAATCAAATGGCATTTTGGGGATAGAATGACACATATCGAGAGCTATTGGGAAGGTCTGAATGAGCAGTATGAGAAAGGGTATGAAAATACTGGTCACACAATTTCAATGTTGCGGGAGATTAAAGTAATACTGACAAAGTTGCCTGCATCACATCGGGATAAGTTGGAAGGAAGGTTTTCTGGTTTGTGTGTAGAGGCTGAGACAATCATGGATAATGTGATGGATTGTATGAAGATCAAATGCGGTAAGACGCCAAATCGTTCAAATGTCTCCTCTCATGAACTTGTTACGTCACCACAGCGATCTTCTTGACAAATTATTAGTTGGGATGCTCACGCTTTATATTTCTTGTGTTAATGGACTTTAAACAAGGATATGTTTTTTTTTTTTTTTGCCTGTTCACTTATGATACTTACCTACCAGATGATCTAAGGGGGCGTTTGGTTCGCATGAATTCAATAGAATTTAAGGGAATTGGAATTTGAATTCCATCTCTTAAGATGTTTGGTTCATAGAATTTGATGGAATTGGAATCTCAATTCCAATCTTGATGTGTTTGATTGACAATGGAATTGGAATTGGAATTAGACATGAATTCCTTCAAATTCCTTTAACTAAAGGAATTCAAAATCCTTCCTATATGTGAAGGAATTAAAGTAATTTCATTGGAATCTTCGACCGTTTCGACCCGCACCGTTTTAACTCGTACCGTTTTGACCCATACTGGTTTCGATCGGAACAGTTTTGACCCGTACCGTTTCGATACGAACAGTTTCGACTCGTACCGTTTCGACGCGAACAGTTTCGATCCGTAACGTTTCGATGCCAACGGTTTCGACCAGTAACGGTTTCGACCCGTACCGTTTCGACGTGAACGGTTTCGACTCGTAACGTTTCGATGGCGAAAGTGGAGTTGGTCACATCCTCTGCTCATGTATGGCCAAACATTCGTATGGCTGAAAATAAAAATGGTTTACTATCATTAATATATACATGTCGACTCACAGATAAGACCAAAATACACAAAATAATCCTTTATAAACGGTTTCGAACCGTAATGTTTCGATGGCGAAAGTGGAGTTGGTCACATCCTCTGCTCATGTATGGCCAAACATTCATATGGCTGAAAATAAAAATGGTCTACTATCATAATATATACATGTCGACTCACAGATAAGACCAAAACACACAAAATAATCCTTTATAAACGGTTTCGACCCGTAACGTTTCGACCTATGCCGTTTCGACGCGTCCGTTTTGACCCGTACCGTTTCGACCTGTACCATTTCGACGCGGACCGTTTCGACCCGTACCGTTTCGAATCGAACCGCTTCGACCCGATTCGTTTCGACGCGAACCGTTACGACACGTACTAGTGGTTGTGGGTGCCGAGGTGATGAATTGCAATTCATTTGACAACCAAGCACAACAAAAATGGAAATGAGATTCCAATTCCAACAATTTCCAATTCCAATTGGAATATTTAAATTCCAAATCCAATTCCTTCAAATTCTAATTCCTATACAAATTCCAATTCCAATTCCAATTCCAAAACATTTCGCGAACCAAACGCCCCCTAAGAGCATTCACATCCAGCCCCTTAAAATTATACATACATTCCACTAAAAAACAACTCTTATATCAATATATTTCCACTAAAAACAAATACTTTTTCTCTCTCCTTTTCAATTAAATAATATTTTTATACCTTTATCATTACATTTTTCTCTCTTCTTCACTCACAACCACTTTCAATATATATTAAAAAATTATAGTGGGTGAACAGTGTCCCCCCAAATATACAGACGAACAGTAACATTTTCTCTCTCCTCCACTCACAACCATTTTTTATGCTCTTTATATTTTAAAAACCCCATACTCACAATTTAGTTCTTTGGATGTGAATGCTCTAAGGCTTTAATACTTTTTGAGTTTATGCTATTACTTTAACCCCCTCGTTGGAGTGGGTATTCGTCTTATTGTGGATAATTTATTTTATACTAGGTTACAATCCGTACCATTTCGAATCGAACCGCTTCGACCCGAATCGTTTCGACGCGAACCGTTACGACACCTACTAGTGGTTGTGGGTGCCGACTGTCGAGGTGATGAATTCCAATTCATTTGACAACCAAGCACAACAAAAATGGAAATGAGATTCCAATTCCAATTGGAATATTTAAATTCCAAATCCAATTTCTTCAAATTCTAATTCCTATACAAATTCCAATTCCAATTCCAATTCCAAAACATTCCGCGAACCAAACGCCCCCTAAGGCTTTAATACTTTTTGAGTTTATGCTATTACTTTAACCCCCTCGTTGGAGTGGGTATTCGTCTTATTGTGGATAATTTATTTTATACTAGGTTACAATCCTTTGCATCACACGAGTTAAAATGTGTCCCCTATGCTTTTCTTTTATTATATAATATAGATAGATATAGATGTGGATATAGATTATACCGTTTTCTCTTCATTACCTTTTTTAGTTGTTTAATAATTTTCATTTGAAAATGATTCTTACTAATCAAAACATCTAAGATACAGATGACCTAAGAAAATAATAGTGAACCATGCAGACAAGATCTTGTAAACTTGTTTTAATTTCTTAAAGAAGTATTCAAAGGTTATCTTAATCCCAAGGGTATTTTGGTCATCTGATAATCACTACTAACTTTATAAATATTATGTACATGATATTAGGGTACACGGGAACCGTGAGAACTCGTTCATCAATCAATCATCCAATCATCGGTTGACACCTAAACCTCCCCAATTTGAATGTGCCAAACACGAATTCACTTGCGCCAGTGTTCCAGAGCTACCCCCTCCCCCCATGCGCTGTCTTCCATGCTCAACGTTGAGACACAACATGAAGTACACGTTGCAGGTTATGGTACCTGTTTGGACTATCCGATAGCCAACGGGTTGGCGCTTGCAACGGTGTAGCCAAGCTACCTATAATCATGGCGGGCTCTGAAGGTGAGCAGGGAGGACCACTGGCCAGGGCCGATATTTCGAAGGGCACGTTCTTTTAAAAAAAACTCCGATATGTATATGTAAAAATAAATAAATTAATAGGGTATACCCATACAAACACCAACATAGGCCCACTTACAAAACTATTTTTATGGTTTAGATTAGTTATTAGCCCATTGGCATTAAGTTTAGACCTTTAGTGAGCCCAATACCAATTTTGTTAAGGCCTAAAGGCACGTATTTTCGAGCTCGAACAGGGTACATGAATTCTCAGGGCCGACCCCTCCTGTAATACCGCAAGGGGTACCCGACAGGTGCCCCATGTACCCTTATAATAGTGAAGTACTTGTATGGTTGGATGGTCCTTGTCTTAGGGGAGTGGGGGTGGTCATTAGTAATGAAATTTCATCACTCACAAACATCCAATCATGTTCCGTCATGTCAGCAACCACTATTCTATTACTCACAAGCATTCTTTAGTGGCGGTGGTCATCACCAGTGATGAGATTCCAATGTACAAGTATTAATAAACAATGTACAAGTCATACACATACATTCATCAATGTTCAACGCGTTATTAATTCAACGCGTTAATCCTATCACGCGTGAACAAGGTGGTGACGACGGTGTTCGTGATACTTTCACGAGTGATGGGCTGTCCATAACGGACCAACCCCACTCCCCTTATAATATGATGTGCATAATAATGTGATATTTCTTAGTGGTATTCAAAATCTGTTGTGGATGTATAGGGATCAAACTCCAGTACCAACTGATTTTCTCTATGTTGGAAATCTGTGAATAATGAAGAGTAAATCTGCAGAATGTTCTAACCGATAATGTTCATAAAATGAATTGATAAGTTTACAAATGTGGCGATACAGATATATATACGTACATTCATAGGGTTTTATAAATGTTTGTAACCGCCCCATGAAATATAAGAGTTATAACTAAAATAACAAAATAATTAAAAATAATTATATCTAGCTTATCTATTTAGTATACATATAATGCAGAACATATATGTATTCTTGTACGTCTAACACCCTCCCGTAAGCTAGATTACTTCAGGTGACATGCGAAGAAGCTCCTTAAGTCTTATGAAGTCCTTTGGTTGTAATGCTTTCGTCATAATATCAGCTATCTGATCCTTTGTTGCACAAAAAATGACATTCAGTTCTTCTTTCTTGACTAGATCTCTGATGAAGTGATACTTAACTCTTATATGTTTGCTTTTTCCATGATAAACAGGATCCTTTGCTAAACATATCGTGGATTTATTATCACAGTATAAAGGGATTGAGGAGACGTTAGTTTCTTGTAAATCGTCTAAGATTCCCTTTATCCATAATGCCTGACAGCCAGCTAGTGATAAGGCCATGTATTCTGCTTCTGTAGATGATAAAGCCACTACCTTTTGTTTCTTTGATTGCCATGAGATTGGACCTGAACCTAAATGAAATATATATATCCGGATGTACTCTTGCTATCATCCATATCTCCAGCATAATCACTATCACTAAAACCTATCAGAACTTTCTTTCCTCCTTTGGAATAAGTAATTCCTTGATTTTGAGTTCCTTTAATATATCTAAGTATTCGTTTAGCTGCCTCCCAGTGATTCTTTCTCGGGTTTTCCATAAACCTGCTTATTTTACTAACTGCAAACATGATGTCTGGTCTTGTGTTTGTGAGATACATCAGACTTCCTACCAAGCTTCGATACATACCTTCGTCTACAAATTCTTCTGGGTCATCTTTTGATAATTTTAACCCATACTCCATAGGTGTAGATACCGTATTGCATTGTGTCATTTTATATTTATCTAATAGGTTTTTCATGTACTTCCTTTGGGACAATATGATATTTCCGTCTTCATAAAGTACTTCCATACCCAGGAAATAATGTAATCTTCCCATATCAGTCATTTCAAACTCCTTGTTCATTGACTCTTTGAATTCTTTAATTAAGTGCATGGAATTACTTGCAATAATTAAATCGTCGACATATAAGCATATCACTAACTTCCCGTTGTTAGTGTCTTTTATATATAAAGTATGCTCATATGCACTTTTCGTAAAATTATGTTGTAAGAAGTATGAGTCTATACGACTGTACCATGCTCTTGGTGCTTGTTTTAAGCCATAAAGAGCTCGTTGAAGATGGCATACCTTTTGTTCTTCTCCTTGTTTGACGTAACCTTGAGGTTGTTCTATGTAGACTTGTTCATTCAGTTTTCCATTTAAGAAAGCTGTCTTAACATCCATTTGATGAAGATGCCAACCATAATGAGCAGCTAGGGCTAGTACTATTCGAACTGTCTCGAATCTTATTACGGGTGCAAACACCTCTTGATAATCTATTCCATATTTCTGCCTGTATCCTTTTACGACTAGTCTGGCTTTGTATTTGTCTACATTTCCCTTTTCATCATATTTTGTTTTGTAAATCCACTTTACCCCTATTGGCTTCTGATGTTTTGGTGGATCTACTAATACCCAAGTGTGATTTTTTCTAATGGAATCCATTTCCCTGTCCATTGCTGCTATCCATTTTTCATCTTTACTTGCTTCTTCATAACTTGACGGATCTGTACTAGTATAGAACAAAATTCACCACTTGATTTTGATTGTATTTCTGCAATACCTCCGCATTCGTCAGTTTTCTTGTATTGCGATAAACATTCCTAATGCTTTTGGTTTTAATGACTTCATTTTCTGAATCTGTAGATGAAGTGTCACCATTGTTTTGTTGATCTTGATCAGCACTTTGTTGATGTGCTTCATACGTCCCCGAGCTACTGCAAACTTGTTGATCATTATTTGAAGAGTCCTGTGGATCTTCGTTTACATTATCTGCTGTGTGGTTATCAATTTCCTGTTCTTGATTATTTTCTTCATCATGTTGAATTTGTATCTCATCTACATCAGTAAAGATGAGCGGTGCATTTGAATTTTCACCTTCGAAGACCCATCTCTTATTTTCATCAAAGATTACATCACGACTAATGATGATCTTGTTGGTTAGGGGATTATACAGCTTATAACCCTTGCTAGCTTCACTATATCCAACAAATATAGTTTTTATCGTTTTGTTGGATAACTTATCCCTGTGTTGTTTGGGTATATGAGCATAAGCTAGACAACCAAATACTCTTAAATGTTCTACATTTGGTATCCGTCCATTCCAGGCTTCGTAAGGAGTGGTGTTCGGTCTAGTCTTCGTAATTGTTCGATTTAAAATGTAAGTAGTGCATGCTACCGCTTCTGCCCAGTAACAGTTAGGTAATTGCTTAATGTTCATCATGCTTCTACTTAACTCCATCAAAGTCCTATTCTTTCGTTCAGCTACTCCATTTTGTTGGGGTGTATAGCTGTTAGTAAGCTGATGTCGAATCCCATTAAGTCTCAGATATCCTTGAAATGTTTTGCTACAGCATTCTCCTCCGCGATCCGTTCTCAATGTTTTGATTACATGATTTGATTGCTTCTCACTCAAAATTCTAAAATTTTTGAAGTGATATAGTGCCTCGGATTTAAATTTAAGAAAGTACACCCATGTTTTTCTAGTGTAATCATCGATAAATGTAATAAAATATCTACATCCACCGATGGATTCTGTTCTCATTGGACCGCATATATCAGAATGAACTAATTGTAATGGTTCGGTAGCTTGCCATGTCAATCTTTTTTAAAATGGTTTTCTGGCATGTTTTCCAGATATGCAACCTTCGCATGTACTGTCATCCTTCCTTATCTTTGGTAGTCCAATTACTAAATCCTTGTTTTTCATGTCAACTAAAGTATCCATGTTCACATGTCCATAGCGTCTGTGCCATAGACGTGAAGGATCACTGGTAGTCATATTCATGACATATGTCAGATCGCTTTCAGGATGTAATGGGAACATCTTATTGTTGGTCATCCTAACAGTACCAAGAAGTTCACCATTTGAATCTTTGATAATGCATCTATCTCCCTTAAACGCAACTTCATATCCTTTCCCTATGAGTTGCCCTACGCTTAACAGGTTGTGTTTCAACCCCTTTACATAGAATACATCTGGTATCTTCTTTTCTCTTCCTCTAATCATAATAGAGATACTTCCGCTGCCTAATACTTCCAACCGTTTATCATCCCCTATTCTCACCTCCTTTTTTAAAGATTCATCGAGATGAGAAAACAGTTCTCGGTTACCACTCATGTGGTTACTGCAGCCACTATCGAGATACCAACAGTCACCTTTGACTGTCTCCTCCATGTTAAAAATCATGAACATGGTGTCATCTTGTTCATCGACATCATCTTTTGTATGAATTAATGCATTATCTGTTCTTTCGCTTTCATCCTTTTGTTTACAAAACTTGGCTGTATGTCCAAGTTTATGGCAATTGAAACATCTAATTGAATTCATATTAAAATTCTTGCCCTTATATTTGTTTCGTCCCTTTCCTGTGGAATCATTCTTAAATGATTGTCTAGATCTATCTTGGTTTACACTCGCTATTTGAAAGGCATGTTCAACAGGACTGTCATCGTATCTTTTCAACCTTAATTCATGTGATTGAAGTATCCCCATTAATTCTTCGGTGGATACTTCAGCGAGATTTTTTTGTTTCTTCGATAGTGATGACAACTGATTCATAATTCCTAGTTAGACTACGTAAAATTTTCTCTACGACCCTCTGTTCATCTAATTTTTCCTCATTCATCCGCAATTGATTTACTAAATGAATCGTTCTGTTGAAGAATTCCTCAACAGATTCTCCATCTTTCATGTTTAACGAATCAAATTCACATCGGAGGGATTGAAGTCTTACAGTTTTTACGCGTGTTTCTCCCCTGTATGATTTGTGAAGAATGATCCATGCCTCTTTCGCCGACTTTGCTTGTGAAATCCTTTCAAATACTGTGTCAATTACTGACTGAAATATGATATGCAGGGCCCTTTTATCCTTTTTAATTGATTCCCGGTATGCAGCGGTTCTTTCTTCCGATGGATTTGGTCCCGGTTCTTGATACCCTTCATCGACAACCGTCCATAATTCCTGTGATTCAAGCAACACTTTCATTTGAATGTGCCAATAATAATAATTCTGTCCATTCAGTTTGGGAATTTGCGTTTGTATTCCTTGCGCTTGATTCATGATCTTGACCGAAGATAAATTAAAACAGTTAACGTGAATAGATTTCTTGGATCGAATGTTGTGGCTCTGATACCACTTTCTTGGAAATCTTTGAATAATGAAGAGTAAATCTGCAGAATGTTCTAACCGATAATGTTCATAAAATGAATTGATAAGTTTACAAATGTGGCGATACAGATATATATACGTACATTCATAGGGTTTTATAAATGTTTGTAACCGCCCCATGAAATATAAGAGTTATAACTAAAATAACAAAATAATTAAAAATAATTATATCTAGCTTATCTATTTAGTATACATATAATGCAGAACATATATGTATTCTTGTACGTCTAACACTCTGTATCACGTGAGTCACCAACATATAATGTCATGTACAATATAATAACCGTTAAAAATGTACAATATAATATTTCTAATGTTAGTAGACCTTACATATAAATTAAATCTATAAATACAAATGAACATTGATGTAAATTTAATTAAAAACATGTAATTAAAAAAAAAAAGACATGCTCAATGTGTTCTAAGTGAACTTAAAATTGCAACTTATAATTTGCATATTATTTTTTAGAGCGTGAATCAGAAAAGACGGTAAATTTGTATTAATAATATTACATGTCACAACCTTCATCCAATATCTATTTGTGATAAATATTGACATATAAGAAATATAAAATGCTAGTGACTTATTTATTAATTTCTAGCGTCTAACAATACCACTACATTGTATTTTATTACTAATCTAGTGGCATAAAAGGGGTGGAATAAGACTTATGGACCATTAGGTTTCAGTGTTTGATTCTCACAAGAAGGTTTTCCCAGATTTGTTGGGTTTTCTCCTGAATTGGTGTATAGACATTATTGCCTAATAGAGATGCATATGATCGGATGGTTCCATTGGTGACACAATGATACTACAATGATCCATCAGTAATCCAAATTTACAGTTAAAAAAATGTCTAACAATACCACTACATTTTCTTTTATTAAATACCGTCATAACTAATTAAATTTAGACAAGTAATGTGTTTTGTTATTATTAGATTAATCAATTGCTTTTTAATTAAATGGTTTTTGTTTTCTTAAAAATCAATTTTAGGAAAAAAAAAAGATAAGACATAATAGTTAGGTTGGGTGGTATGGGCGCTATTGCCCATTCACCTAAGCCAATTTCTTATTAATAGCGCCTCCAACCATACCATCAACGCTAATCAGGGAGCGCTATTGATTGCTCGTGGTTGCAATGGTGGAGGATAACGAGATGATAGTGGTGGGGTCTATGTTTTCAACAAATCACAACTTTTTGTTTTATTATTTCTCTTTTCTTTTTTCTTTTTTGTTTTTTTTGTTTTTTTAATAACATGTCCATAGCATGAGTGTCATTTGGAAAATGTGATGGAGCCATTAGGTCCATTCCATATTGTCTAGCCTTAGTGGTTAACGTTATAATTGAAAGAAAAAGAAAGAAATAATAATAAAAAAATATAAAGATATGAACGAGGAATAAGACGTGGAAGGTTTTTTTGAAATTAAAGTTAATTTTTAAAAAAAGAAGGTTTTTTTTTTTGGTTAAATTAGAGGATTAGAGATGGTTCCCTTGCGGTAAATGTTCTAAGGAGAACAAAAAGCTAATTTTACAAAGTTTTAAAACTTTAAGTAATACAACATTTGAATCACATGGTAGTAGTTTTAAAACTTTAAGTAATACAACTTTGTGCAAGTATCTTCACCGGCTCGTCTCCTCTCCTATCAACGCTCGAAACAAAAGCCGGTAGTGGTGTACGAGCGATGATCTGTTTTTCCTTTATTGCATCATGTACAAGAAGTCGTGCGCTCTCGCACACGGGTTGGCGCAATACTTCGTCTCTGCATATCATCGGCAGGAGCGCAGATTATTATATGGCGACGCCTACGTTACTATGATAGCCATGTCGTTTGGCTATCACCCGGAGACGGACCCGCTTTTACGCCCGACGATACAGCCGAAGAGGATAGGGATGTTATCGCTATCCGGAATGAAGATTGTCAAAAAGTTCCCACCAAACAACCACAAGCGTTCTAAGGGTACGGGCGGGCAGCCCTTCCAGCCGAAGGACCTGCCGGCAGAGTTCGAATCGATAGATCCTCCAACCGTGCCGGGGCAAGTAGCAGTGCATGACCCGGAGGTGTACATTCTGGACCCACCACAGCCGCGTGGACCACCCGGGGCGCCTCAATTCCCGCGACATGTTGGGCTCAGTCCTGCCCCCTCATACGCGACGTATCAGCAGCTACGTGGGGACGTTGACCATCTACGTGAAGATGTTGGCTGGCTGAAGCATGTGATGGTCTGGGTAGCTGAAGAGTTGCATGAGCGACGACAGCGTGATGGGTTACTTCCACCACCCTACATTCAGACTGCAGCATGACATCAGCAGCAGCAGAAGCAGTAGGATGATCCGCTGCCGTTGTATTTTGTCTTCTTCGATGTATTTAGTACTTAGTTATATTATATATTTTGTTATGTATGTACAAACTTATGCGGTATATATCAAACTTAGACAAATCAGTCGTATTGAAACAATATAGTATTTTAATTTAATTTAAACGGTATAGTATGGAAACAGTGTAATATATTCTTCAAACTGTACACAGGTATTTCAAAATAATTAACGTTATGAAAATTTAAAACTTCTATAATATTTTAATTTAAACGGTATAGTACGGAAAGACGGTAGAATATATTTGAACCGTACCCGAGTAATTTAATAAAATTAACGATATAAAAATCTTGAACGGTGTAATATTCGAACCGCACCGAGACTTGGTATAATAATTTAATTTAAACGGAATTGCATTGAAACGGTATAATATATTCGAACCGTACCGGATATTTCAAAATATTTAACGATTTTAATTTAAACGGTATAGTATGGAAACGGTATAATATATTCTAATCGTACACACGTATTTAAAAATAATTAACGGTATGATATTTAAACGTTTATAGCATTCGAACCGCACTAGAAGTGGTATGTAAGATTAAATATATTATGTTTAATATTTAATCTATAGCCATCTTAATCATTTACATTATAGAGATCAAAATATATTAGAACCTATTATTTAATTAGTTGGTAATTGTTGATGGACCATATTACCCTTAGTAACTAATTAGGTTTCCTCCTGGGTGCTTATATAAGGAGAGTTATGTGGAGGTTTAAGGGTTACTCAGTTACACAATTCACACACCCCATTAGTCATAACATCATCACGAAACCTCCTCTCCTAACCGATACCCTTTTCGGTTTCTAAGTCCCCATCATCAGTCAGCACCCTAAGGAGGAACCAGATCAAGATGACAGGCATGTCGAACTCCCTTACAGGATTCTCCTCTGCACTATCTGCTGTGACAGGTATGATTTATATTGTTTTCCTTCATGAACAAACAGAACTGATCCAACATGTGGTATCAGAGCATATGTTGATTAGTCAGTTCTGTTTTCGTATCCATAATTCTGGGATTGAAACTTGGAAAACGGATTATTTTCTTTATAATTTTTCAAAACCGTAACAGCCGGTTTCAGTCATGAAGATCGACTCGAAATCATGATTTTCGAAAAAAGATTAATGATATGTTCATTCGGAATTAACTTGTTTATGTTTAACCGAAATCTGTTTAGAAAAACTATTAAAATATAGGTTTCGGGTTCCAGAATTTATGTTTTATGTTTTAGGGTTCATCATGTTCTTGAGAAAATTCGAAGTATTCTGTTATGATTTGGAATATGTTTCGGATTATTAAGTGTTTTTTCCTGGTTTTGATCTATTTTTGTCCTCTAAAGTTTTTAGAAAACTGTTAAAAGATAAAGAGATTGCAATTTCGAAATTTGTTGACAAAATTAGATCAGCTTAAAACAGGAAAGAATATCTCTTAATCCCTTAGATTTCGAATTTTCGGTTATGATATCACAATTAACAGCTGTTAGTGAGGTTGCTACTCGCAACCATGAGGTTGCTACTCGCAACCATAACGTCATCACTCGCAACCATGAGGTTGCTACTCGCAACCATAACGTCATCACTTGCAACCATGAGGTTGCGACTCGCAACCATAACGTGATTAGTCGAGACCGTAGTTGCGACTCGCAACCATAACGTGATTAGTCGAGACCGTAGTTGCGACTCGCAACCATAACGTGATTAGTCGAGACCGTAGTTGCGACTCGCAACCATAACGTGATTAGTCGAGACCGTAGTTGCGACTCGCAACCATAACGTCATTAGTCGAGATCGTGGTTGCGACTCGCAATCTCGATCCGCGCTAACGGGTAGTTTGCTATTAAATAAATGGTTTTGTAATTTACTTAGTTAATTAATCAGAATCAGATAATGTTTTGCAAAACCAGAATAGCTTAACTTGAATGAGCTTTTGATATATCATTTCTGGCCAAAGCTGACTTGATACATCTACTTATCATTCAAGTATTACGAAAGCTATGCTAAGTGTGCATCATAAGCATGAATGTTTTAATATCTGGCCAAAGCTGATTTAATTCTTTCATAGATGGCATACTTAGCAAGTGCATAACTAAAGTGATTGTTTCAATTTCTGGCCAAAGCTGATTTGTTACAACCACTTTGCACATATGCTTAAATGACTACACTTCTGGCCAAAGCTGTTTTGTTTTCGTTTAAGTAGAATTTTTAGTTAAGTCTATTATTTTGATGTTAGTAATAGACATTATCACAGCTTCATTATGTAAAATGGTCATTATTTTGCCTGCCTTAGTTTAACGTGCCCATAGATCACATTAGTTTTTCTTCCTTAGTATCATAACTTGCTCATCTTATTTCCACTATCAGCACCCAACTGCGGGATTCCACCTTTGACTGGTGATAACTTTGCTGCATGGAAGGATGCTCTCATGCTTACTCTCGGATTGCTTGATTTTGATTATGCTCTAAGAGAGAAAAAGCCAACGGACCTTACCAGTCAAAGTACTGCTGCTGAGCAGTTAACCCATGAAAAGTGGACTAGGTGTAACCGCATGTCTCTCATGTTTATGAAGCAATCCATAAGCAATGCAATCAGGGGAGCTATTCCTGATTCTGAAGATGCTAAGACCTACTTGGAACATGTGGAGGCGCAGTTCAAAGGGACGTCTAAGGCGCACGCTAGTACTCTTATTCTCAAGCTGGTGACAACTAAGTATGATGGGAGGAGCGGCATTCGCGAGCACATCATGATGATGAATGACATGGCCAATAAGCTGAAGGGGCTTGTATCTTATTAAGGAGAAATCTGAATCTCTAACAACTTTTAAAGATTATAAGGCTGAAGTTGAAAAGCAATTAGATCGTCAGATTAAAGTTGTGAGATCAGATAGAGGCGGTGAGTATTATGGAAGACATACTGATGTGGGTCAAGCTCCTGGTCCATTTTATGAGTTTTGTAAGGGCCAGGGGATTGTGAACCAATACACCATGCCTGGTACACCTCAGCAGAACGGTGTCGCTGAAAGAAGAAACCGTACCCTTATGAACATGGTGCGCAGTATGTTAGCCAACACTAACTTACCATTATTCCTCTGGACTGAAGCATTAAAAGCAGCTGTTCATATACTCAATAGAGTTCCTTCTAAGTCTGTCCCTAAAACTCCTTATGAACTTTGGACAGGAAGGAAACCGAGTCTTAAATATATGAAAGTATGGGGCTGCATTGCTGAAGCAAAACTTTACAATCCTTTCCTAAGGAAACTTGACCCTAAGACAGTTACCTGTTTCTTTATCGGGTATCCTGAGAACTCTAAGGGTTATCGTTTCTATTGTCCTTCCCATGTCACCCGTATTGTTGAAACCAAGCGTGCCGCGTTCCTGGAGGATTTCAAGGCCAGTGGGAGCAGTACTGTAACACCCCAAAAACATAAACCCGTATATTATAAAGTTCAAAGAATTAATAAACAAGAAATTACCAATTAAGAACTTAACCTAGTTAAATTCTAGTCTTGAAATAACTCATATTATGGT
Source organism: Helianthus annuus (assembly GCF_002127325.2). Lineage (NCBI taxonomy): Eukaryota > Viridiplantae > Streptophyta > Magnoliopsida > Asterales > Asteraceae > Helianthus > Helianthus annuus. The sequence continues at coordinate 8,247,847 of NC_035449.2, forward strand.
TAAAATACTTAAAGCTAGAGAAAATGATAGTCAAGGGACTAAACTTGTCAAAAATGAAACTTGTGTTACTAATAGTAACAAAATCAAAACCATACACCCCAATTGGGGGTCCTGGTCGATCAAAGAACAAGCAGGGGCGACATCCCCCATTTTCCAAACCCTAACTTCAAGTAAATCTCTAAATTGAAGCCTCAAATCAGCCCTAAATCAAGTCTTGAACACGAATTAGTGATCCTCATTGCAAGAGGATTAAGAGGTATGTAAAAATTTATGAGAATTCTCTATTTGAAATCCTCATGAAATCTAGCAAATCTGAAATTTTGTTGATGCATGATAGTAATTAGCTAGATTAAAGATGATATAGTGTCTAGGATTAAAACCTAAACAACTAAATGTGAAATCATGCCCTAATTCAGGAAAATTCCATGAATCCATAGATGTTAAGTTATGGGTTTTGTATGTTGATGATGAATATTGGGATTTCGAGTGTAATCCTAGTATAAAGTCCATTATAAGAAGTAATTCCAGTGATATTGATGCTAAATGTATGCAAAATTTCTATTATGGTGTTATTTGATGGCAAATCATAAAGTCATGAACTTGTTTATGAAGATGGGAAAATTCGACCCGCTAGGTGTTTGTAGAAATGCCTAAGTGGGAAATTAAATGTGAATTTTGAATAAAAACGCAGATTAGATTATGGTCCATGATTATGTGATAATGGTCATAAAAAGGAGTTCTAAACATGTTATGAAAACTGAATTTTCTAGGCAAGGAGTCCGGTTCATCTAGCGGACAAGCCGGAGGGAGTTCACGAGGAAAAGACGCGCTCTAAAAGGTATGGAATTTTATTGTTTCATCACATTATAAGTATTATTAGCTTTATGCGTTGCTTGAAAGAAAGGAAAGCATGAGTACCAAGAATTTCCATTATATCATGAAATCGGCTATTGCCTTAAAACAAGTTATAAGCATGAAAATTGAGCATCCGTAAGGTGTATAATTTCAGCACCTAAACGGGTCAAACAAGTTCTGGAAATAAACATGAAGCATGACTTAATGTATTGTGCGAATATCATTTGAAGCATAGGCCGTGTATTGAATACCATAGATAAACTCTTAAACCTTGTTCTTATTATAGATGCTACGTTTTGGTTAGAATGCATGCTTGTAGTACGAAAGATTAAATAGAAATCTTGTAATTTAGAGTGAATGCTAACTCCCGTTACATGCCCAATTAAGTTGTAATTGAGTAATGTGATGATCGAAATACAAACATGAAAAACTAGCCCAGCCGTCTATTAATTTATGTGAAAATATGCTGTCTTGTAACATAAAGAATCAGCAAGAATCCTGCATATTTAACAAGGGAGTTATGTGCAGAGTCCACCGTAAATTACGGTGGTACCGTAATTTACGGTGACCTGCAACTTTGTTACGGTGGATCTCTACTGTGTTACGGTAGACCCCCAAATGTTCAGGAGCCACCGTAATTTACGGTGGCACCGTAAATTACGGTGAAGCCCTGTTTGATGAACTTTATTTCTCGTTTTGAATAAGTTTTCGAATCTAATCCAATTTCGTGACTTCCATGGTTAATACTACTAATGCTTGTTAAACATGATAGCTTTCAGGTACCAAGTGAAGGATGAAGATCAAGCTAGTTGACTCGAACCGAACACCCTAGCAAACGCTTCCGCATATAACCTTTTGTTTTAAAAACCATGTAAACAATTGTAGTTAATGTCTTGGTCTTGATTTTGTAAAGATTGTACAAGTTGTGGTGCTTAGATGGATTACAATGATGAAAGTTTTTGTTAAGTCAATATTTTGACATTTAATGCAAGGTTTTTATGTATATAAATCTGGTTTTATAAGCTGGGTCTTACAAGTTGGTAATCAGAGCTTAAGGTTGCCAATAAGTGTTCGGTTCAAGCTTGATCAACATCCGGTAAGAGTTATTGCTTAAGTAAAATTTAGAAGTATAGAAATAATTCACGAACAAATATACATGAAAAGAGTGTGTAAGCACACTCAAACACGAGAAAAGCATGAAACAAGAATAATAAAATCAAGAGTGTGTAAGCACACTCAAACACGAGAAAAGCATGAGACAAGAATGATTGAGTCAAGTTACGAACTTGATCAAATCAAAACAAGTAAAACATGTATTACAAATGAGATGTTTAACAATATATGTAAACATTTCAGTATCAAAGATGGCAAGCGGAGGTGACGGAGATGCGGTGCCAAGAGTCACCGAACAGATGAGAAATGTGATTGCCGAAGAAGTTGGAAAGGCGATCGAAAACAGCTTGTCGAACTTCATTGATAAAATCCAAAATACGGTTTTATCAGTGGTAGAAGAAAGAATCAAGAAGCTAGAAGATAATTCAAATCTAGCAAAGGAAAAATCCGGGGAACGAAAACCTTGTTCATACAAGGAATTCATAGCTTGTAAACCGCCTATCTATAATGGGGAAGTTGATCCAATCGTGTGTCAACGATGGATAGGCGATATCGAGGGAGTGTTCGAGAGAACACATTGTGATGAAAATGACTACGTAGCTTATGGTACGGGTCAGTTAAGAGGTCAAGCGAAGGATTGGTGGGATAATAAGAAGAAAGAGATTGGAAACGAAGCGGCTAAGGCCATGACGTGGGAGGAGTTTAAGACGCCGTTTCTTAAACACCATAGCCCCAAAGCGGTTATAAACAAGATCAAGGAAAAGTTCATGCAACTCAGACACAAGGGTGAATCCATAGACAAGATCACGGGGGTGTTTATGGACAAAATGAAGTTCTGTGACGATCTGATCACGAACGAAGAACAAAAAGTCTATTACTACCATAACATGCTGAGCGCTGAATATAGGGAGTTCATAACCCCTTCAAAGTATGAGACCCTTACCGAGATTGTCAATGCTGCTCGGGAAAGGGAGATTGAGTTGAAGAAGAGTATAGAGCGGGGTGAACGAAGGGCACAGGATATAAATCCAAGCCCTACCAAGAAAGCAAGAACGAATGAAACGTCAAAGAAATCAGACGCAAAGAGCGGTACGCCAAATTGCAAAATCTGCGGCAAGAATCACAAAGGTGAATGTCACTTCAAGGATAAGCCATGTCCTATATGTCGAAAAACGGGACATATGGCTATATCATGCCCAGAAAAAGTGACCGTTTGTTATAACTGTTACCGAACGGGTCACAAAAGATCAGAGTGCCCAGAATTGGCGGGGAAGAAAGAAGGGCAAGACTCAAAAGGTGAAGCCGCAAAAGCCAAAGCAAGATCCTTTCAATTGACCGCTGCTGAAGCAAAGGTCGAACCTGACGTGGTCTCAGGTATATTCACTATAAATTCAATTCCCGCACGTGTGTTATTTGATACTGGTGCGAATAAATCCTTTGTTTCATATGGGTTTATTCGACACCCCTCATTTGTTCTAACAAAATTGCCTATGCCTTTAGAGGTAGAGATAGGTAATAATAAAAGCTTTATTGTCTGTGATGTATGTAAAAACTGCACGATGAATATTGATGATGAGGAATATGCAATAGACTTGATCCCGATGTCGATGGGAGAATTCCAAGTGGTAGTGGGAATGGATTGGCTATCCCGTTACCACGCAAAAGTGGTTTGTTTCCGAAAGGAAATAAAACTAACTTCTCCTAGCGGAAAGCAAGTTACAATATATGGAGAAAAGGGAGGTAACCCGGTGATATGCTCAATGCTAGAAGCTCGCAAACTCATGAAACATGGATGCAAGGCCTTTATGGTATATGCGAGTGAAACGGAAAAGGAACTCCTCAAAATTGGGGATGTACCAGTCGTGCGAGATTATGAAGACGTGTTTCCGGAAGAACTACCGGGGATACCGCCAGAACGGGAGGTAGAGTTCGGAATCGAGTTGATTCCGGGCGCGAAACCCGTGGCCAAGGCGCCATACCGACTTGCACCGTCGGAGTTACAAGAATTGATGTCTCAAATTCAGGAATTTCTTGACAAGGGATTTATCCGACCGAGTGTGTCTCCGTGGGGCGCACCGGTCTTATTCGTGAAAAAGAAAGATGGCAGTATGCGCATGTGTATCGATTACCGGGAGTTAAACAAACTCACGGTGAAGAATCGATACCCACTTCCTAGAATTGACGATTTATTCGACCAACTGCAAGGAGCAAGTTGGTTTTCCAAAATTGATCTCCGATCCGGTTATCACCAATTGAAAGTCAAGGAGGAGGACGTGCCCAAAACGGCTTTCCGTACGAGGTACGGGCATTATGAATTCCTCGTAATGCCTTTCGGATTGACCAATGCGCCCGCGGCTTTCATGGACCTCATGAACCGGGTTTGCAAACCCATGCTAGATAAGTCGGTAATTGTATTTATCGACGACATTCTGGTATATTCAAAGAGTGAAGCCGAGCACGTGTGTCATTTGCGGGAAATATTAGACACACTTAGACGAAAGAAGCTGTGTGCAAAATTCACGAAGTGTGCTTTCTGGTTACGGGAAGTACAGTTTCTTGGGCATCTTATTAGTGCTGATGGAGTACTAGTAGATCCGTCGAAGATAGAAGCTGTGACAAAATGGAGCCCTCCAAGAAATCCCTCGGAAATCCGAAGCTTTTTAGGGCTTGCGGGATATTATCGGAGATTCATACAGGATTTCTCCAAAATTGCCTTACCCTTGACCAAACTAACTCGTAAGGAGGAAAAGTTTGTGTGGGGCATTAAGCAAGAGGAAGCTTTCCAAACACTCAAGGAAAAGTTGACCCACGCTCCGGTACTGACCTTACCGGAAGGGACTGAAGACATGGTGGTTTACTCGGACGCTTCTCAATTGGGGCTCGGATGCGTGTTAATGCAACGAGGCAAGGTCATCGCCTACGCCTCGAGACAATTGAAGATTCATGAAAATAAATATCCGGTTCACGACTTAGAATTGGCGGCGGTGGTGTTTGCCTTAAAGATATGGAGACATTACTTGTATGGAGTAAAGTTTACAATCTTTACCGACCATAAAGCTTGAAATATTTCTTCGACCAGAAGGAACTAAACATGCGGCAAAGGCGGTGGTTAGAAACCGTCAAGGACTATGACTGCGAAATACATTACCACCCCGGTAAGGCCAATGTAGTTGCCGATGCGCTGAGTTGCAAAACAGATTATGCCCCGATACGGGTACGATCAATGCAACTGGTTGTGACTTCAAGTTTACTAGAACGAATTCGAGAAGCACAAGATGAAGCTGTAAAGGCGGAAAACTGGAAAAAGGAAAGAATTATTGGTCAAGTTAAAGACCTTGAAGTGGGCAGTCATGGCCTAAGAACTCGTTTTAATAGAATCTGGGTTCCCAACACATGTGGTGTTAAGAAGCTTCTCCTTGATGAAGCTCATAAATCCCGTTATTCCATTCACCCGGGGGCGACCAAAATGTATCATGACTTGAAGCAAAACTATTGGTGGCCCGGAATGAAGCGAGACACTGTGAAATACGTGGAAAAATGCTTGACATGCCTACAAGTCAAGGCGGAACACCAAAAGCCGTATGGTAAACTCCAACCGTTAGAAATTCCGGTTTGGAAATGGGAGCAAATCACGATGGACCTATTGACTAAACTACCTAAAACAAGTCGTGGTTTTGACGCTATTTGGGTGGTCGTGGATAGGTTAACTAAAAGCGCCCACTTTATTCCGATTCGTGAAACCTATACATCTGAGAAAATGTCGGAGGTATACACCAATGAAATCATAGCAAGGCATGGGGTACCGATATCCATTGTATCAGACAGGGATACTCGGTTTACCTCGAAATTCTGGCGTGAATTCCAAGAACAGATGGGAACCAAATTGTTCCTTAGCACTGCTTATCATCCACAAACGGATGGGCAGAGCGAAAGAACAATACAAACATTGGGTGACATGCTACGGGCTTGCATTATTGACTTTGGGGGTAGTTGGGATGTCCATTTACCCTTGGTCGAATTCGCATATAATAATAGCTATCACGCGAGCATTAAAATGGCCCCGTATGAGCTATTATATGGCAGAAAGTGTCGGACTCCGGTATGTTGGGGAGAGGTGGGCCCGCGAGGGCTAGCACCAACTGATGTAATCCGAGCTACAAATGCGAAAATTGATATAGTTCGGACACATTTGAAAGCGGCTCAAGACCGACAAAAAGCATACGCAGACAAAAGAAATAGGCCAATCGAGTTTCAGGTTGGCGATATGGTCATGCTAAAGGTTTCCCCATGGAAGGGTATTATCAGATTCAGAAAAAGGGGGAAGTTAAGCCCGAGATTCATTGGGCCATTTAGAATCATTGAACGAGTTGGTAAGGTAGCTTATCGACTTGAATTACCCGAAGAGTTGAGTGGGATTCATAACACATTTCACGTATCACATCTCCGGAAATGTTTGGCCGACGAGACCGCTCATGTCCACTACGATGACATCGAAGTGGATAACAGTCTCAATTATGCAGTAAAACCGATTGCGATATTGGATCGTAAAGAGAAAAATTTGAGGAACAAAGTGATATATCAAGTCAAGGTCAAATGGGACCACAGAAAAGGGTCAGACACTACTTGGGAACCCGAAGAGGAGATGCGACGTCTCTACCCTACATTATTTGGTACGTAATTCGGTTTCGGGGACGAAACCCTTTTTAAGGGGGGTGGACTTGTAACACCCCAAAAACATAAACCCGTATATTATAAAGTTCAAAGAATTAATAAACAAGAAATTACCAATTAAGAACTTAACCTAGTTAAATTCTAGTCTTGAAATAACTCATATTATGGTTAAAATACTTGAAGCTAGAGAAAATGATAGTCAAGGGACTAAACTTGTCAAAAATGAAACTTGTGTTACTAATAGTAACAAAATCAAAACCATACACCCCAATTGGGGGTCCTGGTCGATCAAAGAACAAGCAGGGGCGACATCCCCCATTTTCCAAACCCTAACTTCAAGTAAATCTCTAAATTGAAGCCTCAAATCAGCCCTAAATCAAGTCTTGAACACGAATTAGTGATCCTCATTGCAAGAGGATTAAGAGGTATGTAAAAATTTATGAGAATTCTCTATTTGAAATCCTCATGAAATCTAGCAAATCTGAAATTTTGTTGATGCATGATAGTAATTAGCTGGATTAAAGATGATATAGTGTCTAGGATTAAAACCTAAACAACTAAATGTGAAATCATGCCCTAATTCAGGAAAATTCCATGAATCCATAGATGTTAAGTTATGGGTTTTGTATGTTGATGATGAATATTGGGATTTCGAGTGTAATCCTAGTATAAAGTCCATTATAAGAAGTAATTCCAGTGATATTGATGCTAAATGTATGCAAAATTTCTATTATGGTGTTATTTGATGGCAAATCATAAAGTCATGAACTTGTTTATGAAGATGGGAAAATTCGACCCGCTAGGTGTTTGTAGAAATGCCTAAGTGGGAAATTAAATGTGAATTTTGAATAAAAACGCAGATTAGATTATGGTCCATGATTATGTGATAATGGTCATAAAAAGGAGTTCTAAACATGTTATGAAAACTGAATTTTCTAGGCAAGGAGTCCGGTTCATCTAGCGGACAAGCCGGAGGGAGTTCACGAGGAAAAGACGCGCTCTAAAAGGTATGGAATTTTATTGTTTCATCACATTATAAGTATTATTAGCTTTATGCGTTGCTTGAAAGAAAGGAAAGCATGAGTACCAAGAATTTTCATTATATCATGAAATCGGCTATTGCCTTAAAACAAGTTATAAGCATGAAAATTGAGCATCCGTAAGGTGTATAATTTCAGCACCTAAACGGGTCAAACAAGTTCTGGAAATAAACATGAAGCATGACTTAATGTATTGTGCGAATATCATTTGAAGCATAGGCCGTGTATTGAATACCATAGATAAACTCTTAAACCTTGTTCTTATTATAGATGCTACGTTTTGGTTAGAATGCATGCTTGTAGTACGAAAGATTAAATAGAAATCTTGTAATTTAGAGTGAATGCTAACTCCCGTTACATGCCCAATTAAGTTGTAATTGAGTAATGTGATGATCGAAATACAAACATGAAAAACTAGCCCAGCCGTCTATTAATTTATGTGAAAATATGCTGTCTTGTAACATAAAGAATCAGCAAGAATCCTGCATATTTAACAAGGGAGTTATGTGCAGAGTCCACCGTAAATTACGGTGGTACCGTAATTTACGGTGACCTGCAACTTTGTTACGGTGGATCTCTACTGTGTTACGGTAGACCCCCAAATGTTCAGGAGCCACCGTAATTTACGGTGGCACCGTAAATTACGGTGAAGCCCTGTTTGATGAACTTTATTTCTCGTTTTGAATAAGTTTTCGAATCTAATCCAATTTCGTGACTTCCATGGTTAATACTACTAATGCTTGTTAAACATGATAGCTTTCAGGTACCAAGTGAAGGATGAAGATCAAGCTAGTTGACTCGAACCGAACACCCTAGCAAACGCTTCCGCATATAACCTTTTGTTTTAAAAACCATGTAAACAATTGTAGTTAATGTCTTGGTCTTGATTTTGTAAAGATTGTACAAGTTGTGGTGCTTAGATGGATTACAATGATGAAAGTTTTTGTTAAGTCAATATTTTGACATTTAATGCAAGGTTTTTATGTATATAAATCTGGTTTTATAAGCTGGGTCTTACAAGTACCAACCCTTACGAAGAATTGCAAGAAGTACAAGACGCGGGGGGGGGGGGGAGAGACTCGTCGCTTACCATTACTCCGATTACTCCTCTTGTACCCAATGCAATTATTACACCTGAAGCTACTGCACCAACTCCAAATTCACCTCTACAATCAGAACCCATTATACCTCATGACGAAGGCACATCAAACGCTCAAAACCAAGACAACGCTGAACCCGATAATCTACTCAGGAGGTCATCCAGGCAAAGAAGGCCTCCTAATTGGGATGATTATGTTACCTACCTGACTGAAATGGATCCCGGAAAGCTCAATGATCCTATCTCTTACAATGAAGCCATTAGCAGTGATCAGTCTTCTGAATGGAATAAAGCAATGATTGATGAGCTTGATTCCATGAAGAAAAATGACGTTTGGGATTTGGTAGAATTACCCAACGGAGTCAAACCCGTAGGATGCAAATGGGTGTTCAAAACAAAACTGGATCCGAATGGTAATGTTGAACGCTACAAAGCGAGATTGGTTGCAAAGGGCTACACTCAGAAAGAGGGAATTGATTATCAAGAGACGTTTTCCCCTGTCTCTCGTAAAGATTCATTAAGGATCGTCATGGCCCTAGTAGCTCATTTCGATTTAGAGCTGCATCAGATGGACGTTAAAACCGCTTTCCTTAACGGAGATTTGGACGAAGATGTTTACATGAAGCAACCTGAAGGCTTTGAGCCTGAAGGTCAGGAGCATCTAGTCTGTAAGCTGAAGAAATCCATTTACGGGTTAAAACAAGCGTCACGTCAGTGGTACCTCAAGTTTGATGAAGTCATGAAGAAGCAAGGTTTTATGAAGAATCAAGTGGATCAATGCACCTACCTCAAGATGAGTGGGAGCAACTTTACTATACTTGTCCTTTACGTTGACGACATTCTATTGGCAAGTAATAGTTTAGACATGTTGCATGAGTCGAAGCGGTTACTCTCGCATAACTTCGACATGAAGGATCTCGGAGATGCATCTTACGTCATTGGCATCGAAATTCACCGAGATAGAAACAAAGGGATCTTAGGATTGTCCCAAAGGGCCTACATAGATCGTGTCCTTACACGGTATAACATGCAACAGTGCAAACCCTCCATCGCTCCAGTAGTTAAGGGAGATGTTTTCGGTTCGTTTCAGTGTCCGACAACAGAGGTTGAGAAGGAGCAAATGAGCCAGATACCTTATGCATCAGTAGTCGGGAGCTTGATGTATGCTCAAGTCTGTACTCGTCCAGATATCGCTTATATTGCTGGAATGCTAGGCCATTATCAGACTAATCCTGGCTTAGATCACTGGAAAGCAGCTAAGAAGGTACTTCGATATCTGCAAGGGACGAAAGACTATAAGCTGACTTATAGAAGAAGTGATCATTTGGAAGTGGTGGGCTATTCTGATTCTGACTTTGCCAAATGCAAAGATGACAAGAAATCCACTTCGGGCTATATCTTTATGTTAGCAGGCGGCCCTATCTCTTGGAAGAGTCATAAACAACAGTTGACTACAACTTCCACAATGATGGCAGAGTACATTGCTGTCTATAACGCAACCTGTCATGGAATGTTGATTAGAAATCTGGTCACTGGACTCAAAATTGTTAATTCCATTTCTAGACCATTGAAGCTTTACTGTGATAATTCAGCTGCCGTTAGTTTCTCGAACAGTAACAGTTCGACTGGAGCTGGTTTATATCTCGATACGAAATATCTATTTGTACGTGAACGAGTTGAGGAAAATAATCTTTGTATCGAGTATATTAGTACTAAGGATATGCTTGCGGATCCGATGACTAAAGGTCTCCCTCCTAAGGTTTATGAAGAACATGTTCGGAATATGGGATTATGTAAAGACCTTATTTGAGCATATTGTACTAGCTTATGTTTTATGTTTAATGAAATTTCCTCAAGTTTGATTTTGTATGTCTATTAGAATATGTTCAACCGGTATAATGGCATATAGACAAATAAAAGGTTACAAATCAAACAAAGGGCTTACGCGTATTTTGATCATGACGATTAGGTTTTAAATTAAGGCTATAGTATGATTAATGGGGGTCCTGAGTCGCATAATGATTCAACGGCTGTATTTTTCTGCTATAGTACTTGTTTAAGGCTAAAATGAGTGTTAACTCCTGATCAGGCTTAGCTAATACTCATAGTAAATGATTACTCGGCTAAGTGGGAGAATGTAAGATTAAATATATTATGTTTAATATTTAATCTATAGCCATCTTAATCATTTACATTATAGAGATCAAAATATATTAGAACCTATTATTTAATTAGTTGGTAATTGTTGATGGACCATATTACCCTTAGTAACTAATTAGGTTTCCTCCTGGGTGCTTATATAAGGAGAGTTATGTGGAGGTTTAAGGGTTACTCAGTTACACAATTCACACACCCCATTAGTCATAACATCATCACGAAACCTCCTCTCCTAACCGATACCCTTTTCGGTTTCTAAGTCCCCATCATCAGTCAGCACCCTAAGGAGGAACCAGATCAAGATGACAGGCATGTCGAACTCCCTTACAGGATTCTCCTCTGCACTATCTGCTGTGACAGGTATGATTTATATTGTTTTCCTTCATGAACAAACAGAATTGATCCAACATGGTATACTAATTTAATTTAAACGATAAGAGTATAATATATTCGAACCGTGTATACGTTTTTCATAAAAATTTAACGGTATATAATATTAATGGTATAACATTAACGATTATATGTTTTAAGCGATATAACCTTTGAACCGGGTATGTATTTATACCACAAATACATCAAAATAACCAAACAAAATCCTGATGGGTTATATACGCTGCGTATAGCTCTATACGCAACGTATATAAACCCTGATTGTCTGTGCCAATGATTGCTGGGCATGTTCTGAATTCTATGCAACTTATACGCTGCGTATAGCTCTATATGCAGCGTATATAAACCCTAAGTGTACAAATAGGCAGCCGTCTAAGCCTTCGATTAATGTTGCTTTTGTTGTGCAATTTTTCTATCAATTTGGCCCATAGTAATTGTCTACAATTAGATAATTATACGGTATTTTATAGCACATAGTAATTTTTTTATTTGTACAAAAAACCGGTTTGGGTCCGCCGACCCTGTAAAACCGATTTGGCCCAAACCAGTTTGGGCTTACCCGAGCCAACAATTTGGTATAGGTTTAGGGCTTTTGTGTTGAGAATTAGTTCCATCCCGAACCAATTTAAGCCCGCCCTAAAGAATGGTAAAAACTGGTTTAAACACGAAAAATATGTTTTAAACTCGATCCAAATTTGTATGGGTGGGTTGGGGTTTAAAGCCTTAAAACTGATTCAGGTCAAACAGGTTTGAGAATAAACAAGGGTGGGTTGGGGTTTTAAACCTTAAAACTGGTTTAGGCCAAACAGGTTTGAGAATAAACAAAAAAATCCGGTTCGGTTTTGACCCAAACCAGTATTTGTACACCTCCCAACACAGTAAGGCCCGAAGAGGTTTCTTAGGAGTTATAGGGCTTCACTAAAATGTGGCATACTAACATGGGCTAACAAACCCTAACTTCCTATACGTAAAGTTTACCAGTATATATACCACGCTTCTCATCTTCTCGACTTTTCGTATCTTCCAAGATGGATTTTATGTTATCGACATTCCACAGTGCTCGGAGCAATGGACATGCTGCTGTTTGACGCCCACAATAATCGTAAGTTTCCTCACTGTTAAGTGCTAATCAACATAATGTTATTGTAATATATACAGTTTTTTTTTTATTTATTTTTTTTATTTTTTATATGCCAAGATGAATATCCATATCCTAGTGTTGTGCTTTAGTTTCATCTTAAAGGAGTTTTTATAGTAGTTCTACCAATGTATCAAATATATAAATCGGTGGTTCAGAAGCTGAAAGTAAATTGCAGGCTTGTTATGTCCTAACTGTTGTATCTAATCAAATTGCAGCTTCTGGTGGTTTGGCAACGGAAAGTTTAACAAAGACATAAGAACCACTAAATTCTAGCCGAAACAACAAGAAAGGAACCGACATATGTTTGAATCTTTATTTCTGTAAAAGTAGAGTTGGGAGAGAATGGATTCCAGGCATGGTAAAGTTAGAATGAATGTAGAAGGTGATAGACTAAGCACCTTGCCAGACGATCTTATCCATAAGATCCTCTTCTTTCTTGGAATTAGATATGCAGTCCAAACAAGTGTGTTGTCACCTAGATGGAGGTACATCTGGACTACAATGCCCTGTCTCGATTTCTCAAGTGAGGATTTGCATTATCGCAGGTTCTTCAAATTTGTTACACGTTTTTTGTCTGGCCGAAATAATCAAACAAAAGTGCATTGTGTCAAGCTCGCTTTTCATGAAAAGGATGGCCATCTGTTTGTCGAAAGAGTTTTGGAATTTGCATTCTCCAACAATGTCAAACGACTAAACATTACTTGCTTGTATGAAACTGAAAATGTGGGGTTTTTACAGGGGTTTTTACAGCGTTCATACGAAACCCCTCTTTCTGTCTATAATTCTCAGTCTCTCGAAAATCTCACTTTGTCCTTCACTTACTCCTACACTTACAGAAGTTACATTACGATCCCACCTACATGGTACATGCCGGCGTTAACAACACTGAATCTCCTTTGTGTGGTATTGAATGCTGGCAAAACTACTGAAAAGTACGACAGTCTTTTCTGGAATTGTGCAAACTTGAAGAATCTCACCTTAAAGGGTTGCAGAATAATGGATGGATCGGAATATCTCAATATATGCCACCATGGATTATCTAATCTAACACTTGGAAACGGTCTTGGGGGAGTCAATGTGGTTACACCTCAACTTAAGAATCTCACTATAAGAAATTGGCCAGGGATTCATCTTATTTCCGCACCCAACCTTGCCTCCTTGCATTATAAAGATGATGATTATGGTAGACTCTTGAAGGTTTCTACCGACCTTCTTCATTTGCAGAAAGCGGATATATGTATTCTGCAACACTCTGGATCATTGCAATCACTTTTTTCCGGCCTCCGTCTCCAGCCATATATTCATAATATAGTTTTTCTTCTTCAACAGCTCCGTAGTGTCAAATTTCTTACGCTTAACTTGGAACTTGTCAAGGTATGCTGTTATTGGTCATTAATGTTACACTGCGAATCTAACAAAGATTTTTAATATAAACAATGGAAATATACGTAAGATTAAAAAGAAAGGCATATTAAGATGGCATAAATGTACTCCCCTTTTGTAAACATCACTTTTTTGACATTACTTGCAGCTTCTATCTTCATCAGTGGAACTAATCTCAGATCAACCTTCTCCGTTCACCGACTTAAAGAGTTTAAAGATTTATCCAGCTGATATTACCATCCCAGAGGTAACCTTGTCTACTGAAGTCAAAAACTTTTTGCTAGATAGTTCTCAAGGTGCCACCTTTACACTGGTTTCACATGAGGTATGCCCACCATAAAGTGCGTTTTTATCTTCCATACATTTTACTTATTGCGTTGCTATTTCTAGATGTTTCATGCTTATTTTATTATCCATGGAAGAAGATTCAATATTGGAGCTTATTATATAAATGAGTATCTAGATGTTTCATGCTTATTTTATTATCCATGGAAACTATGCAGGAGGTTAGAGCTGTCAGGAATGTTGCATCAGCAGAAAACCTTATGAGAAAGTTGCAGGTGTTACTAGATAAGTGGAAAGAAAATAGTGAAATAAATACGACTGATATGGAGCAGGACAAGGCACCAATGGAAAGCCAAACGGCAACAATGCATGAGCAAGTGGAAGTTGAGAACGAAAGGGCATTTCCGGACACGAAAATCAAATGGCATTTTGGGGATAGAATGACACATATCGAGAGCTATTGGGAAGGTCTGAATGAGCAGTATGAGAAAGGGTATGAAAATACTGGTCACACAATTTCAATGTTGCGGGAGATTAAAGTAATACTGACAAAGTTGCCTGCATCACATCGGGATAAGTTGGAAGGAAGGTTTTCTGGTTTGTGTGTAGAGGCTGAGACAATCATGGATAATGTGATGGATTGTATGAAGATCAAATGCGGTAAGACGCCAAATCGTTCAAATGTCTCCTCTCATGAACTTGTTACGTCACCACAGCGATCTTCTTGACAAATTATTAGTTGGGATGCTCACGCTTTATATTTCTTGTGTTAATGGACTTTAAACAAGGATATGTTTTTTTTTTTTTTTGCCTGTTCACTTATGATACTTACCTACCAGATGATCTAAGGGGGCGTTTGGTTCGCATGAATTCAATAGAATTTAAGGGAATTGGAATTTGAATTCCATCTCTTAAGATGTTTGGTTCATAGAATTTGATGGAATTGGAATCTCAATTCCAATCTTGATGTGTTTGATTGACAATGGAATTGGAATTGGAATTAGACATGAATTCCTTCAAATTCCTTTAACTAAAGGAATTCAAAATCCTTCCTATATGTGAAGGAATTAAAGTAATTTCATTGGAATCTTCGACCGTTTCGACCCGCACCGTTTTAACTCGTACCGTTTTGACCCATACTGGTTTCGATCGGAACAGTTTTGACCCGTACCGTTTCGATACGAACAGTTTCGACTCGTACCGTTTCGACGCGAACAGTTTCGATCCGTAACGTTTCGATGCCAACGGTTTCGACCAGTAACGGTTTCGACCCGTACCGTTTCGACGTGAACGGTTTCGACTCGTAACGTTTCGATGGCGAAAGTGGAGTTGGTCACATCCTCTGCTCATGTATGGCCAAACATTCGTATGGCTGAAAATAAAAATGGTTTACTATCATTAATATATACATGTCGACTCACAGATAAGACCAAAATACACAAAATAATCCTTTATAAACGGTTTCGAACCGTAATGTTTCGATGGCGAAAGTGGAGTTGGTCACATCCTCTGCTCATGTATGGCCAAACATTCATATGGCTGAAAATAAAAATGGTCTACTATCATAATATATACATGTCGACTCACAGATAAGACCAAAACACACAAAATAATCCTTTATAAACGGTTTCGACCCGTAACGTTTCGACCTATGCCGTTTCGACGCGTCCGTTTTGACCCGTACCGTTTCGACCTGTACCATTTCGACGCGGACCGTTTCGACCCGTACCGTTTCGAATCGAACCGCTTCGACCCGATTCGTTTCAACGCGAACCGTTACGACACGTACTAGTGGTTGTGGGTGCCGAGGTGATGAATTGCAATTCATTTGACAACCAAGCACAACAAAAATGGAAATGAGATTCCAATTCCAACAATTTCCAATTCCAATTGGAATATTTAAATTCCAAATCCAATTCCTTCAAATTCTAATTCCTATACAAATTCCAATTCCAATTCCAATTCCAAAACATTTCGCGAACCAAACGCCCCCTAAGAGCATTCACATCCAGCCCCTTAAAATTATACATACATTCCACTAAAAAACAACTCTTATATCAATATATTTCCACTAAAAACAAATACTTTTTCTCTCTCCTTTTCAATTAAATAATATTTTTATACCTTTATCATTACATTTTTCTCTCTTCTTCACTCACAACCACTTTCAATATATATTAAAAAATTATAGTGGGTGAACAGTGTCCCCCCAAATATACAGACGAACAGTAACATTTTCTCTCTCCTCCACTCACAACCATTTTTTATGCTCTTTATATTTTAAAAACCCCATACTCACAATTTAGTTCTTTGGATGTGAATGCTCTAAGGCTTTAATACTTTTTGAGTTTATGCTATTACTTTAACCCCCTCGTTGGAGTGGGTATTCGTCTTATTGTGGATAATTTATTTTATACTAGGTTACAATCCGTACCATTTCGAATCGAACCGCTTCGACCCGAATCGTTTCGACGCGAACCGTTACGACACGTACTAGTGGTTGTGGGTGCCGACTGTCGAGGTGATGAATTCCAATTCATTTGACAACCAAGCACAACAAAAATGGAAATGAGATTCCAATTCCAATTGGAATATTTAAATTCCAAATCCAATTTCTTCAAATTCTAATTCCTATACAAATTCCAATTCCAATTCCAATTCCAAAACATTCCGCGAACCAAACGCCCCCTAAGGCTTTAATACTTTTTGAGTTTATGCTATTACTTTAACCCCCTCGTTGGAGTGGGTATTCGTCTTATTGTGGATAATTTATTTTATACTAGGTTACAATCCTTTGCATCACACGAGTTAAAATGTGTCCCCTATGCTTTTCTTTTATTATATAATATAGATAGATATAGATGTGGATATAGATTATACCGTTTTCTCTTCATTACCTTTTTTAGTTGTTTAATAATTTTCATTTGAAAATGATTCTTACTAATCAAAACATCTAAGATACAGATGACCTAAGAAAATAATAGTGAACCATGCAGACAAGATCTTGTAAACTTGTTTTAATTTCTTAAAGAAGTATTCAAAGGTTATCTTAATCCCAAGGGTATTTTGGTCATCTGATAATCACTACTAACTTTATAAATATTATGTACATGATATTAGGGTACACGGGAACCGTGAGAACTCGTTCATCAATCAATCATCCAATCATCGGTTGACACCTAAACCTCCCCAATTTGAATGTGCCAAACACGAATTCACTTGCGCCAGTGTTCCAGAGCTACCCCCTCCCCCCATGCGCTGTCTTCCATGCTCAACGTTGAGACACAACATGAAGTACACGTTGCAGGTTATGGTACCTGTTTGGACTATCCGATAGCCAACGGGTTGGCGCTTGCAACGGTGTAGCCAAGCTACCTATAATCATGGCGGGCTCTGAAGGTGAGCAGGGAGGACCACTGGCCAGGGCCCGATATTTCGAAGGGCACGTTCTTTTAAAAAAAACTCCGATATGTATATGTAAAAATAAATAAATTAATAGGGTATACCCATACAAACACCAACATAGGCCCACTTACAAAACTATTTTTATGGTTTAGATTAGTTATTAGCCCATTGGCATTAAGTTTAGACCTTTAGTGAGCCCAATACCAATTTTGTTAAGGCCTAAAGGCACGTATTTTCGAGCTCGAACAGGGTACATGAATTCTCAGGGCCGACCCCTCCTGTAATACCGCAAGGGGTACCCGACAGGTGCCCCATGTACCCTTATAATAGTGAAGTACTTGTATGGTTGGATGGTCCTTGTCTTAGGGGAGTGGGGGTGGTCATTAGTAATGAAATTTCATCACTCACAAACATCCAATCATGTTCCGTCATGTCAGCAACCACTATTCTATTACTCACAAGCATTCTTTAGTGGCGGTGGTCATCACCAGTGATGAGATTCCAATGTACAAGTATTAATAAACAATGTACAAGTCATACACATACATTCATCAATGTTCAACGCGTTATTAATTCAACGCGTTAATCCTATCACGCGTGAACAAGGTGGTGACGACGGTGTTCGTGATACTTTCACGAGTGATGGGCTGTCCATAACGGACCAACCCCACTCCCCTTATAATATGATGTGCATAATAATGTGATATTTCTTAGTGGTATTCAAAATCTGTTGTGGATGTATAGGGATCAAACTCCAGTACCAACTGATTTTCTCTATGTTGGAAATCTGTGAATAATGAAGAGTAAATCTGCAGAATGTTCTAACCGATAATGTTCATAAAATGAATTGATAAGTTTACAAATGTGGCGATACAGATATATATACGTACATTCATAGGGTTTTATAAATGTTTGTAACCGCCCCATGAAATATAAGAGTTATAACTAAAATAACAAAATAATTAAAAATAATTATATCTAGCTTATCTATTTAGTATACATATAATGCAGAACATATATGTATTCTTGTACGTCTAACACCCTCCCGTAAGCTAGATTACTTCAGGTGACATGCGAAGAAGCTCCTTAAGTCTTATGAAGTCCTTTGGTTGTAATGCTTTCGTCATAATATCAGCTATCTGATCCTTTGTTGCACAAAAAATGACATTCAGTTCTTCTTTCTTGACTAGATCTCTGATGAAGTGATACTTAACTCTTATATGTTTGCTTTTTCCATGATAAACAGGATCCTTTGCTAAACATATCGTGGATTTATTATCACAGTATAAAGGGATTGAGGAGACGTTAGTTTCTTGTAAATCGTCTAAGATTCCCTTTATCCATAATGCCTGACAGCCAACTAGTGATAAGGCCATGTATTCTGCTTCTGTAGATGATAAAGCCACTACCTTTTGTTTCTTTGATTGCCATGAGATTGGACCTGAACCTAAATGAAATATATATCCGGATGTACTCTTGCTATCATCCATATCTCCAGCATAATCACTATCACTAAAACCTATCAGAACTTTCTTTCCTCCTTTGGAATAAGTAATTCCTTGATTTTGAGTTCCTTTAATATATCTAAGTATTCGTTTAGCTGCCTCCCAGTGATTCTTTCTCGGGTTTTCCATAAACCTGCTTATTTTACTAACTGCAAACATGATGTCTGGTCTTGTGTTTGTGAGATACATCATACTTCCTACCAAGCTTCGATACATACCTTCGTCTACAAATTCTTCTGGGTCATCTTTTGATAATTTTAACCCATACTCCATAGGTGTAGATACCGTATTGCATTGTGTCATTTTATATTTATCTAATAGGTTTTTCATGTACTTCCTTTGGGACAGTATGATATTTCCGTCTTCATAAAGTACTTCCATACCCAGGAAATAATGTAATCTTCCCATATCAGTCATTTCAAACTCCTTGTTCATTGACTCTTTGAATTCTTTAATTAAGTGCATGGAATTACTTGCAATAATTAAATCGTCGACATATAAGCATATCACTAACTTCCCGTTGTTAGTGTCTTTTATATATAAAGTATGCTCATATGCACTTTTCGTAAAATTATGTTGTAAGAAGTATGAGTCTATACGACTGTACCATGCTCTTGGTGCTTGTTTTAAGCCATAAAGAGCTCGTTGAAGATGGCATACCTTTTGTTCTTCTCCTTGTTTGACGTAACCTTGAGGTTGTTCTATGTAGACTTGTTCATTCAGTTTTCCATTTAAGAAAGCTGTCTTAACATCCATTTGATGAAGATGCCAACCATAATGAGCAGCTAGGGCTAGTACTATTCGAACTGTCTCGAATCTTATTACGGGTGCAAACACCTCTTGATAATCTATTCCATATTTCTGCCTGTATCCTTTTACGACTAGTCTGGCTTTGTATTTGTCTACATTTCCCTTTTCATCATATTTTGTTTTGTAAATCCACTTTACCCCTATTGGCTTCTGATGTTTTGGTGGATCTACTAATACCCAAGTGTGATTTTTTCTAATGGAATCCATTTCCCTGTCCATTGCTGCTATCCATTTTTCATCTTTACTTGCTTCTTCATAACTTGACGGATCTGTACTAGTATAGAACAAAATTCACCACTTGATTTTGATTGTATTTCTGCAATACCTCCGCATTCGTCAGTTTTCTTGTATTGCGATAAACATTCCTAATGCTTTTGGTTTTAATGACTTCATTTTCTGAATCTGTAGATGAAGTGTCACCATTGTTTTGTTGATCTTGATCAGCACTTTGTTGATGTGCTTCATACGTCCCCGAGCTACTGCAAACTTGTTGATCATTATTTGAAGAGTCCTGTGGATCTTCGTTTACATTATCTGCTGTGTGGTTATCAATTTCCTGTTCTTGATTATTTTCTTCATCATGTTGAATTTGTATCTCATCTACATCAGTAAAGATGAGCGGTGCATTTGAATTTTCACCTTCGAAGACCCATCTCTTATTTTCATCAAAGATTACATCACGACTAATGATGATCTTGTTGGTTAGGGGATTATACAGCTTATAACCCTTGCTAGCTTCACTATATCCAACAAATATAGTTTTTATCGTTTTGTTGGATAACTTATCCCTGTGTTGTTTGGGTATATGAGCATAAGCTAGACAACCAAATACTCTTAAATGTTCTACATTTGGTATCCGTCCATTCCAGGCTTCGTAAGGAGTGGTGTTCGGTCTAGTCTTCGTAATTGTTCGATTTAAAATGTAAGTAGTGCATGCTACCGCTTCTGCCCAGTAACAGTTAGGTAATTGCTTAATGTTCATCATGCTTCTACTTAACTCCATCAAAGTCCTATTCTTTCGTTCAGCTACTCCATTTTGTTGGGGTGTATAGCTGTTAGTAAGCTGATGTCGAATCCCATTAAGTCTCAGATATCCTTGAAATGTTTTGCTACAGCATTCTCCTCCGCGATCCGTTCTCAATGTTTTGATTACATGATTTGATTGCTTCTCACTCAAAATTCTAAAATTTTTGAAGTGATATAGTGCCTCGGATTTAAATTTAAGAAAGTACACCCATGTTTTTCTAGTGTAATCATCGATAAATGTAATAAAATATCTACATCCACCGATGGATTCTGTTCTCATTGGACCGCATATATCAGAATGAACTAATTGTAATGGTTCGGTAGCTTGCCATGTCAATCTTTTTTAAAATGGTTTTCTGGCATGTTTTCCAGATATGCAACCTTCGCATGTACTGTCATCCTTCCTTATCTTTGGTAGTCCAATTACTAAATCCTTGTTTTTCATGTCAACTAAAGTATCCATGTTCACATGTCCATAGCGTCTGTGCCATAGACGTGAAGGATCACTGGTAGTCATATTCATGACATATGTCAGATCGCTTTCAGGATGTAATGGGAACATCTTATTGTTGGTCATCCTAACAGTACCAAGAAGTTCACCATTTGAATCTTTGATAATGCATCTATCTCCCTTAAACGCAACTTCATATCCTTTCCCTATGAGTTGCCCTACGCTTAACAGGTTGTGTTTCAACCCCTTTACATAGAATACATCTGGTATCTTCTTTTCTCTTCCTCTAATCATAATAGAGATACTTCCGCTGCCTAATACTTCCAACCGTTTATCATCCCCTATTCTCACCTCCTTTTTTAAAGATTCATCGAGATGAGAAAACAATTCTCGGTTACCACTCATGTGGTTACTGCAGCCACTATCGAGATACCAACAGTCACCTTTGACTGTCTCCTCCATGTTAAAAATCATGAACATGGTGTCATCTTGTTCATCGACATCATCTTTTGTATGAATTAATGCATTATCTGTTCTTTCGCTTTCATCCTTTTGTTTACAAAACTTGGCTGTATGTCCAAGTTTATGGCAATTGAAACATCTAATTGAATTCATATTAAAATTCTTGCCCTTATATTTGTTTCGTCCCTTTCCTGTGGAATCATTCTTAAATGATTGTCTAGATCTATCTTGGTTTACACTCGCTATTTGAAAGGCATGTTCAACAGGACTGTCATCGTATCTTTTCAACCTTAATTCATGTGATTGAAGTATCCCCATTAATTCTTCGGTGGATACTTCAGCGAGATTTTTTTGTTTCTTCGATAGTGATGACAACTGATTCATAATTCCTAGTTAGACTACGTAAAATTTTCTCTACGACCCTCTGTTCATCTAATTTTTCCTCATTCATCCGCAATTGATTTACTAAATGAATCGTTCTGTTGAAGAATTCCTCAACAGATTCTCCATCTTTCATGTTTAACGAATCAAATTCACATCGGAGGGATTGAAGTCTTACAGTTTTTACGCGTGTTTCTCCCCTGTATGATTTGTGAAGAATGATCCATGCCTCTTTCGCCGACTTTGCTTGTGAAATCCTTTCAAATACTGTGTCAATTACTGACTGAAATATGATATGCAGGGCCCTTTTATCCTTTTTAATTGATTCCCGGTATGCAGCGGTTCTTTCTTCCGATGGATTTGGTCCCGGTTCTTGATACCCTTCATCGACAACCGTCCATAATTCCTGTGATTCAAGCAACACTTTCATTTGAATGTGCCAATAATAATAATTCTGTCCATTCAGTTTGGGAATTTGCGTTTGTATTCCTTGCGCTTGATTCATGATCTTGACCGAAGATAAATTAAAACAGTTAACGTGAATAGATTTCTTGGATCGAATGTTGTGGCTCTGATACCACTTTGTTGGAAATCTTTGAATAATGAAGAGTAAATCTGCAGAATGTTCTAACCGATAATGTTCATAAAATGAATTGATAAGTTTACAAATGTGGCGATACAGATATATATACGTACATTCATAGGGTTTTATAAATGTTTGTAACCGCCCCATGAAATATAAGAGTTATAACTAAAATAACAAAATAATTAAAAATAATTATATCTAGCTTATCTATTTAGTATACATATAATGCAGAACATATATGTATTCTTGTACGTCTAACACTCTGTATCACGTGAGTCACCAACATATAATGTCATGTACAATATAATAACCGTTAAAAATGTACAATATAATATTTCTAATGTTAGTAGACCTTACATATAAATTAAATCTATAAATACAAATGAACATTGATGTAAATTTAATTAAAAACATGTAATTAAAAAAAAAAAGACATGCTCAATGTGTTCTAAGTGAACTTAAAATTGCAACTTATAATTTGCATATTATTTTTTAGAGCGTGAATCAGAAAAGACGGTAAATTTGTATTAATAATATTACATGTCACAACCTTCATCCAATATCTATTTGTGATAAATATTGACATATAAGAAATATAAAATGCTAGTGACTTATTTATTAATTTCTAGCGTCTAACAATACCACTACATTTTATTTTATTACTAATCTAGTGGCATAAAAGGGGTGGAATAAGACTTATGGACCATTAGGTTTCAGTGTTTGATTCTCACAAGAAGGTTTTCCCAGATTTGTTGGGTTTTCTCCTGAATTGGTGTATAGACATTATTGCCTAATAGAGATGCATATGATCGGATGGTTCCATTGGTGACACAATGATACTACAATGATCCATCAGTAATCCAAATTTACAGTTAAAAAAATGTCTAACAATACCACTACATTTTCTTTTATTAAATACCGTCATAACTAATTAAATTTAGACAAGTAATGTGTTTTGTTATTATTAGATTAATCAATTGCTTTTTAATTAAATGGTTTTTGTTTTCTTAAAAATCAATTTTAGGAAAAAAAAAAGATAAGACATAATAGTTAGGTTGGGTGGTATGGGCGCTATTGCCCATTCACCTAAGCCAATTTCTTATTAATAGCGCCTCCAACCATACCATCAACGCTATTCAGGGAGCGCTATTGATTGCTCGTGGTTGCAATGGTGGAGGATAACGAGATGATAGTGGTGGGGTCTATGTTTTCAACAAATCACAACTTTTTGTTTTATTATTTCTCTTTTCTTTTTTCTTTTTTGTTTTTTTTGTTTTTTTAATAACATGTCCATAGCATGAGTGTCATTTGGAAAATGTGATGGAGCCATTAGGTCCATTCCATATTGTCTAGCCTTAGTGGTTAACGTTATAATTGAAAGAAAAAGAAAGAAATAATAATAAAAAAATATAAAGATATGAACGAGGAATAAGACGTGGAAGGTTTTTTTGAAATTAAAGTTAATTTTTAAAAAAAGAAGGTTTTTTTTTTTGGTTAAATTAGAGGATTAGAGATGGTTCCCTTGCGGTAAATGTTCTAAGGAGAACAAAAAGCTAATTTTACAAAGTTTTAAAACTTTAAGTAATACAACATTTGAATCACATGGTAGTAGTTTTAAAACTTTAAGTAATACAACTTTGTGCAAGTATCTTCACCGGCTCGTCTCCTCTCCTATCAACGCTCGAAACAAAAGCCGGTAGTGGTGTACGAGCGATGATCTGTTTTTCCTTTATTGCATCATGTACAAGAAGTCGTGCGCTCTCGCACACGGGTTGGCGCAATACTTCGTCTCTGCATATCATCGGCAGGAGCGCAGATTATTATATGGCGACGCCTACGTTACTATGATAGCCATGTCGTTTGGCTATCACCCGGAGACGGACCCGCTTTTACGCCCGACGATACAGCCGAAGAGGATAGGGATGTTATCGCTATCCGGAATGAAGATTGTCAAAAAGTTCCCACCAAACAACCACAAGCGTTCTAAGGGTACGGGCGGGCAGCCCTTCCAGCCGAAGGACCTGCCGGCAGAGTTCGAATCGATAGATCCTCCAACCGTGCCGGGGCAAGTAGCAGTGCATGACCCGGAGGTGTACATTCTGGACCCACCACAGCCGCGTGGACCACCCGGGGCGCCTCAATTCCCGCGACATGTTGGGCTCAGTCCTGCCCCCTCATACGCGACGTATCAGCAGCTACGTGGGGACGTTGACCATCTACGTGAAGATGTTGGCTGGCTGAAGCATGTGATGGTCTGGGTAGCTGAAGAGTTGCATGAGCGACGACAGCGTGATGGGTTACTTCCACCACCCTACATTCAGACTGCAGCATGACATCAGCAGCAGCAGAAGCAGTAGGATGATCCGCTGCCGTTGTATTTTGTCTTCTTCGATGTATTTAGTACTTAGTTATATTATATATTTTGTTATGTATGTACAAACTTATGCGGTATATATCAAACTTAGACAAATCAGTCGTATTGAAACAATATAGTATTTTAATTTAATTTAAACGGTATAGTATGGAAACAGTGTAATATATTCTTCAAACTGTACACGGGTATTTCAAAATAATTAACGTTATGAAAATTTAAAACTTCTATAATATTTTAATTTAAACGGTATAGTACGGAAAGACGGTAGAATATATTTGAACCGTACCCGAGTAATTTAATAAAATTAACGATATAAAAATCTTGAACGGTGTAATATTCGAACCGCACCGAGACTTGGTATAATAATTTAATTTAAACGGAATTGCATTGAAACGGTATAATATATTCGAACCGTACCGGATATTTCAAAATATTTAACGATTTTAATTTAAACGGTATAGTATGGAAACGGTATAATATATTCTAATCGTACACACGTATTTAAAAATAATTAACGGTATGATATTTAAACGTTTATAGCATTCGAACCGCACTAGAAGTGGTATGTAAGATTAAATATATTATGTTTAATATTTAATCTATAGCCATCTTAATCATTTACATTATAGAGATCAAAATATATTAGAACCTATTATTTAATTAGTTGGTAATTGTTGATGGACCATATTACCCTTAGTAACTAATTAGGTTTCCTCCTGGGTGCTTATATAAGGAGAGTTATGTGGAGGTTTAAGGGTTACTCAGTTACACAATTCACACACCCCATTAGTCATAACATCATCACGAAACCTCCTCTCCTAACCGATACCCTTTTCGGTTTCTAAGTCCCCATCATCAGTCAGCACCCTAAGGAGGAACCAGATCAAGATGACAGGCATGTCGAACTCCCTTACAGGATTCTCCTCTGCACTATCTGCTGTGACAGGTATGATTTATATTGTTTTCCTTCATGAACAAACAGAACTGATCCAACATGTGGTATCAGAGCATATGTTGATTAGTCAGTTCTGTTTTCGTATCCATAATTCTGGGATTGAAACTTGGAAAACGGATTATTTTCTTTATAATTTTTCAAAACCGTAACAGCCGGTTTCAGTCATGAAGATCGACTCGAAATCATGATTTTCGAAAAAAGATTAATGATATGTTCATTCGGAATTAACTTGTTTATGTTTAACCGAAATCTGTTTAGAAAAACTATTAAAATATAGGTTTCGGGTTCCAGAATTTATGTTTTATGTTTTAGGGTTCATCATGTTCTTGAGAAAATTCGAAGTATTCTGTTATGATTTGGAATATGTTTCGGATTATTAAGTGTTTTTTCCTGGTTTTGATCTATTTTTGTCCTCTAAAGTTTTTAGAAAACTGTTAAAAGATAAAGAGATTGCAATTTCGAAATTTGTTGACAAAATTAGATCAGCTTAAAACAGGAAAGAATATCTCTTAATCCCTTAGATTTCGAATTTTCGGTTATGATATCACAATTAACAGCTGTTAGTGAGGTTGCTACTCGCAACCATGAGGTTGCTACTCGCAACCATAACGTCATCACTCGCAACCATGAGGTTGCTACTCGCAACCATAACGTCATCACTTGCAACCATGAGGTTGCGACTCGCAACCATAACGTGATTAGTCGAGACCGTAGTTGCGACTCGCAACCATAACGTGATTAGTCGAGACCGTAGTTGCGACTCGCAACCATAACGTGATTAGTCGAGACCGTAGTTGCGACTCGCAACCATAACGTGATTAGTCGAGACCGTAGTTGCGACTCGCAACCATAACGTCATTAGTCGAGATCGTGGTTGCGACTCGCAATCTCGATCCGCGCTAACGGGTAGTTTGCTATTAAATAAATGGTTTTGTAATTTACTTAGTTAATTAATCAGAATCAGATAATGTTTTGCAAAACCAGAATAGCTTAACTTGAATGAGCTTTTGATATATCATTTCTGGCCAAAGCTGACTTGATACATCTACTTATCATTCAAGTATTACGAAAGCTATGCTAAGTGTGCATCATAAGCATGAATGTTTTAATATCTGGCCAAAGCTGATTTAATTCTTTCATAGATGGCATACTTAGCAAGTGCATAACTAAAGTGATTGTTTCAATTTCTGGCCAAAGCTGATTTGTTACAACCACTTTGCACATATGCTTAAATGACTACACTTCTGGCCAAAGCTGTTTTGTTTTCGTTTAAGTAGAATTTTTAGTTAAGTCTATTATTTTGATGTTAGTAATAGACATTATCACAGCTTCATTATGTAAAATGGTCATTATTTTGCCTGCCTTAGTTTAACGTGCCCATAGATCACATTAGTTTTTCTTCCTTAGTATCATAACTTGCTCATCTTATTTCCACTATCAGCACCCAACTGCGGGATTCCACCTTTGACTGGTGATAACTTTGCTGCATGGAAGGATGCTCTCATGCTTACTCTCGGATTGCTTGATTTTGATTATGCTCTAAGAGAGAAAAAGCCAACGGACCTTACCAGTCAAAGTACTGCTGCTGAGCAGTTAACCCATGAAAAGTGGACTAGGTGTAACCGCATGTCTCTCATGTTTATGAAGCAATCCATAAGCAATGCAATCAGGGGAGCTATTCCTGATTCTGAAGATGCTAAGACCTACTTGGAACATGTGGAGGCGCAGTTCAAAGGGACGTCTAAGGCGCACGCTAGTACTCTTATTCTCAAGCTGGTGACAACTAAGTATGATGGGAGGAGCGGCATTCGCGAGCACATCATGATGATGAATGACATGGCCAATAAGCTGAAGGGGCTTGTATCTTATTAAGGAGAAATCTGAATCTCTAACAACTTTTAAAGATTATAAGGCTGAAGTTGAAAAGCAATTAGATCGTCAGATTAAAGTTGTGAGATCAGATAGAGGCGGTGAGTATTATGGAAGACATACTGATGTGGGTCAAGCTCCTGGTCCATTTTATGAGTTTTGTAAGGGCCAGGGGATTGTGAACCAATACACCATGCCTGGTACACCTCAGCAGAACGGTGTCGCTGAAAGAAGAAACCGTACCCTTATGAACATGGTGCGCAGTATGTTAGCCAACACTAACTTACCATTATTCCTCTGGACTGAAGCATTAAAAGCAGCTGTTCATATACTCAATAGAGTTCCTTCTAAGTCTGTCCCTAAAACTCCTTATGAACTTTGGACAGGAAGGAAACCGAGTCTTAAATATATGAAAGTATGGGGCTGCATTGCTGAAGCAAAACTTTACAATCCTTTCCTAAGGAAACTTGACCCTAAGACAGTTACCTGTTTCTTTATCGGGTATCCTGAGAACTCTAAGGGTTATCGTTTCTATTGTCCTTCCCATGTCACCCGTATTGTTGAAACCAAGCGTGCCGCGTTCCTGGAGGATTTCAAGGCCAGTGGGAGCAGTACTGTAACACCCCAAAAACATAAACCCGTATATTATAAAGTTCAAAGAATTAATAAACAAGAAATTACCAATTAAGAACTTAACCTAGTTAAATTCTAGTCTTGAAATAACTCATATTATGGTTAAAATACTTAAAGCTAGAGAAAATGATAGTCAAGGGACTAAACTTGTCAAAAATGAAACTTGTGTTACTAATAGTAACAAAATCAAAACCATACACCCCAATTGGGGGTCCTGGTCGATCAAAGAACAAGCAGGGGCGACATCCCCCATTTTCCAAACCCTAACTTCAAGTAAATCTCTAAATTGAAGCCTCAAATCAGCCCTAAATCAAGTCTTGAACACGAATTAGTGATCCTCATTGCAAGAGGATTAAGAGGTATGTAAAAATTTATGAGAATTCTCTATTTGAAATCCTCATGAAATCTAGCAAATCTGAAATTTTGTTGATGCATGATAGTAATTAGCTAGATTAAAGATGATATAGTGTCTAGGATTAAAACCTAAACAACTAAATGTGAAATCATGCCCTAATTCAGGAAAATTCCATGAATCCATAGATGTTAAGTTATGGGTTTTGTATGTTGATGATGAATATTGGGATTTCGAGTGTAATCCTAGTATAAAGTCCATTATAAGAAGTAATTCCAGTGATATTGATGCTAAATGTATGCAAAATTTCTATTATGGTGTTATTTGATGGCAAATCATAAAGTCATGAACTTGTTTATGAAGATGGGAAAATTCGACCCGCTAGGTGTTTGTAGAAATGCCTAAGTGGGAAATTAAATGTGAATTTTGAATAAAAACGCAGATTAGATTATGGTCCATGATTATGTGATAATGGTCATAAAAAGGAGTTCTAAACATGTTATGAAAACTGAATTTTCTAGGCAAGGAGTCCGGTTCATCTAGCGGACAAGCCGGAGGGAGTTCACGAGGAAAAGACGCGCTCTAAAAGGTATGGAATTTTATTGTTTCATCACATTATAAGTATTATTAGCTTTATGCGTTGCTTGAAAGAAAGGAAAGCATGAGTACCAAGAATTTCCATTATATCATGAAATCGGCTATTGCCTTAAAACAAGTTATAAGCATGAAAATTGAGCATCCGTAAGGTGTATAATTTCAGCACCTAAACGGGTCAAACAAGTTCTGGAAATAAACATGAAGCATGACTTAATGTATTGTGCGAATATCATTTGAAGCATAGGCCGTGTATTGAATACCATAGATAAACTCTTAAACCTTGTTCTTATTATAGATGCTACGTTTTGGTTAGAATGCATGCTTGTAGTACGAAAGATTAAATAGAAATCTTGTAATTTAGAGTGAATGCTAACTCCCGTTACATGCCCAATTAAGTTGTAATTGAGTAATGTGATGATCGAAATACAAACATGAAAAACTAGCCCAGCCGTCTATTAATTTATGTGAAAATATGCTGTCTTGTAACATAAAGAATCAGCAAGAATCCTGCATATTTAACAAGGGAGTTATGTGCAGAGTCCACCGTAAATTACGGTGGTACCGTAATTTACGGTGACCTGCAACTTTGTTACGGTGGATCTCTACTGTGTTACGGTAGACCCCCAAATGTTCAGGAGCCACCGTAATTTACGGTGGCACCGTAAATTACGGTGAAGCCCTGTTTGATGAACTTTATTTCTCGTTTTGAATATGTTTTCGAATCTAATCCAATTTCGTGACTTCCATGGTTAATACTACTAATGCTTGTTAAACATGATAGCTTTCAGGTACCAAGTGAAGGATGAAGATCAAGCTAGTTGACTCGAACCGAACACCCTAGCAAACGCTTCCGCATATAACCTTTTGTTTTAAAAACCATGTAAACAATTGTAGTTAATGTCTTGGTCTTGATTTTGTAAAGATTGTACAAGTTGTGGTGCTTAGATGGATTACAATGATGAAAGTTTTTGTTAAGTCAATATTTTGACATTTAATGCAAGGTTTTTATGTATATAAATCTGGTTTTATAAGCTGGGTCTTACAAGTTGGTAATCAGAGCTTAAGGTTGCCAATAAGTGTTCGGTTCAAGCTTGATCAACATCCGGTAAGAGTTATTGCTTAAGTAAAATTTAGAAGTATAGAAATAATTCACGAACAAATATACATGAAAAGAGTGTGTAAGCACACTCAAACACGAGAAAAGCATGAAACAAGAATAATAAAATCAAGAGTGTGTAAGCACACTCAAACACGAGAAAAGCATGAGACAAGAATGATTGAGTCAAGTTACGAACTTGATCAAATCAAAACAAGTAAAACATGTATTACAAATGAGATGTTTAACAATATATGTAAACATTTCAGTATCAAAGATGGCAAGCGGAGGTGACGGAGATGCGGTGCCAAGAGTCACCGAACAGATGAGAAATGTGATTGCCGAAGAAGTTGGAAAGGCGATCGAAAACAGCTTGTCGAACTTCATTGATAAAATCCAAAATACGGTTTTATCAGTGGTAGAAGAAAGAATCAAGAAGCTAGAAGATAATTCAAATCTAGCAAAGGAAAAATCCGGGGAACGAAAACCTTGTTCATACAAGGAATTCATAGCTTGTAAACCGCCTATCTATAATGGGGAAGTTGATCCAATCGTGTGTCAACGATGGATAGGCGATATCGAGGGAGTGTTCGAGAGAACACATTGTGATGAAAATGACTACGTAGCTTATGGTACGGGTCAGTTAAGAGGTCAAGCGAAGGATTGGTGGGATAATAAGAAGAAAGAGATTGGAAACGAAGCGGCTAAGGCCATGACGTGGGAGGAGTTTAAGACGCCGTTTCTTAAACACCATAGCCCCAAAGCGGTTATAAACAAGATCAAGGAAAAGTTCATGCAACTCAGACACAAGGGTGAATCCATAGACAAGATCACGGGGGTGTTTATGGACAAAATGAAGTTCTGTGACGATCTGATCACGAACGAAGAACAAAAGTCTATTACTACCATAACATGCTGAGCGCTGAATATAGGGAGTTCATAACCCCTTCAAAGTATGAGACCCTTACCGAGATTGTCAATGCTGCTCGGGAAAGGGAGATTGAGTTGAAGAAGAGTATAGAGCGGGGTGAACGAAGGGCACAGGATATAAATCCAAGCCCTACCAAGAAAGCAAGAACGAATGAAACGTCAAAGAAATCAGACGCAAAGAGCGGTACGCCAAATTGCAAAATCTGCGGCAAGAATCACAAAGGTGAATGTCACTTCAAGGATAAGCCATGTCCTATATGTCGAAAAACGGGACATATGGCTATATCATGCCCAGAAAAAGTGACCGTTTGTTATAACTGTTACCGAACGGGTCACAAAAGATCAGAGTGCCCAGAATTGGCGGGGAAGAAAGAAGGGCAAGACTCAAAAGGTGAAGCCGCAAAAGCCAAAGCAAGATCCTTTCAATTGACCGCTGCTGAAGCAAAGGTCGAACCTGACGTGGTCTCAGGTATATTCACTATAAATTCAATTCCCGCACGTGTGTTATTTGATACTGGTGCGAATAAATCCTTTGTTTCATATGGGTTTATTCGACACCCCTCATTTGTTCTAACAAAATTGCCTATGCCTTTAGAGGTAGAGATAGGTAATAATAAAAGCTTTATTGTCTGTGATGTATGTAAAAACTGCACGATGAATATTGATGATGAGGAATATGCAATAGACTTGATCCCGATGTCGATGGGAGAATTCCAAGTGGTAGTGGGAATGGATTGGCTATCCCGTTACCACGCAAAAGTGGTTTGTTTCCGAAAGGAAATAAAACTAACTTCTCCTAGCGGAAAGCAAGTTACAATATATGGAGAAAAGGGAGGTAACCCGGTGATATGCTCAATGCTAGAAGCTCGCAAACTCATGAAACATGGATGCAAGGCCTTTATGGTATATGCGAGTGAAACGGAAAAGGAACTCCTCAAAATTGGGGATGTACCAGTCGTGCGAGATTATGAAGACGTGTTTCCGGAAGAACTACCGGGGATACCGCCAGAACGGGAGGTAGAGTTCGGAATCGAGTTGATTCCGGGCGCGAAACCCGTGGCCAAGGCGCCATACCGACTTGCACCGTCGGAGTTACAAGAATTGATGTCTCAAATTCAGGAATTTCTTGACAAGGGATTTATCCGACCGAGTGTGTCTCCGTGGGGCGCACCGGTCTTATTCGTGAAAAAGAAAGATGGCAGTATGCGCATGTGTATCGATTACCGGGAGTTAAACAAACTCACGGTGAAGAATCGATACCCACTTCCTAGAATTGACGATTTATTCGACCAACTGCAAGGAGCAAGTTGGTTTTCCAAAATTGATCTCCGATCCGGTTATCACCAATTGAAAGTCAAGGAGGAGGACGTGCCCAAAACGGCTTTCCGTACGAGGTACGGGCATTATGAATTCCTCGTAATGCCTTTCGGATTGACCAATGCGCCCGCGGCTTTCATGGACCTCATGAACCGGGTTTGCAAACCCATGCTAGATAAGTCGGTAATTGTATTTATCGACGACATTCTGGTATATTCAAAGAGTGAAGCCGAGCACGTGTGTCATTTGCGGGAAATATTAGACACACTTAGACGAAAGAAGCTGTGTGCAAAATTCACGAAGTGTGCTTTCTGGTTACGGGAAGTACAGTTTCTTGGGCATCTTATTAGTGCTGATGGAGTACTAGTAGATCCGTCGAAGATAGAAGCTGTGACAAAATGGAGCCCTCCAAGAAATCCCTCGGAAATCCGAAGCTTTTTAGGGCTTGCGGGATATTATCGGAGATTCATACAGGATTTCTCCAAAATTGCCTTACCCTTGACCAAACTAACTCGTAAGGAGGAAAAGTTTGTGTGGGGCATTAAGCAAGAGGAAGCTTTCCAAACACTCAAGGAAAAGTTGACCCACGCTCCGGTACTGACCTTACCGGAAGGGACTGAAGACATGGTGGTTTACTCGGACGCTTCTCAATTGGGGCTCGGATGCGTGTTAATGCAACGAGGCAAGGTCATCGCCTACGCCTCGAGACAATTGAAGATTCATGAAAATAAATATCCGGTTCACGACTTAGAATTGGCGGCGGTGGTGTTTGCCTTAAAGATATGGAGACATTACTTGTATGGAGTAAAGTTTACAATCTTTACCGACCATAAAGCTTGAAATATTTCTTCGACCAGAAGGAACTAAACATGCGGCAAAGGCGGTGGTTAGAAACCGTCAAGGACTATGACTGCGAAATACATTACCACCCCGGTAAGGCCAATGTAGTTGCCGATGCGCTGAGTTGCAAAACAGATTATGCCCCGATACGGGTACGATCAATGCAACTGGTTGTGACTTCAAGTTTACTAGAACGAATTCGAGAAGCACAAGATGAAGCTGTAAAGGCGGAAAACTGGAAAAAGGAAAGAATTATTGGTCAAGTTAAAGACCTTGAAGTGGGCAGTCATGGCCTAAGAACTCGTTTTAATAGAATCTGGGTTCCCAACACATGTGGTGTTAAGAAGCTTCTCCTTGATGAAGCTCATAAATCCCGTTATTCCATTCACCCGGGGGCGACCAAAATGTATCATGACTTGAAGCAAAACTATTGGTGGCCCGGAATGATGCGAGACACTGTGAAATACGTGGAAAAATGCTTGACATGCCTACAAGTCAAGGCGGAACACCAAAAGCCGTATGGTAAACTCCAACCGTTAGAAATTCCGGTTTGGAAATGGGAGCAAATCACGATGGACCTATTGACTAAACTACCTAAAACAAGTCGTGGTTTTGACGCTATTTGGGTGGTCGTGGATAGGTTAACTAAAAGCGCCCACTTTATTCCGATTCGTGAAACCTATACATCTGAGAAAATGTCGGAGGTATACACCAATGAAATCATAGCAAGGCATGGGGTACCGATATCCATTGTATCAGACAGGGATACTCGGTTTACCTCGAAATTCTGGCGTGAATTCCAAGAACAGATGGGAACCAAATTGTTCCTTAGCACTGCTTATCATCCACAAACGGATGGGCAGAGCGAAAGAACAATACAAACATTGGGTGACATGCTACGGGCTTGCATTATTGACTTTGGGGGTAGTTGGGATGTCCATTTACCCTTGGTCGAATTCGCATATAATAATAGCTATCACGCGAGCATTAAAATGGCCCCGTATGAGCTATTATATGGCAGAAAGTGTCGGACTCCGGTATGTTGGGGAGAGGTGGGCCCGCGAGGGCTAGCACCAACTGATGTAATCCGAGCTACAAATGCGAAAATTGATATAGTTCGGACACATTTGAAAGCGGCTCAAGACCGACAAAAAGCATACGCAGACAAAAGAAATAGGCCAATCGAGTTTCAGGTTGGCGATATGGTCATGCTAAAGGTTTCCCCATGGAAGGGTATTATCAGATTCAGAAAAAGGGGGAAGTTAAGCCCGAGATTCATTGGGCCATTTAGAATCATTGAACGAGTTGGTAAGGTAGCTTATCGACTTGAATTACCCGAAGAGTTGAGTGGGATTCATAACACATTTCACGTATCACATCTCCGGAAATGTTTGGCCGACGAGACCGCTCATGTCCACTACGATGACATCGAAGTGGATAACAGTCTCAATTATGCAGTAAAACCGATTGCGATATTGGATCGTAAAGAGAAAAATTTGAGGAACAAAGTGATATATCAAGTCAAGGTCAAATGGGACCACAGAAAAGGGTCAGACACTACTTGGGAACCCGAAGAGGAGATGCGACGTCTCTACCCTACATTATTTGGTACGTAATTCGGTTTCGGGGACGAAACCCTTTTTAAGGGGGGTGGACTTGTAACACCCCAAAAACATAAACCCGTATATTATAAAGTTCAAAGAATTAATAAACAAGAAATTACCAATTAAGAACTTAACCTAGTTAAATTCTAGTCTTGAAATAACTCATATTATGGTTAAAATACTTGAAGCTAGAGAAAATGATAGTCAAGGGACTAAACTTGTCAAAAATGAAACTTGTGTTACTAATAGTAACAAAATCAAAACCATACACCCCAATTGGGGGTCCTGGTCGATCAAAGAACAAGCAGGGGCGACATCCCCCATTTTCCAAACCCTAACTTCAAGTAAATCTCTAAATTGAAGCCTCAAATCAGCCCTAAATCAAGTCTTGAACACGAATTAGTGATCCTCATTGCAAGAGGATTAAGAGGTATGTAAAAATTTATGAGAATTCTCTATTTGAAATCCTCATGAAATCTAGCAAATCTGAAATTTTGTTGATGCATGATAGTAATTAGCTGGATTAAAGATGATATAGTGTCTAGGATTAAAACCTAAACAACTAAATGTGAAATCATGCCCTAATTCAGGAAAATTCCATGAATCCATAGATGTTAAGTTATGGGTTTTGTATGTTGATGATGAATATTGGGATTTCGAGTGTAATCCTAGTATAAAGTCCATTATAAGAAGTAATTCCAGTGATATTGATGCTAAATGTATGCAAAATTTCTATTATGGTGTTATTTGATGGCAAATCATAAAGTCATGAACTTGTTTATGAAGATGGGAAAATTCGACCCGCTAGGTGTTTGTAGAAATGCCTAAGTGGGAAATTAAATGTGAATTTTGAATAAAAACGCAGATTAGATTATGGTCCATGATTATGTGATAATGGTCATAAAAAGAAGTTCTAAACATGTTATGAAAACTGAATTTTCTAGGCAAGGAGTCCGGTTCATCTAGCGGACAAGCCGGAGGGAGTTCACGAGGAAAAGACGCGCTCTAAAAGGTATGGAATTTTATTGTTTCATCACATTATAAGTATTATTAGCTTTATGCGTTGCTTGAAAGAAAGGAAAGCATGAGTACCAAGAATTTTCATTATATCATGAAATCGGCTATTGCCTTAAAACAAGTTATAAGCATGAAAATTGAGCATCCGTAAGGTGTATAATTTCAGCACCTAAACGGGTCAAACAAGTTCTGGAAATAAACATGAAGCATGACTTAATGTATTGTGCGAATATCATTTGAAGCATAGGCCGTGTATTGAATACCATAGATAAACTCTTAAACCTTGTTCTTATTATAGATGCTACGTTTTGGTTAGAATGCATGCTTGTAGTACGAAAGATTAAATAGAAATCTTGTAATTTAGAGTGAATGCTAACTCCCGTTACATGCCCAATTAAGTTGTAATTGAGTAATGTGATGATCGAAATACAAACATGAAAAACTAGCCCAGCCGTCTATTAATTTATGTGAAAATATGCTGTCTTGTAACATAAAGAATCAGCAAGAATCCTGCATATTTAACAAGGGAGTTATGTGCAGAGTCCACCGTAAATTACGGTGGTACCGTAATTTACGGTGACCTGCAACTTTGTTACGGTGGATCTCTACTGTGTTACGGTAGACCCCCAAATGTTCAGGAGCCACCGTAATTTACGGTGGCACCGTAAATTACGGTGAAGCCCTGTTTGATGAACTTTATTTCTCGTTTTGAATAAGTTTTCGAATCTAATCCAATTTCGTGACTTCCATGGTTAATACTACTAATGCTTGTTAAACATGATAGCTTTCAGGTACCAAGTGAAGGATGAAGATCAAGCTAGTTGACTCGAACCGAACACCCTAGCAAACGCTTCCGCATATAACCTTTTGTTTTAAAAACCATGTAAACAATTGTAGTTAATGTCTTGGTCTTGATTTTGTAAAGATTGTACAAGTTGTGGTGCTTAGATGGATTACAATGATGAAAGTTTTTGTTAAGTCAATATTTTGACATTTAATGCAAGGTTTTTATGTATATAAATCTGGTTTTATAAGCTGGGTCTTACAAGTACCAACCCTTACGAAGAATTGCAAGAAGTACAAGACGCGGGGGGGGGGGGGGGGGGAGACTCGTCGCTTACCATTACTCCGATTACTCCTCTTGTACCCAATGCAATTATTACACCTGAAGCTACTGCACCAACTCCAAATTCACCTCTACAATCAGAACCCATTATACCTCATGACGAAGGCACATCAAACGCTCAAAACCAAGACAACGCTGAACCCGATAATCTACTCAGGAGGTCATCCAGGCAAAGAAGGCCTCCTAATTGGGATGATTATGTTACCTACCTGACTGAAATGGATCCCGGAAAGCTCAATGATCCTATCTCTTACAATGAAGCCATTAGCAGTGATCAGTCTTCTGAATGGAATAAAGCAATGATTGATGAGCTTGATTCCATGAAGAAAAATGACGTTTGGGATTTGGTAGAATTACCCAACGGAGTCAAACCCATAGGATGCAAATGGGTGTTCAAAACAAAACTGGATCCGAATGGTAATGTTGAACGCTACAAAGCGAGATTGGTTGCAAAGGGCTACACTCAGAAAGAGGGAATTGATTATCAAGAGACGTTTTCCCCTGTCTCTCGTAAAGATTCATTAAGGATCGTCATGGCCCTAGTAGCTCATTTCGATTTAGAGCTGCATCAGATGGACGTTAAAACCGCTTTCCTTAACGGAGATTTGGACGAAGATGTTTACATGAAGCAACCTGAAGGCTTTGAGCCTGAAGGTCAGGAGCATCTAGTCTGTAAGCTGAAGAAATCCATTTACGGGTTAAAACAAGCGTCACGTCAGTGGTACCTCAAGTTTGATGAAGTCATGAAGAAGCAAGGTTTTATGAAGAATCAAGTGGATCAATGCACCTACCTCAAGATGAGTGGGAGCAACTTTACTATACTTGTCCTTTACGTTGACGACATTCTATTGGCAAGTAATAGTTTAGACATGTTGCATGAGTCGAAGCGGTTACTCTCGCATAACTTCGACATGAAGGATCTCGGAGATGCATCTTACGTCATTGGCATCGAAATTCACCGAGATAGAAACAAAGGGATCTTAGGATTGTCCCAAAGGGCCTACATAGATCGTGTCCTTACACGGTATAACATGCAACAGTGCAAACCCTCCATCGCTCCAGTAGTTAAGGGAGATGTTTTCGGTTCGTTTCAGTGTCCGACAACAGAGGTTGAGAAGGAGCAAATGAGCCAGATACCTTATGCATCAGTAGTCGGGAGCTTGATGTATGCTCAAGTCTGTACTCGTCCAGATATCGCTTATATTGCTGGAATGCTAGGCCATTATCAGACTAATCCTGGCTTAGATCACTGGAAAGCAGCTAAGAAGGTACTTCGATATCTGCAAGGGACGAAAGACTATAAGCTGACTTATAGAAGAAGTGATCATTTGGAAGTGGTGGGCTATTCTGATTCTGACTTTTCCAAATGCAAAGATGACAAGAAATCCACTTCGGGCTATATCTTTATGTTAGCAGGCGGCCCTATCTCTTGGAAGAGTCATAAACAACAGTTGACTACAACTTCCACAATGATGGCAGAGTACATTGCTGTCTATAACGCAACCTGTCATGGAATGTTGATTAGAAATCTGGTCACTGGACTCAAAATTGTTAATTCCATTTCTAGACCATTGAAGCTTTACTGTGATAATTCAGCTGCCGTTAGTTTCTCGAACAGTAACAGTTCGACTGGAGCTGGTTTATATCTCGATACGAAATATCTATTTGTACGTGAACGAGTTGAGGAAAATAATCTTTGTATCGAGTATATTAGTACTAAGGATATGCTTGCGGATCCGATGACTAAAGGTCTCCCTCCTAAGGTTTATGAAGAACATGTTCGGAATATGGGATTATGTAAAGACCTTATTTGAGCATATTGTACTAGCTTATGTTTTATGTTTAATGAAATTTCCTCAAGTTTGATTTTGTATGTCTATTAGAATATGTTCAACCGGTATAATGGCATATAGACAAATAAAAGGTTACAAATCAAACAAAGGGCTTACGCGTATTTTGATCATGACGATTAGGTTTTAAATTAAGGCTATAGTATGATTAATGGGGGTCCTGAGTCGCATAATGATTCAACGGCTGTATTTTTCTGCTATAGTACTTGTTTAAGGCTAAAATGAGTGTTAACTCCTGATCAGGCTTAGCTAATACTCATAGTAAATGATTACTCGGCTAAGTGGGAGAATGTAAGATTAAATATATTATGTTTAATATTTAATCTATAGCCATCTTAATCATTTACATTATAGAGATCAAAATATATTAGAACCTATTATTTAATTAGTTGGTAATTGTTGATGGACCATATTACCCTTAGTAACTAATTAGGTTTCCTCCTGGGTGCTTATATAAGGAGAGTTATGTGGAGGTTTAAGGGTTACTCAGTTACACAA
Source organism: Helianthus annuus (assembly GCF_002127325.2). Taxonomy (NCBI): domain Eukaryota; kingdom Viridiplantae; phylum Streptophyta; class Magnoliopsida; order Asterales; family Asteraceae; genus Helianthus; species Helianthus annuus. The sequence continues at coordinate 8,287,665 of NC_035449.2, forward strand.
TTCACACACCCCATTAGTCATAACATCATCACGAAACCTCCTCTCCTAACCGATACCCTTTTCGGTTTCTAAGTCCCCATCATCAGTCAGCACCCTAAGGAGGAACCAGATCAAGATGACAGGCATGTCGAACTCCCTTACAGGATTCTCCTCTGCACTATCTGCTGTGACAGGTATGATTTATATTGTTTTCCTTCATGAACAAACAGAATTGATCCAACATGGTATACTAATTTAATTTAAACGATAAGAGTATAATATATTCGAACCGTGTATACGTTTTTCATAAAAATTTAACGGTATATAATATTAATGGTATAACATTAACGATTATATGTTTTAAGCGATATAACCTTTGAACCGGGTATGTATTTATACCACAAATACATCAAAATAACCAAACAAAATCCTGATGGGTTATATACGCTGCGTATAGCTCTATACGCAACGTATATAAACCCTGATTGTCTGTGCCAATGATTGCTGGGCATGTTCTGAATTCTATGCAACTTATACGCTGCGTATAGCTCTATATGCAGCGTATATAAACCCTAAGTGTACAAATAGGCAGCCGTCTAAGCCTTCGATTAATGTTGCTTTTGTTGTGCAATTTTTCTATCAATTTGGCCCATAGTAATTGTCTACAATTAGATAATTATACGGTATTTTATAGCACATAGTAATTTTTTTATTTGTACAAAAAACCGGTTTGGGTCCGCCGACCCTGTAAAACCGATTTGGCCCAAACCAGTTTGGGCTTACCCGAGCCAACAATTTGGTATAGGTTTAGGGCTTTTGTGTTGAGAATTAGTTCCATCCCGAACCAATTTAAGCCCGCCCTAAAGAATGGTAAAAACTGGTTTAAACACGAAAAATATGTTTTAAACTCGATCCAAATTTGTATGGGTGGGTTGGGGTTTAAAGCCTTAAAACTGATTCAGGTCAAACAGGTTTGAGAATAAACAAGGGTGGGTTGGGGTTTTAAACCTTAAAACTGGTTTAGGCCAAACAGGTTTGAGAATAAACAAAAAAATCCGGTTCGGTTTTGACCCAAACCAGTATTTGTACACCTCCCAACACAGTAAGGCCCGAAGAGGTTTCTTAGGAGTTATAGGGCTTCACTAAAATGTGGCATACTAACATGGGCTAACAAACCCTAACTTCCTATACGTAAAGTTTACCAGTATATATACCACGCTTCTCATCTTCTCGACTTTTCGTATCTTCCAAGATGGATTTTATGTTATCGACATTCCACAGTGCTCGGAGCAATGGACATGCTGCTGTTTGACGCCCACAATAATCGTAAGTTTCCTCACTGTTAAGTGCTAATCAACATAATGTTATTGTAATATATACAGTTTTTTTTTTATTTATTTTTTTTATTTTTTATATGCCAAGATGAATATCCATATCCTAGTGTTGTGCTTTAGTTTCATCTTAAAGGAGTTTTTATAGTAGTTCTACCAATGTATCAAATATATAAATCGGTGGTTCAGAAGCTGAAAGTAAATTGCAGGCTTGTTATGTCCTAACTGTTGTATCTAATCAAATTGCAGCTTCTGGTGGTTTGGCAACGGAAAGTTTAACAAAGACATAAGAACCACTAAATTCTAGCCGAAACAACAAGAAAGGAACCGACATATGTTTGAATCTTTATTTCTGTAAAAGTAGAGTTGGGAGAGAATGGATTCCAGGCATGGTAAAGTTAGAATGAATGTAGAAGGTGATAGACTAAGCACCTTGCCAGACGATCTTATCCATAAGATCCTCTTCTTTCTTGGAATTAGATATGCAGTCCAAACAAGTGTGTTGTCACCTAGATGGAGGTACATCTGGACTACAATGCCCTGTCTCGATTTCTCAAGTGAGGATTTGCATTATCGCAGGTTCTTCAAATTTGTTACACGTTTTTTGTCTGGCCGAAATAATCAAACAAAAGTGCATTGTGTCAAGCTCGCTTTTCATGAAAAGGATGGCCATCTGTTTGTCGAAAGAGTTTTGGAATTTGCATTCTCCAACAATGTCAAACGACTAAACATTACTTGCTTGTATGAAACTGAAAATGTGGGGTTTTTACAGGGGTTTTTACAGCGTTCATACGAAACCCCTCTTTCTGTCTATAATTCTCAGTCTCTCGAAAATCTCACTTTGTCCTTCACTTACTCCTACACTTACAGAAGTTACATTACGATCCCACCTACATGGTACATGCCGGCGTTAACAACACTGAATCTCCTTTGTGTGGTATTGAATGCTGGCAAAACTACTGAAAAGTACAACAGTCTTTTCTGGAATTGTGCAAACTTGAAGAATCTCACCTTAAAGGGTTGTAGAATAATGGATGGATCGAAAGATCTCAATATATGCCACCATGGATTATCTAATCTAACACTTGAAAACGGTCTTGGGGGAGTCAATGTGGTTACACCTCAACTTAAGAATCTCACTATAAGAAATTGGCCAGGGATTCATCTTGTTTCCGCACCCAACCTTGCCTCCTTGCTTTATAAAGATGATGATTATGGTAGACTCTTGAAGGTTTCTACCGACCTTCTTCATTTGCAGAAAGCGGATATATGTATTCAGCGACTTAAGTTTGGAACCAAATCATTTTTTTCCATCCCCCCTCTCCAGCCATATATTCATAATATAGTTTTTCTTCTTCAACAGCTCCGTAGTGTCAGATTTCTTACACTTAACTTGGAACTTGTCAAGGTATGCTGTTATTGGTCATTAATGTTACTTTGCGAATCTAACAAAGATTTTTAATATAAACAATGGAAATATACGTAAGATTAAAAAGAAAGGCATATTAAGATTGCATAAATGTATTCCCCTTTTGTAAACATCACTTTTTTGACATTACTTGCAGCTTCTATCTTCATCAGTGGAACTAATCTCAGATCAACCTTCTCCGTTTACCGACTTAAAGAGTTTAAAGATTTATCCAGCTGATATTACCATCCCAAAGGTAACCATGTCTACTGAAGTCAAAAACTTTTTGCTAGATAGTTCTCAAGGTGCCACCTTTACACTGGTTTCACATGAGGTATGCCCACCATAAAGTGTGTTTTCATCTTTCATACATTTATTGCTTTGCTATTCTAAATCAAACCATCTATTTCTACAAGAAAGAACATTTAATATTGGAGTTTATTATATATATGACGAGTATCGATGTTTCATGCTTATTTTATGATCCATGGAAACTATGCAGGAGGCTAGAGCTATTAGGAATGTTTCATCGGCAGAAAACCTTATGAGAAAGTTGCAAGTACTACTAGATCAGTGGACAGAAAATAGTGAAATATATACGACTGATATGGAGCAGGACAAGGCACCAATGGAAAGCCATAGGGCAATAATGCATGAGCAAGTGGAAGTTGAGAATGATAGGGCACAACCAGACGTGAAAATGAAATGGCATTTTGGGGAAAGAATGACACACATCGAGAGCTATTGGGAAGGTATGAAAGTGCAGTTTGAGAAAGGGTATGAAAATACTGGTCACATAATTTCAATGGTGCGGGATATTGAAGGAGTACTGACAAAGCTGCCTGCATCATTCCAGGATAAGTTGGAAGGAAGGTTTTCTGGTTTGTGTGTAGAGGCTGAGACAATCATGGATAATGTGATGGATCGTATGAAGATCAGATGCAGTAAGAAGCCAGACCGTTCAAATATCTCCTTTCATGAACTTATAACGTCACCACAACAATCTGCTTGACAAGTTGTAAGCTGGGTTGCTCACTCTTTATATTTCTTGTGTTTATGGACTTTGATCAAGGATATGTGTTTTTTTTCCTTGTAATATCTTCACTTATGATACTTACCTACCAGATGATCTAAGGCTTTAATACCTTTTGAGTTTATGCAATTACTTCAACGGTTTATAACCCCCTCGTTGGAATAACCACGTATTTGTCTTTCTTAGATTGTGGATACTTCATTTTATCCCTTTCTACTCATTACCTTCTATTTATTTAATTATGAATAATTTTTTTTAGAAAAATGATTCTTAATATTAAAAAGGATATTTGATTTAAATAACCCCAATCTTCACCAATTGAGTGATAGTATTTCAACTTTTAATTTGTACCACACCACTCCTAACTTTCAACTTATTGGTCGATAGCACTCTCAAACTAACAGAACACTAACCCAGTTTGCTGACATTAGCTGCCATGTCATCAAACGAGTCATTAAAAAAACCAAATCAGATGCCACGTCACCAAAAAATTCCACTTCAGATGTCACATCACCACATAAGTGCCACATCAACAAAAAACTAACTGGGTTATGATAAGTTAGTTTGGGAGATTGGAAGTGTTATCGGTCAATAAGTTAAAAATTGAGAGTGGTGTGGTATAGATTAAAAGTTGGGAGTACTATTATCCGATTGGTGAAAGTTTTAGTTATTTAAATCCAATATCCCAAACTAAAACATCTTAGACAGATGACCTAAGAAAATATCTGTGTGCTAAAGCTATCCGAACAAGATCTTGTACTTGCTTTTATTTTCCAAAGAAGTATTCAAATGTATTGCTACAACCTTTCAGGTGAGTACGTGTAGCAAACATTGTGTTTTTGCAAACAAAAGTTTAAGCAAAAACACTTTGACATTTGTTGGTGAGATTTTTTATAGTGACATGTGTATTTTGATCATTTAATAAAGTGAAATACAAAAGCTTTTAAACAGCGGGGTTTGAAAAAAGGGGTCTTGAAACAGGGATTAAAAGGAAATTCCATATTAAAAAATAGTATTTTCTTTGGGTGCGACCGGATTTACATTAAAACCATATAAATAAGCAACAACTTTGTGCTTAGGTAGGTTGTAACTTCAGCTTTGGGTGTTTCCCAAAAAAAAAATTACATCTACTAGGTTCTCCACCACAAAACCCTCTTTCTTCAAAAATATCATATACCCTGTGTCTTTGAGCATTCTTTCATCTTCCCTACCAAAAAAAACCTTCTTTTAGAAGAGATATCACATCTGTGATGTCTTCTTCATCTCACCCAGCCACAAGTACATGCACAATCGACTTCATCAATCTCACTGAGTACAAATCCAAGATCATCGTCGACAACCCATCTCCGGCTAGCCTCCCTAATCCGACAATTATGACCGGCACCGATTCATACCAACAGTTGACACTAAGTTATGGATCCTTTTTCTCGCCGTGGTCGTCGTCCACTGCTTCCGCCCAGGTGAGTGAATTGAAACCCTAACAATCTTGTCTCATTGATTGAGAGTGAATTGTTTGATTTTTGGTTGTTTATTGTGACTGAAAGTGGTAGTGAATTTTGTGTTTTGGAAATCAAATATGGTTTTCTTCCAATAGGTTTGGTGGGATTGAAAAAGTCCCAACATGCTTGAATCGTGAACTAACTGAAAGGAAGCATGAAATTATACCTCTTGACAGGTGACATACGGAACTTCACTAATGTGTTGTTGCGATTAAACATTTTGTAACGGGAAACTTACCTTGCTCTATTTTACTTTAAGGGTTATATTTTTGTCTCTGTGTTTCGGCTTTGATAGGCATGGGAGAATTAACATGCCTGATGCATTCTTTATCCGACAATCATGTAAGTTTTGATAAATTAAGGGTTTTTGTTATTCAGTACCAAATGTTCGATGAATTGAGTTTGTTTGAAGCATGTTTTATTGTAATGTTCGTGGTTTTGGATTGGTTGAGTACGGTTTGGGGTGTTGTTTGGATCGTATTTTGTAGGGAAACAATGTACATGCTCTTGGGGATTCAGCCGACCCATGGGGGTAAGTACAAGTTATGTTTTAAATAACTTTTTTATGCTCAAAATGTTGATGTTAGTTAAGATGAATCCTTTCGCAAACAAAAAAGAGGTGTTCTAATTGTAAATTGTATTTCTAAAAAGAAAAATGGCATCATAATTGCAGGTGCTTTTTTTAGGGAATCGGAATTAGTGAAAGAAGGAATTGGAATTAGTTCCACTAGAAAATTATGAGGTCTTTGGTTTATATATAGTTCAAGGAATTTGGTGAAAGCATTAAGGAGTTTATTAATGAAGAAATTGGTGATGGCATGTAAGATGCCATGGTAATACTTCGTGTACTTACCTTCGTTGTTTATTGAAACTGACTAAAATTTTGTTTTTGTTCTTTAAAATGTCAGCTATACTTTTTTCCTTGCTTTGTGGACAAAGTAAAAGGTCTAGACTGGAGGATCATGTACATGGTGAAAATCTAATCCTAACTAGCAAGAGTTTGCAGAAGTTAAGATCCATGTATAGTTTCGTCGATTGCCTGTGTTGTTCATAGTTTCATAACGGCATTAATACTACACTTTTCTAAGACGCGTTTGTAGATCTCAAACAAATCACTCATTTTTGTTTCTTCACATTACCAGATGCTAGCTACTGCCCCTCTTTTTTCAACTAAAATTAACACCAAAACTTTGCCAACAACTCTTTTTCAAGGTACCTTTTTCTTCAATTTATTTGTCTCCACTGGAAAACAACATATATCTACTTGATTATTCAAGGGTCATGTTGTGACCACTTACTCTTGAAGCTTTGTTCATTACTTTGGAGTACAAAGTGATTATATGTGATATATTGGACTAATGTATTTTTAAAAGAAATGGTAGTACTGATAGTTATAAATTGGATGCTTGATAAATTATTGTTAGTTATGGGCCCTTGAAGTCAATTTTTTGGAATTGAAGTCAAGAATTAAGTATTGTAGGATTCATAGCACATTGCAACGTGTCCTGTTTGCATTTTCAGCTAACCTGCCACCAAAAATGAATGTTAATTACTCTTAAGTAGATCCGGCAAAACAGGTTTGGGTCAAATGGTTTGATTAAATAAACATATATTAGTTCAAGTAAAAAAAATAAATTTATGTGTTTCCCACGACGAAGTTAACATGTTTGTTTGATGTCATACGTTATAACACGTGTTAGCAACATTTCTGGCTTTGTAGCCCGTGCCGCAACGCACGCGGGTGTAGTTTCTAGTTTTTATCAATAAATGTCATATTCTTTTATCGATATGCATTTGACTTTGATCCAAAGATATAGTCAAATCCATTACGCATGTATATTTTTACAAAAGTAGATAAGTATGAAGTTTTTAAATCATCCATTATAACCCGACTTATTTTAACTATCACTTTTTTGCCATCTCTAACAAAAATTTATGGGTTGTAACTATTTTTTAGTTAAGCTTCATTAGACCATGCGTAGTGGTCTGATGAATAATGCCCCCACTTTTAGGTGTTTTCTATCATGTGGCAGTCCAGTCAGCATAGGAGCATTATTAGGCGTTTTTACAAAAGTGGCGTAGTGGAATAATGCCCAATAACGCCTCATCCAATCATTACACAATTATTTATTTATTTTTTTAAATTAAAAACTTAAAGAGTAAACTTCCGTTTTGCTCTCTGTGGTTTGGTCACTTTAACGGTTTTGCCCTAAACCTTTCAAAATAGCCATTTTACTCCCTGATCTATGAAGCTTATCTCTATTTCACTCCCCGCCCCTAACGCCATCCAATTCAACCCTTAAATCCTGGTCACATGCCCCTCACATGAGGGGCATTTTAGTCTTTTCCCACTCAAACTTATTAATTTCCCTATTTAATTCTCACACACTTTCTCTCTCTATATAACATTCCCCCGCATCTTCAATCTAATCTTGAACACATCCAGCTTACTAATAAATGATGTTTATCACTAGCAGCAATCCCAAGCTTTAATTTTTTTAAACAACAGAATGATTATAACACAAATATCATTCCCATTAATCTTGAACACATCCAGCTTACTAATAAATGATGCATTGAAAGGCATAACTCCATGAAAATTGTTATGTGCAAGATTTAAGTACTTCAAACTCTTCATTTCAGATATGGATCTGGGGATGGTCCCATTGAACTGATTTGAACTCAGGTCCAAATGGGTTAATTTTGGAATGGTGGAAATGGATCCGGGTATTAACCCTGATCGTGAATTTGAAGATAAAGATCGGTTTTGGAGAGAGATCAAGTCACTAAATGAAGTGGGTATTTCTCCGGTTAACTGATTTGAAGATAAATTAAGAAACTTTAAGCTTTATAACAAAGTTAATGAAGTGGGTATGGTTCCATTGAGCTTATTGTTGGAAAAATCCATGTGGGTAAGCTTTGGATTACAATGTTTGGGGATAAAACCAGTGAGGTTAGTGTTGTAAAGGGTTAGAGTGGTTAAAGTGTGCCACCGCAGGGGTGAAGCAGTAGAGGTTGTGGAAGGGTTCTTATTTTTTCGGCGTTCTCCGACCGGTCTCTTCTCAACCACCACCGGCACATCTCCGGGCGGTTCTTGTGTTTTCAGAGGTGGTGGTGGTAGGGTTGACGGTGGTGGTTATGATTTGTGAATGTGGTGGTTTGTATGGTGTGGTAATGCTTTGTCAAGATGGAGGTGGTGATGGTTGAAGGTGGAGGTGATGGTGGTGGTGGAAGAAGATTAGGAGGTGGTGTCTGATGGTGTGGGTGGGGTTGTTAGAGTATAGAGAAAGGGAATGGTGTATTGAGAGAGAGAGAAAGTGTGTGAAAATTAATTAAGGAAATTAATAAGTTTTAGTCGGAAAAGACTAAAATGCCCCTCATGTGAGGGGCATGTGACCAGGATTTAACGGTTGAATTGGATGGCGTTAGGGGCGTGGAGTGAAATAGAGATAAGCTTCATAGATCAGGGAGTAAAATGACTATTTTGAAAGGTTTGGGGTAAAACCGTTAAAGTGACCAAACCACAGGGAGCAAAACAGAAGTTTACTCAAACTTAAAATACTCCATTAAATTAAAAAAAAATTACAATACTAGAAATAAAAAAAATAAAAACTGACTAGGCTTAAAAAACGGAAATAAAAAAAAGAAATAAACTTAAAAAAATAAAATACATTAATTTTCGTCTTCGCTTTTTTCATCCTCACCAACTTCGTCTTCCTCGTCCTCCGTTTCTTCTTCACTCTCAGCTGGGATATACCGAACTGACCGTGCGTGTAGTACCAAATCAACCGTTAACGCGGAATGGTACGGTTCGTAACGCAATTCTCGTGCATTATTCACTCTTTCTTCCATTGATGCCTGCGAATGCTCCTCCTGAATGGCTTCCTGTACATAATTCTGGCATATCGCCTTTCCTTCGTCTTCCAAAATCATGTTGTGCATGATTATACAAGCATACATAGCATCTCTCATTTTTTGCTTGGTCCATGCACGACAAGGATTTCTCAAATAGTGCCATCGTTGTTTAAGAAACCCCAAAGTATCTCTCAATGTCTTTTCGTGAACACTCTTGAACCTTTTTAAAGTGTGCTATTTTTTCAACGATAGGATCACTAAACGTCTTCACGACAATTGAATACCTAGGATAAATTCCGTTGCACAAATAATATCCATGAGGGTAGTAGTTTCCGTTTGCATAAAAAGAAGCTTTTGGAGCTCTGACAGAAATCCAGTTCTCTAACAACGGAGATTATTCAAAAACATTTATATCATTGCATGACCCGACCACGCTAAAGTAAGCCGGCCAAACCCAAAGGTCCTGTGAGGCAACCACCTGAAGAATAACAGTAGGTCCCTTTTGGTCACCCCGTGTGTGTTGACCTCGCCATGCGGTCGGGCAATTATCCCAACGCCAATGCATGCAATCTAAGCTCCCGATCATACCAGGCAAACCATGCTCAGCTGAATGTACCTCGTAAATCTTTTGAAGGTCGTCCCATGTGGGCGTTCTCAGATAACGCGCACCGTACAAATCTATAATACCTTTATAAAAACAAATGCATACAAACATGAGCTTAAAAAAATACTTGTAATGTTTATAGTAAAGTATAGGAATGTACCGCTACAAAAATGCTCCAAGGTGTCTCGCGTTGTTTTCTCGGCCATTTTGAAATACTCGTCGTTTATGTCGGTCGTGTTTCTGTAAGCAAGGACTCGTAGCGCCGACGTACACTTTTGAATACCGGTGAATCCAAGTGTCCCTTTTGCATCCGCTTTTTGTTTAAAATAATCGTAGTTACTTTCCAAGTCGTCGACGATGCGTAGAAACAAACGCTTACTCATTCGGAAACGACGCCTAAAAACTTCTGTGTTCGAAATGTTGGCGCCTCATCGAAATAATCTTTCATCTACCGATTGTTTGCTGCACGTCGTACTCGTTCAATATAATCTCTTGTTTTAATTTCACGTTCGGGTCGGCGGGAATGCTTCATGTATCTCACCACTAGTTGACAAGCACTCGTAACCGCCTCTTGCTCGACCTCCTCATCGGTGGATTCACCGTCATCCGCTAAAAACTCTCTATAGTTATAATTTGCAATGGACAAGGAACTAGGGGAACCCATTTTTTTATAAAAATGGTTGAATATTATAGATTGTAGAGGTTTATGTTTGTAAAATGGTAGTATTGTATGAGTTTTGGTTTGTAAAATTGTAGAAGTATGTGTGTGTATATATATAGGTGAGAGGTAAAAAAAGAAAAAAAAAATATTCTTCTAGCCGTTTATGACCGTTGCAATGGTCTTATTAGTCAATTCCTCGTTTCTCCAGGGTGTTTTAAAACACGCCAAAACAAAATCCTGGCTCAAACACGCCCGAAAACGCCGAGAGGGGGGGATGGGGCGAAATTGGGCGTTATTGGGGGCAAATTTTGAAAAAGGACGCGCACTATGGGTGGTCTTAAAACACGCATCCAACCCAACAACGCATAAGGCAAAACATATGCTCGCCTCCGACCTAAACGGGCAAGAGACCAACAAATTACAACATACACAATGGGATTTACACCAATCTGATCATGTCTCTGAACATCAAAACCCTAACAACTACCTCCCCATCTTCGAGAAAACCAACAAAAATACCAGCTTTCACTCAATAATTGACCTTTTAACGTCATCAAAATACAAATCAATCCTTACTGCTGATGCATCGGTTCATACGGAAACACTCCGACAATTTTGGTTTAATGCTGAAATAGAGTCTGAAGATAATAATCCACTTGTCATCACATCTAAGGTCGGGAAAAGTGTGGCACGAATTTCTCCATCTACAATTTCCACTACATTCGATTTGGACAACTTGGGAGGTAAGACCAACTTTGAAAAATGTGAACTTCATACAGAGTTCATTGAAAGAGGGTATGATGCACAATTAAAGGAAGTTACTATGTACAAACCAAACTTCCATCCGCCAATGAAATTTTTGTTTCATACTCTTTTAACTTGTCTCTCAACCAAGACCACCGCATTTAATGAGATACCTTTAAACATTCAGTGTTTGGGTTATCCTACTTTAACAAAATCTGATTACAATTTATCACAAGCAATGTTTTCTGATTTGTTGACTAATGTGAATAAAAAATTTGAAAAAAGGTGTTCGTAATAATGCTTTTCTGTTGTATCCAAGACTTCTAAGCTACTACCTACGAAAACAAGTGTCACAAACAGATTTTGAACAAGGTGTAGCTTTTCAATAAATAGTCTTACAAGTAAAAATTTTACCAGACTTATGGATAGAGTCAAAAGTTTCAAAAATAGAAACAAAGGGGGATGAGCTTGTTTTAGATGTGTCCACATCTGTTGCTCAAACCTCTGTTGTTGAGCCAACTGCTCCTGGTGATCATGACACCACAACCGGTGTTGTGAAACACACACCAGCAAAATGCAAAACGAAACCTGCCACATCCAAAAAGCCCACCAAAACCAAACACAATAAAAAGTTTCCTTTGGAAGATGAGTTCCCAGAGGTTAATCTAGTGACAACACAAATGTCACTTGAAACCACTGCTGCTACTTCCTCACAGTTATTGGAAAGATCTCAACCCATCCAAACTCCTCATGTATCCTCACAAAAGGATCATGTTGTAACCATAGGGACACCACAACATGAGGTAGACCTTTTACATGAAAGTATGTTTAAAAGCCCCTGTCCCAGGGCAATCTCGCTTTCTACACCACAACCCTCTTCTCAAGTTCCATCAACAATATTCCCTCTGTTTGAAGCAATTGAAATTCAGAAACAAAACAGTTTCTCTCATCCACACATTACTGAGAGTAGAGCCCAACAAATGACTGTGTCTGAACCAATTCAATCTGCTATCCTACAAACAGTTGAGGAGGTTATCCCCGTTGAGTTTTACGAAACTCTTGGTGGTAGTTCAAGTGGAGCAGCCACTACAACTGTTGAACCCATTGGTGATCAGTTGGACAGTGGTTACATCATTAAGACTCCCTTGAAGGCAACCACTGATGAGGTTACAACTGTAATCTCTGCTTCAGTGGGAAGTCCCCAGAACCAAGAAAAAAAAGGCATCTGTTTCTGATGATATGGAGTCTTCTCCTATTATCAAAACAAATACAACCACCACAGGTAGGAATTCAGATGATCCTATTAAAGTAGGTGATGAATTAAGTTATAAGGATTTGACGGTTAGACTGTCTACCATTGAAACAGATGTTGCTGAAATAAAAGAATTGATGAAGCAGATGATAGAACTTTTTAAAAGTCAACCTACCACACAACAAATTACCAATGAGCTTTGGAAGTCTATGTAACCCATCCTTGAAGCTCAGAGGAATTTGGCTGAAAGTAACCACAATTTCAGTTTGGAATTTATCAGAAATATGGTTGATGCTAGGTATAAAGACACACAAGCAGACCTTATGAACATTAAGGAACATCTGTTGAAACTTACTGTCGCAACCCCTGTCCCTTAATCACCCGGGAACGGGCGGCCGCGAGATCAGATTCAGTGGTATCGGTGTTTATCAATTTTGGCAGCGGAATTTACATCAGGACCGTAGTTAGGAAATATTTTATCAGAGTAAAATACCACGCTTTTATAATATTAAACACATGGGAAATTCCCAAATTTCAAGTACACACGTTTTATAGGGATAAACCCTATTTTATTTAAATAAAACATCTCTTTATTTAGGTAACTTTTATAACCACTTTTCCAAGCCTTCAGTGCTGTCCAGCTAGCTTCTATTTGGCTTTCACATTTTGTTACCTGAAACACGTTTAAAAACATTTTGTCAGTAGGAAATACTGGTGAGTGAATCCCAATTTAATCAAGACAGGTAAAACCGTTTACAGCATTGAGGGCGGTCGCGCAATTACATTTGTTTCTTTTCTACTTTAATTACCACCCACGATACTGTTAACCCGACTTGTGTTCATGTTACTACTCACAATGTAGTAACAAATTTTGTATACAAAACCCCAACATACCAACGATAATTGTAGAATACAAATACTCAATCACCGTTTAATATAATGTAAATCATTTGAGGTTTTGTAAAAACAGTTTGCAAAAAGGAGATTACTTACATTGCTATTTTTGGGTTTTCCTTTGTGATTTCTTGGTGATTATCTATTAATTACACAATGCACACGCGTTAGTATAATAACCCAATATTTACATTAGTTATACCCTCCCCGAGACAGAACTCCAACGACTACGTCGGGCAGAACCACGACAGCCGTTACGGAGCACTAGATCAATCGGGCAACGTATCTAATACATAACCGGTGGTTATTGTAACAATCCTCAATGAAACCGACCCCCTCATAATTTTTCCGACACCCTAAAAATATTTAAAATGTCCCAATGTGTCTTATATTACACACCGTATGTGAAAACCGAGCCCAAAATACAATATAACATTAAAAATAAAATAAAAATCAGAATTTTTAAGTTCAGGCGGGCCGCGTAAGGTCACACTTAACCTTTACGCGGGCTGCGACAGCTTGATGATCAGGCGAGCCCCAGTGCGGCCACGTGTCAGCATCGTGTCAAGCCTAGTGGTGATCCGGACAAGCTACGTGTTGACCTAGCTTTGACGCGGGCTGCGTAAGCCTTAGCTTACTTTTACGCGGGCCGCGAGAAAGTCCAGTATCAGCACTATAAATAGAAGGCATCAGCTTTCGTTTTCCGTCGCTCACAATTTCAATCTCAAATCACAATTTCTGTAGGAAGTTAGTATACTTGGGTATTATACCCCCTAAATAGCGAGGTTCTGCTACGATGTAAGTATTATAACCCCTGGAGACATATTAGAGACTCTGCCCGATTGATCTAGGGTTCCGTAACAGGTGTCGTGGTTCTGCCCGACGTAGTCGTTGGAATGCCGTCTCGGGGAGGGTATTACTAATGTTAAAATGGGTTATTATACTAACACACGTGCATTTGTGTAATTTATTGATTTTCACCAGGAAACCCTAAAAGAGTAATCTAAGACAGCAATGTGAGTTGATCCACCTTTTGTAAACCTTTTTGTTTACTGCTTTTACAAAACCTCACTAAATTAAATATATACAAAGCAGTTATTGAGTATTTGTAAAGAATACAATTATAGTGGGTATGTTGGGGTTTTGTATACAAAATTGGTTACTGGCGTGGTAACATCCCATAAGTTGAGTATGACCGTACCATTGATGTTAATTGTGATGTCTTGGAAACAAATGTAATTGCGGATGCGCCCTCAATACTGCAAATTGGTTTTTATTTAAACTTGATTAAACTGGGATTCACTCACCAGTATTTCCCACTGACAAAATGTTTTTAAAACGCGTTTCAGGTAACAAAATGTGAAAGCCAAATAGAAGCCAGCTGGACAGCACTGAAGGCTTGGAAAAGTGGCAATAAAGTTACCTAAAAAGAAATAGATGTTTTTCTTAAATAAAATAGGGTGTACCCCTATAAAATTATATGTACTGAAAACTTGGGTTTTACCCATGTGTTTAATGTTATAAAATGTGGTGGTTTACTCTGATAACATATTTCCTAACTACGGTCCTGATGAAAATTTCCGCTGCCAAATTGAATAAATAACGTGATACCACCGAAACTGGCTCGCGTCCGCCCGTTCCCGGGGATTTGGGATCAGGGGCTGTGACAGAAGGTGGTATCAGAGCTATGCCACTGATTCAGCCACAGAAGTGTTCTGCTGACATCAAAATTCAAAGTGTTAGGAAATAAATTACGGGAATACGTGCATAATTGTATTTTCTTGTTATGTGTTATCTGACTATCTGTTAGTTTACAGTATGAGCGACCAAGGACCATCTGACGCGTATCGTCAATTGTCTGGTTCGCCTAGGAGCAAAGGCACCTCCTCTTCTCAGCTTGCCCTCTCAGGGTACTCTGCTGATACGGAAGAAGGAATCTCTGTGTTTAAGGCTCAATCTGAAGAGCCATTTCCTCAGAAAAAAGAGGGGATGATTCAGTAGGGGAGCACATGAGCGTAGGAAACGTATGAAAAAGTTGCAGGAACAGCGAGTGTTAGCCGCAGCTAAAAGAGACACTGATGCATATGCCCAGGATATGCTTAATAGGGGTATAACTAATATCCATATTTTAGCAACCACTGCAGCTGACCCAAACCTGGAACAAATGCTAGCACCCCAACCACAACCACCAATTCCTGATCAACCCATGGAGATAGAAAACTTTGGAAATCAAGTAGAAATGCACGATTTCAACCCGGAGGAGATACCTAGGGTGCCTGCACCAAATCCCCTAGACCCAAACGACTACGACCCCTGGTGGGACGATGTTAAGGACTATGTGCAACAAAACCCGATACAGGAAAATGTGCCAATACCCAACTTAGGAGCCTACCCAGGGTTAGATCCTCAAGATCCCTATCACGTTAGTGATGCATACATTCGGGAGATCTTAGAGAATCCTTACCCATACCAGGCCCCTATCCCTCCGTACCAGGAACCCGCACCCCAGATTCCAAACCCAGTCCTAGAACCTGCACCCCCAATGAGTGCAGAAAACGTACAAGAACTTAGGACTTTCGGTGAGGAAATTTTAGAAAGCAGTGAGAGAATGCGACAGGTGGGAGAGCGTCTCGTATGGAAATACGACGAGCGCAATATAGATTTTTGGATGAATCCATATCAGTGAATGTGATGGCAGGAACGGTAGTAGTAATAATAATAATAACAATAATATAATAATATGTGTGTGTATGTGTTAGAAAAAAAAAACTACGGATGCATATTATTAGTATTGTAGCTTTACATTTCAGTCGGTATTGTAATTTCATTTCAGTACTGGTGTGTAATAGATACATACTATATGAATAGAGTAAAAGTCGCAATGCTCGACGCTTTTGACCAAAAGTGCGTGTCATGTGATTGGCTATATTCAAATATTATTTGTGATATTAATATCTGGTAAATGTTTAAAAATTCAGATGGATAACGAAGTGAACCAGGAAAACCAGAATGATAATATTCAGAACGACAACCACTCAAATAACAATAATCTGAATAACGAGAATCCGAACAACAATGGAAACCAAATGGATAATAGCGCCGTTCAGCACATAGTGGCACAAGGAATTATAGATGCAATGCCATTTATTATTCAAACAGTTCAAGAAGCGAATAATAAAAGTAAGCATAGCAGTAAGCGACCAAGTGAACCAGAACACAGCGTGAACAATGGACTCGTGCTTCAAATGCCCATTCCCAAAAGAAGAAGAACCATGCCATATGGTTGTTCTTACAAAGAATTCAGGTCTTGCAAACCAATAGAATTCTCGGGCAATGAAGGACCCATTGCAGCCCTACGCTGGATAGAGAAAACTGAGGCCGTTCTAAAAATAAGTAAATGTGCTGAATAAGATAAGATAATGTTTGCTTCGAATCTGTTTAAAAATGCAGCCCTAGAATGGTGGAACACTATCCTCAAGTTAAGGGGAAGTGATAGGGTTTATAACATGGAATGTGAAGAATTCAAAAACATGGTAGAAAGGAAATTCTGCCCTCCCAATGAAAAGGAACAGATAGCAAATAAGTTCCTGAACCTTAGAATGACCGGGGTAGATAGTAAGGGATATACTACCACATTCTTTGAATATGCTAGAATAGTACCAACCCTTGCATCACCTGAACTAGTGTTAATCTCCCGTTACATCTGGGGATTAATTGGAGAAATTAGACATGTAGTCAAGGCAGCTAGACCTCAAACCATAGAAGAAGCTGTAGAACTAGCCAATACCTTGACTGATGAACTAGCGCGAACTAAAGAAGAAGACCAGAGGAGAAACCTATCCCAAAGGCTTACCCAAGAATTCCGTTCGGGGAATTTTAACCGTAGGAATGTAGGTTCTACCTCGGCACCATACTGCAAAGCTTGCAGAAAGAAGCATTCTGGAAAATGCTCTACTTACTGTAATTTTTGCAAGGCCCCAGGACACAAGGAAGAGAATTGCAAGAAGAAATCCAGTAATGGAATGTGTTTCAATTGTGGAGAAAAAGGTCACATCAGGATAAATTGTCCAAAATTGGCTCCAGCTGCAAACAACAAGAATCCTAAAAATGCTAGAGCATTCATTCTAACTGCAGATGAAGCCAGGATGATTCCGGACGTCGTAGCTGGTACGTTTTTAGTTAATGATATTTTTGCTAAAGTATTATTTGACTCTGGTGCAAACCAAAGTTTTATTAATACTTCATTTTGCAAACTTCTAAATCAATCATTAACTAAACTACCACAAGAATGTCTAGTAGAGACAGCAAATGGAGAAACCATTAGGATTTCTGAAATCTTGCAGGGAGCAAGAATAGAAATTTTTAATCAAAAATTTATTACAAACCTTTACCCAATGAATCTAGCTGGATTCGATGTCGTGTTAGGAATGGATTGGTTAATAGGCAATAAAGCCAATATTTTATGTGATCAAAAGTCAATTCAAGTAAAATCACCAAGGGGTGAAAAGATCACAATTAAAGGAGATAAGCCATCTATCCACTAAATTCATCTCTGTGATGAAAACTGCAAGTTATATAAGAAAAGGATCTTTGGTGTATTTGATTTCTATAATCACTAACACTAAAGGAAGAGAATTAAAAGATATTCCAGTAGTGTCCCAGTTTTCAGATGTCTTTCCAGAGGAATTGCCAGGACCGCCGCCAGACAGGGAAGTCGAATTCAGAATCCATCTGCTACCAGGGACAGCACCGATTGCCAAAGCACCTTACCGTTTGGCACCCGCCGAAATGCAGGAACTGAATAAACAATTAGATGAATTGCTAGAAAAGGGATTCATACAGCCCAGTTCATCGCCATGGGGAGCGCCGATACTGTTCGTTAAAAAGAAGGACGGATCAATGCGTATGTGTATTGACTACCGTGAATTGAACAAGGTCACGATCAAGAATCGGTATCCATTGCCGAGGATCGATGATTTGTTTGATCAACTTCAAGGAGCTCGATTTTTCTCTAAAATCGATTTAAGATCAGGATATCATCAATTAAAGGTACAGGAAGAGGATATTCCTAAAACCGCATTTAGAACAAGGTATGGTCATTATGAATTTACTGTCATGCCATTTGGTTTAACCAATGCCCCAGCCGCATTTATGGACATGATGAACCGAATATGTAAGCCATATTTGGATAAATTCATAATTGTCTTCATAGATGATATTCTAATTTACTCGAAAAGTGAAGAGGAGCATGCAAAGCATTTGCACTTACTTTTAAGTTTATTGAGAAAAGAAAAGTTGTACGCTAAGTTTTCAAAATGCGAATTTTGGTTAGAACAGGTACAATTTCTTGGACATTTAGTTAACCATGAAGGAATCCATGTGGATCCGACAAAGATCGAGGCAATTACCAAATGGAAAACCCCTGAGTCACCAACCGAAGTTAGAAGTTTCTTAGGATTGGCCGGTTATTATAGAAGATTTATTCGAGATTTTTCTAGAATAGCCATTCCTTTAACTAAGTTAACCTGTAAATCTGTTAAGTTTGAATGGGGACCAAAACAAGAAGAAGCCTTTAGAATCCTTAAGCAAAGATTAACCCATGCACCTATATTAGCGTTACCAGAAGGAACTGGAGACTTTGTAGTCTATTGTGACGCTTCTAAGCTAGGATACGGATGTGTGTTGATGCAACGTCAAAAGGTTATAGCATATGCCTCTAGACAGCTTAAGACTCATGAAGAGAATTATTCAACCCATGATTTGGAATTAGGAGCTATAATTTTTGCCCTTAAGATTTGGAGACATTATCTTTATGGTAGTAAATTTACCATATTCACTGACCATAAGAGTTTAAGGTATGTTTTTGGGCAAAAAGATTTAAATATGAGACAAAGACGCTGGATGGAAATGCTTAGTGATTATGATTGTGATATCCAGTATCATGCAGAGAAAGCAAATGTAGTGGCTGATGCTTTAAGTCGAAAGTATCACGAAAAGCCAAAAAGGGTACGTTCTCTTAAATTAAATCTACAAGTAGATTTAAACGATCAGATTAGAAAAACACAAGAATCAGTAATCAAGGAAGATACTGAAAAATTAAAAGGAATGATTAAGGATTTAGAACAAGGAACAGATTGAATTTGGAGATTCCATAAAAAGAGAATGTGGATACCTAAATTAGGAAATTTACGTCACCGTATATTAGAAGAAGCTCATAAATCTAAATATACGATGCATCCAGGAAGTGATAAGATGTACCAGGATTTAAGGAAAAATTTCTGGTGGATAGGAATGAAAAAGGATATAGCAGCTTATGTTTCTAAGTGTTTAACTTGCTCACAAGTAAAAGCTGAACATCAGAAACCCTCAGGTTTATTGCAACAGTTAGAAATGCCAGTTTGGAAATGGGAATTAATAACAATGGATTTTGTTACCAAGTTACCCAAAACAAGAAAAGGTAATGATACAATCTGGGTGATTGTAGATAGGCTAACCAAGTCAGCTCATTTCTTACCAATGGATGAAACTTTCAGTATGGAACAATTAGCCAAATTATATGTAAATGAAATTGTTTCATTACATGGAATTCGTTTATCAATTATTTCTGATAGGGATAGCCGTTTTACCTCTCATTTTTGGACAAGTTTCCAAATATCAATGGGAACCAAGCTGAATCTAAGCACCGCTTATCATCCTCAAACAGACAGGCAAAGTGTAAGGACAATTCAGACAATGGAGGAGATGCTTAGAGCTTGTGTAATTGATTTCGGAGGTAATTGGGACGATCACTTACCTTTAATCGAATTTTCTTATAAGAACAGTTATCACACAAGTATCAATGCTGCACCATTCGAAGCACTTTATGGACGAAAGTGCAGAACCCCAGTCTGTTGGGCAGAAATTAGGGAAAAGCAAATATCTGGACCTGAGATAGTACAAGAAACAACAGATAAAATCATTCAAGTCAAGGAACGACTGAAAGCAGCACGTGATCGACAGAAGAGCTACGCTGATACCAGACGTAAGCCGTTAGAATTCCAAGTAGGTGACAAAGTGTTGTTAAAAGTCTCTCCTTGGAAAGGAGTGGTAAGATTCATCAAAAGAGGAAAGCTAAGTCCCAGGTATATTGGACCTTTCGAGATTATTAGAAGAATAGGACCTGTAGCCTATCAGCTACAACTGCCAGAGGAAATGGCAGGAATACATGATGTATTTCATGTATTTAATCTCAAAAAGTGCTTAGTTGATGAATCACTCGTAGTACCTCTTAAGGATATAGAGGTAAGTGAACAACTTAAGTTTATAGAGAAGTCTCTCCAAATTGAAGATAGGAAAATCAAGAATCTCAAACATAAGAGATTAGTTCTGGTCAAAGTGAAGTGGGACTCCAAAAGAGGACCTGAGTACACATGGGAGCTTGAATCAGAAATGCTAAAGAAATATCCACACTTGTTCCAGTAGATCGCGAGGACGAGCTCTAAAACAAGGTGGGGAGGATGTAACAATCCTCAATGAAACCGACCCCCTCATAATTTTTCCGACACCCTAAAAATATTTAAAATGTCCTAATATGTCTTATATTACACCCCGTATGTGAAAACCGAGCCCAAAATATAATATAACATTAAAAATAAAATAAAAATCAGAATTTTTAAGTTCAGGCGGGCCGCGTAAGGTCACATTTAACCTTTACGCGGGCCGCGACATCTTGATGATCAGGCGAGCCCCGGTGCGGCCACGTGTCAGCATCGTGTCAAGCCTAGTGGTGATCCGGACAAGCTACGCCTTGACCTAGCTTTGACGCGGGCCGCGTAAGCCTTAGCTTACTTTTACGCGGGCCGCGAGAAAGTCCAGTATCAGCACTATAAATAGAAGGCATCAGCTTTCGTTTTCCGTCGCTCACAATTTCAATCTCAAATCACAATTTCTGTAGGAAGTTAGTATACTCGGGTATTATACCCCCTAAATAGCGAGGTTCTGCTACGATGTAAGTATTATAACCCCTGGAGACATATTAGAGACTCTGCCCGATTGATCTAGGGTTCCGTAATGGGTGTCGTGGTTCTGCCCGACGTAGTGGTTGGAATGCCGTCTCGGGGAGGGTATTACTAATGTTAAAATGGGTTATTATACTAACACACGTGCATTTGTGTAATTTATAGATTTTCACCAGGAAACCCTAAAAGAGTAATCTAAGACAACAATGTGAGTTGATCCACCTTTTGTAAACCTTTTTGTTTACTGCTTTAACAAAACCTCACTAAATTAAATATATACAAAGCAGTTATTAAGTATTTGTAAAGAATACAATTATAGTGGGTATGTTGGGGTTTTGTATACAAAATTGGTTAATGGCGTGGTAACATCCCATAAGTTGAGTATGACCGTACCACTGATGTTAATTGTGATGTCTTGGAAACAAATGTAATTGCGGATGCGCCCTCAATACTGCAAATTGGTTTTTATTTAAACTTGATTAAACTGGGATTCACTCACCAGTATTTCCCACTGACAAAATGTTTTTAAAACGCGTTTCAGGTAACAAAATGTGAAAGCCAAATAGAAGCCAGCTGGACAGCACTAAAGGCTTGGAAAAGTGGCAATAAAGTTACCTAAAAAGAAATAGATTTTTTTCTTAAATAAAATAGGGTGTACCCCTATGAAATTATATGTACTGAAAACTTGGGTTTTACCCATGTGTTTAATGTTATAAAATGTGGTGGTTTACTCTGATAACATATTTCCTAACTATGGTCCTGATGAAAATTTCCGCTGCCAAATTGAATAAATAGCGTGAGACCACCGAAACTGGCTCGCGGCCGCCCGTTCCCGGGGATTTGGGATCGGGGCTGTGACAGTTATGATACTTACAACGAGGCAAAACTTTGTTAATTAGGGGGGTATAATGCCCGTGTATAGCTTCTACACTATAGAAATTTGAGAGAGAAAGTTGTATGTGAACGATTTCAAATGGACAGCCGATGCCATCTATTTATAGTGTCTGATCGACACTTCCTTGCGGCCCGCGTAAGATAAGGAAGGGTCCTTCGCGGCCTGCGGCATAGGGGGAGTAGGGCCTAGCTTGATCGACTCACAAGTGTAGGGTTGCCACGATCGTGCCACGTGGCAGCTCCGGGTGAGGTTGCGTAGCCTAGTTGTCGCGCCCCGCGTAAGAAGAAGAGAGAGTTTCGCGGCCCGCGAGCGATACTAGGATTTTGTTTTTATTTTATTTTAAATTATGTAAAGGTATTTAGGGTCAAATTTCGTATATATGGTGTATTTTAGGATATATCGGGATGTTTTAAATATTTTAGGGGTGTCAGAAATAAATTTGGAGGGTAGTTATACTTACTGGCTCTACCCCTACATCAATCTTTGAGAAAGATGATGATGATGCCAAAGGGGGGGGGGGAGAAAGATTCACTAAGAAAGTTGCCACCAGATTCAAAAGCTAATCCTACAGAAATTGTATTCTCTGCTGAACCTAAATCCAAACCTTCTCCAAAAAAACCACCATAAAAGAAGGAGAAAATAGTTTCAACACCATCATCACCCATTCTGTCAATAGATGCTGATATAGCAAAAGTATCAGCAGTGTTAGCCAAACAGCTGCTGAGACACCAGTTGTTTCAGCAGAAGTTTGTCAAACATCTGCCAAGCTCATTTTCACCACACCAACAATATTGCAAGCACTGTGACACCTCGTACTTTCAATCTTTCCATCTTTGGCAAGTCTACTTGTACTTTCTATTTTTGTAAGTTGTACCTTGGTGGTATTTGGTTTTATTCCCAAATTGTACTCGAGACTTGAAATCATAATGAAAGTGCATTACTTTATTCATATTTGTGCTTGGATGCTATGTATCGTCAAAACAATTAAAAACATGTTGAAACTATGTTAAACACGTAAAAACAGTGAAATTACATCTTAATCTCAGCTCTCAAATTCATCATTGCCAAGAGATTACTCAAAACCGTACAAAAACCGGGAATTTATACGTTAATTCGGTAAAAATATCAAAATTTGGGTTAAAATAATTTTTATATTATTTTATTAATATTTTAAATAAGTAAACTAATAATTAAAATTAAATAAATAAATATTTTAAACTGAAATTTTTATGATTTTTGTTAGTTTTGGTTAGTTAAACTAACTCAGTTAGTGAAAACCCAGTTAAACCAGCTAACTGGGTTAATTTTATAAAAGGGCAGCACTAACTGAGTTAGAAAACTCAGTTAGTGACTAACCCAGTTAGTCAGACTAACTGTTAATAAAAAAGGGGGGTTGAACCGCGGGGGAACCAGGATCGAACTCGGGACGTCACGCTTAACAAACAAATGACTAACCACTCGGCCGGGCATGCCACATCCGACATATATTGAAACCAAATTGTATTTAACATCAAATTAAATACGCTGATTTTAATAAAAAAAAAACCCGCCAAACTGATCGTCTTCTCCGACCTTTGAGTCGCTTACCGGAAAACCGAGACTTTCCATGTTCGTAACTGGTCACCCTGCATCTCCTTTGTAAAACCGACCAAACCTCAACACCTTTGGTCCCTCACTTTCGATTACCGAAACTAATACCGCACACCACCTTTTCCTTCACACCTCCACCGGAAGAACTGCATCACAGCCGGAGCCACGACCTTCGCCGGGGCCTCCTGTCAACCACCGGAGCACCACCGCCGGACACCGTCGCTGCCGGTAAACCTTTCCGGCAACCTTTCTTCGTTTTTTTTTTATATTTTTTTCATTTTATTTATTCTGTTAATATTATTGATATTATTATTATTATTATTATTATTATTATTATTATTATTATTATTATTATAACCATTATTATTATCAAATTTATTATTAGTAATAATCAGATTTATTTATATAATAATCAGAACTTTTACTTTAAATAATCAGGAATATTATTAATATTATTAATCAGATTTATAAATATTTTTAAATCAGATTTTTATAACAGAAATTTATTTCCTATTTCTTTTTAATAATCAGAATTTTACAACAAAATAATCAGATTATTTTTAGATTTTCAAAATTTTCATATAAAATCAGAATTAATTAACAGAATTATTATTTAAATTATTATTTAAATCCGAATTATTATTCTTTATTTATTCAGACTTATTATTTTATATAATCAGATTTATTATTTTATCTAAATCAGAATTATTATATAATAAACAGTTTTACTATTTTATTTAGATTAGAATTATTATTTTATATATAATAATCAGATTTATTATTTTAAATCAGAATTATTAATCTATATTATTAATATTAATAATAATCAGAATTATTACTTACTATATATCAGAATTATTATTTTAAGTACATAATAATCAGGAATTATTATTTATATAATCCAGAATTTTAGTAATAATATTTATAATACTTTGGTAAAATCAGAAATATTATTTTAATAGTATATAAAAATCAGTATTTATTTTTACTCACTTATTTATAAATAAATTGACATGTATTTCATTAAATACAAAATATAAAAATGAGACATATGATTGTTATTTTAGAAATGTTAATATTATAAATGCCTTGTTATTTAAATCTCTAAATTCCCAATATTTAACAATCCTCAAAATTAATAGGGTAAATCTCTTGTGCACATTCTCTTGGGCAATCTCTTGTTTTAACCTTTTCCAAGAAAAACGCAACGCAACCTAAGGTGAGTATACATGACCCATTTTCTATTTTATCACATTTTGGGTGCTGTATGCATTTCTATATCAAACACACTATGCTAAACATTTTTGCACTATCAATCCATATTTCATGTGAATCTATTTGACTCATGTTAATCACGTTATGCTACTGTTAAACATTTATGACTGTGTGTTCATTAACTTTGTAAGCCTCCCCTAACAATGGCAGCGCTGTAGGTTGAGAAACGCCCCTCCCATAATATTATGGGTATTGTTAGGTTTATTCTATGTTACTCATGTTACCACCCTTCTAGGGTTAGGCTATGTTAATTGCGTTAAACTTTGGTTTGAACACATAGATATCATCGTTACGAGTATAACTGTTAATATGAAATCATGTAGTCACGTGGATTTGAGCATGTTAAACTATTTCAAACATATTATACTATATTCAAACTTGTATACTCGCCAACATGTTTTGTTGACTTTATTTGAAATGCATACTACAGGATGAGGAAGTCAAGATTTGAAGAAATGAATAGGATGGCCTAGAAACCCACTTTTGAAATAAACTATATTTAATGTTTGTTATTTCCTTTTATGACAATGTATGAAACTTTGAAATTTTAATAAATGAAATTTAATTATATTGTCACATGTAGTGTTATGATGTTTTGAGCAATTTGTTCGTCTTATCCCGATGTTTCCTCCATCGGTTGGGGTGTGACAGATTGGTATCAGAGCCATAACTATAGGGAATTAGGAAAAGTAGGAATGCTTTTACCTAGTCTGTAGTTTAGGAGCTTTCTCATTTATTTGCTGTTTAAGACAATATTCCCTTCTCTCTTCCTTGCTTCCCTCTATTCTTTTGGACTTCTAATATACAAGCCTTTCCTAAGGCTAACACAATACACACATGGAAGCTGTGAAGACACTCATGTAACACAATCGAAATGATTCATCAAAACAGGGGTGATTCCCATATTTGGTGATGATTTTCATTCAGCTTAAATTTGATTTTTGCACGAAATCTACCCTCAAGTTAGGAGTGACATCCAAACCTTGATGGGAGTTTCCATTTCATATTCTAGTGGACCCTCATCTTTGGATGAGTACCAACCACATCAGGGTATGATGTTATCAAGTTAGAGGTGAAACTCGCATCTTGTTAACTAGTCCCATTCCTTGATTTTCGATCTCGCCAAAGTTTCGATTTTCCCAATCGATTAAGGACGTGTAGTAACTGGAAGGACAAATATCGTTAGTCGCTCCTCGATGAGAGTATTTGTCTGTTAGGCCAAAGCACGTCTCCTTAATTCGAAAAGGATTTTGATTCACTTTGGAATAGTCTTATGTTACGTTCCGTGACAATCCATATTTTTTATGATAAATCTCTTTTTATGTTATCTCAATTATTATGTGATTTACATTTGAGCGTTATCTTCATTTCAAGTTTGGGAACACGAATCACGTTATTATCGCAATCTAAAACAATTAATAATTACTCCATCGTGAACAAACTAAATTTATCTTGCTTTCATCATACATGATATTCTATGTGTAACATCATGTTATTCTATGTGCAATACTATGTTATTCTATGTGAAACTATTTGACAATTTATGTGAAAAACAATGTGCTATGTGATGCATACATGAAATCAATTTTTCCTAATCAAAAACATTATGATTAAAAGTCTCATCCATTCCTTGTTTTGAATTTCTAGATGTCGTCATCTCGTCAGTACTCTCACTCTCCCAGAAAGTCCAAGGCTAACTCCAAAAAGAAAATGCTGACGTTCATGGCAAATCAGATTGCCAGAATCGTGCCAAAGATAGTGTCTGAGATTCAAGCCTCCGGCACTCCCAATCATTCTGGCGATTCTCACGTAGTACAGCCTAAACCAGTCTCATTCAACTACAAACACTTCACTGCCTGTAACCCCAAAACTTTCACTGGGAAGGATGGTGTGACTGCCATGTTGGAATGGTTTGACAGCATGGAAGTCACATTCATAAATAGTGAATGTCCAGAGGAACTCAAGGTTCGAAGTGCCACTGGTGTTTTCCAAGCCAGGGCACTAGTGTCACACCCCAACCAATGGCGGAAACATCGGGATGAGACGAAGTGTGAAGATTGCAAGAGACATCATAACACTATGTGACAATATAATTTAAATCCAATTTCATAAATGACTAAAATTTGAATTACATGGTTTCAAATAAGACAAATTGCAACAACATTGTTTATTATTGAGTGAGTATCTAAGTCCATCCTAACTTGATTTCTTCATCGTCTTGTCTAACAACCTGCAACATGTATTAAAATAGAGTTTCAATGCAAAAGCAAAGAGCGAGTATACAAGTTTGGTTACATAGCATAATAGAATAAAAGACTCAATCCAACATGAACATAATAAAATAGTTTCAACGTGCTAGTTTACGTAGTCCAAGTGATAGCCCAAGTTTCCCAATGCGTTTAAGTACCTAACCTAAAGTTTCACGGGAGGTTGATATGTCTCCTCCTAACAATACCCCAAAGACTAACGGGGAGGTGCATTACTCCTATAGCGCTACTATTGTTAAGGCGGAACTACACACAAGAATTAAACGTTCACATAGCACAAAATAGTCTCAAGATTCACAAGTTTCATGTTTCATGTTTAAAAAGGATAGAGTAAGTTTCAAATAAGTTTCAAGTGTCATGTGCGTTTAATATAGAATACATGTTGCACCCAAAGTGTTAAAAGTAAAAATGGGTTCGAGTATACTCACATAATTGCTAAGTCTTCCGATTATCCAAGTGTTGACGAGTGTACGAGTTTAGAAGGATGGAACACCGAGGTCACCCTAAAGGGGCAAACGATGGTGCATGAGTAAACGGAATTCCAAGAGAACGAACGAGGGTGTTTATCCTAGATATTTAAATATGTGAACTCGTTATTAAGTATTGGTTAAAATAAGAGAAAGTAATCTTAATATTTATGTTTTGCATAATATGGAATTCGTATGTTATATTTTATCTCAATATGAAAATTTATTGTTATAAAAGAATTATCCATTTATGTTATAAGTTTGGAGGTTTAGTTATAAGGAGAAAGCGAATCAACCATAATAAAAATCGTTTTGAAATTACATGCGTATTGTTTCATGGATTTTCACGAAAAAACGGGCAGAGTTTCCTTTGTTTTTGGACGATCCCGACAAAATAAGTTGTCGATTTATTTGTCAAAATTCAACAATCAGCGAAACAATATATATTTCTATGAGTTACATAACGAAAATATGTGTATTTATACAAATCTCAAGGACACGTTCAATGAACAAGTTCAAGTGACTAGTGTTTTATGATTAAACCGTAATTAAAATATAACAATAATAATAAAATTCACGTCAAATGCTATAATATTTTTGGATGTCAAGTGTAACGGTTCGAGTTGGTTTAGTGTATAAAAAGAACATGTAAGCAGAATACTTAAAGAAAAAAAATAATACTAATAGTATTGTTGTAAATGTTATACTGTATCTCGCGAGTAATCCGCGCGGACCAGTTGACTGTTGTTGACCTGTTTAGACTGAACCGAAACAACCAAGGCGGTTGTTGTCTGATGTTGGCTCGAACCCGCGACTGTTTGACCACAGTTGACCAGGTTTGACCTGGTTTGACCGAAAGCCAAACTGAACCAAGGTGGACCCGAACCAAATCTGAATCGAACCAAAGTCCTCAAAATTAAAACATCGAACTGAAAATCAAACGAATGAAACCGAATCGAATGGAACCAGTTTCTAACCTGAATCGGAACGGATGATGACCGGAGATGACTGAAGTCGAACGGGACTCGAACTGGAACCATGTTGAACGGAACTCACCCCGGCTGACCCGAAACCTGTCGAAATGCTGACCGTTGACTCCCGAACAGAACCCGCGACTGACGTTGGGCCGAACCATGAATCTGACCCGAACTGGGACCTCCGAACTGAACCCATCGAAACAATGAGACCACCATCGCCGCCTGTGATCGCCGTCCACCGCCGCAGACGGCGGTTCGTCGCCGGAAAACCACTGTCGCATCTCTCTCTCTCTCTCTCTCTCTCTCTCTCTCACTCTCCAACGTCTCTCTCCTCTCCCGTCTGTTCACGCGCTGCCGCACACCACCAAGCGATGGTGGTGGCCGGCCATCGAATCGAGCAATAGGGGAGATGAGGTTTGGTGCCTGTAGGTTTGAGGTTTTTGATAGAACAAAGGGGTCTGGGTGTTTGATTTAGGGCCTCTTGCTAGAAGATGAAGGAGGTAAATCTCATAGTCTTGTTTGTGTGAGTTGTCTGTTCTCCTAATCGAGAGAGAGAGATAAGAGGTAGTGAGTGAGTTTTTGAGAAGATGGGGTTTTAGAGATTTTGGGAGGGAACAAGAGTGTGGGTGTCGGCTGAATAAAATGAGAGACTAGGGTTTTCACTACCCTTATATACTTAGGTTAACCAATACTAACTTGCTTATCTAACTAGATTAATCTAACAAAGCTAACTGGGTTAACTTGCATTATCTTAAACTAACTTTGAATTTTAACGAGACTAACTAGATTATTAAAAAAAAAATTAACCTTTTAAATTGTAAAATTAATTAGTTTAATTAACTAAACAATTTATAAATAACAATATTTATAACGAAACTAAATTAACGATAAAAGATTTTCGACGATACAACGGATTAAAATTTTGAAAGAGGCAAGCTTCTAAAAAAAAATAAACTTTTAAGACTCGATTTCAAAATTAGAAAAGTTATGAAAACGCGGAGCGTTACAGTCTCCCCTCCTTTAGGAAATTTCGTCCCGAAATTTATTCAAGAGGAAGACTCGAAAGGGTTTTTGGCAAATCGAAGAGGATTGTTTAAAACTGAGGCTTGTAAGAAGGGCAACGGAGGATAATGGAGGTATAAGGGTGAACGATTGATCTAATAAACGATTACAAGTATAAGAATGGCACACGTGTCGGATAGGCAAAAGTAGTGCGTTAAGAATGAGGTCTCGTCGTGGATAATCGGATATAATGCGTTTGTGAGCTGTTTAAAGTTTGTATTAGGTCCAATAGGTCTACAAAACACTGAATTTCTCACAGCACGTTTTACGAAAGTTTGGTAACATAGTGAAAACACTTATATATAGGAAGTACCAACGGCGCATCTACCATGTTTTGACCACGTTACGTCCGTTTCGTATTCGGTGTCATGTTACATCCCGTGTCTTACCATACACAATAGTACACTCTATGGTTTCTCATACGCCCATCACTATAATCCCGTGTGCACCCGCGATTATATTGACCGTCGCATGATCCGCATAGCTTGCACTAGTTACCTATGACTCAAGGTATACATAAATTTTGAAAACAAAAATGCGTGAGTATAGAAATGTAGCATATAAGCATGTTTACGTTCCAAATAGTATAAGTCCAACGTAAGCGAATCCTTCGGGTTTCGCCCGTGTACATGTGCGAATGTATAAATTTTTTGATTAAAAAGCATGAGTATAGTATAAGTTTAAATTTGAACACGCACGTGAGCATAAACACAAAACGCATGTCAGGAGTATGGGTAAAAGTATAAGCATAACGTGTATTAAAAATGAGCATAAATGTGAGCACAATTTGAGCACAAACGAATGACGTGAGTATAGACGCAATTCGTATAAATGAGAGTACAAACAAAAGTACGAGTGTAACAGAAATCTTATAAACGTGAGTATAAATGCGAGTACGAATATAACGTAAATCGTATAAACGGGAGTATAAATGCGAGTACGAGTATAACATAAACCGTATAAATGAGAGTATAAATGCGAGTACGAGTATAACATAAATCGTATAAATGAGAGTATAAACACGAGTACGAGTGTGAATACGAGTATAAATATGAGTATAAACACAAGATGCATGAGTATGGATGTAAATGTGAAAATTAAGTGTAAAACATGAATGTTTAAGTATGAATAAAATACATGTGTATGAGTATAAGTGTAACAAAGTTGTAGAAGTGCAAATGAAAACATAACTCGTATGAATATGAATACGAATGTAGTATAGACATGAATGTAAGGACAACGTAAATGTATAATTGTGAGTGTGTGTATAATTGTGAGTGTGTGTATAAACGTAAAACATATGAATTTTGAATCATGAGTATAACATAAATGTGTAAGTGTGAACATAAGTAAAGGCATAGGATGTATAAGTATGGATGTAGGAAATGATGATTTTATTTACAGTATAAATCGAAAGGCACGAGTTTATGCGCGTAAAAGATTAAAAGTTTTGAGTATGAAAGAAAAAGGACACGAGTGACGTGCGTGAGATTGTTGGGAGATATCGACTAAAACGTGTAAAATGATATGCATATATAGTTGTTTGAGCAAAACGTGAAGTTAAAATAGATTGAGTTGTCGTGGGATGTAGAATCTAGTTTGTGCATGTAAGGAGGTGTAAAACAGCTATCGGTTACGTGAAACGTACTTTGTAAAAGAATGGAAATACTACTACGATTTTAAAAGAGTTTACATAAGTTGAAAATTTGTTGGTTCTTATGAAGTTTCCTTGCCCGCGTGTTTTGAATTTAATTAACTTATCGAGTACGGTTTTGGAAAAAAAATTTAGGGGTTAACAAGTTCGCATCGCCTTAAATAACTTTGTATTAGAAAATTTTGAAGTTTACAAAATTCTTGTGAAAAAGTTAATCCTTAGAAAAAAAAAGAAGTCGGTATATGAACTTAGTGATCGTGAGAGGTGTCCTTAATAAAATGTTTTTTTTTTTGCTGATCTTGGAAAGAGTTTCGATAAACGATCGGATAATATTTGTAATATTTTGTATGAAAAATTGGTTTGATTATCAATTGAAAAATAACAATCTTTTGTATAATATGATGCAAGACGAGTGCGTTTTTAGTAATTACGTGGAATACGAAATTTTGTGGGCAATGAATTTATTAAACCGACTAAGTTGGTGAGTAGCATTTCGTAAAGTTTTGAATATTGAGAAACAAGTGTCTACGGAAAAGTTAAAAATTTCACGTGTGTAAGCTATATGAAAATATAGATTGTAGGATAAGAAGCTCATTCATATAAACAATGCATTTTGAAATAATTAGAGATTTGACTAATGATAATCGATTTAGATGTATAAATGATCGCGTTTACATAACATAGTCTATTAAAAGAAGGTATCGGTAACGATCACCTAGGTAAGGGAATCACCCCTAACCCATTGGTGAGGTCGTTGTAAGATGAGAAAAGAAACGCAGTTAATCGTCAAGGTAAGGAAATCACTCCTATCTCGACGATATGTCTCCACTTGTTATTACAAAAAGAAAAAATGTAAATAAAATTACGAGAAATTATGGATGCTAATAATGCGTAATCGTATGAAAAGTAATAGTATGATGTATGCGCAAAAGTGAAATCTCACAAATAGTTCAAAATTGACAAGAGAGAATTTCATCATAAAAGATCGAAAATAATATGGCGTAAGTTCGATAAAGAGAGACTTGGATGGTTCCAAAACGGAACGTTGACTAACCAAAGTGGTCGAAAGGTCATTCGAAATTGAAGAGCATGCTTTGGCCTAATAGATGGTATACTCTCGCCGACAAGTCGGTTAACGGTATTCACGCTTCCGGTTACTACATGCCCCAATTCAATCGAAAATTCGAGACTTTGCGAGATTTATGTAAAAAAATCAAGGAGCGGGACTAGTCGACTAGGTGCGGGTTTCACTCCTAGCTTGACGAGTTCGTACCCTAAGTGTGGTTGGTACTCGTTGGGTCGAAATTTAATTCCGACACGTTAACGAGGGTCCACTAGAAATTGAATTTGGAATTTGAAATTTGAAATTTCCATTAAGATGTGGATTTCACTCCTAACTTAATGGTGTAATTTCGTGCAACAAAATGAAATCAAGCGGGATGAGAGTTGTTTACCAAATTGTGGGTTTCACGCCTATTTTGGTAAACTCGTCTCTTTTGTATAATATGAGTGTTTTCGAGTTTAAGAAAAATCGAGTAAAATGCCTTAGGGAAAGCGTATGTTAAAAGGACAAACGAACAAGCATAAACACATAAGAAGGCATGTCGAGAGTAACACATAAGGATTAGGACAATAAAACAAGTACACATAATACAACAAGTATCGAACATAATAGACAAGCATTAACACACAATGAAACAAATATTAACAAATAAGGATGGCATGTCAAGTATTAACACATAAGTGACACATATGTTTAAAAGATCATAAGAGAATAAATAAGGCAAATAAAGTAGCATGCAAGTAGTTTCAAGTAAAACATGCGAATAAAGCTCTAAAACTATAGACTAGGTTAAAGCATTCCTACTTTTCCTAATTCCCTATAGTTATGGCTCTGATACCAATCTGTCACACCCCAACCAATGGCGGAAACATCGGGATGAGACGAAGTGTGAAGATTGCAAGAGACATCATAACACTATGTGACAATATAATTTAAATCCAATTTCATAAATGACTAAAATTTGAATTACATGGTTTCAAATAAGACAAATTGCAACAACATTGTTTATTATTGAGTGAGTATCTAAGTCCATCCTAACTTGATTTCTTCATCGTCTTGTCTAACAACCTGCAACATGTATTAAAATAGAGTTTCAATGCAAAAGCAAAGAGCGAGTATACAAGTTTGGTTACATAGCATAATAGAATAAAAGACTCAATCCAACATGAACATAATAAAATAGTTTCAACGTGCTAGTTTACGTAGTCCAAGTGATAGCCCAAGTTTCCCAATGCGTTTAAGTACCTAACCCAAAGTTTCACGGGAGGTTGATATGTCTCCTCCTAACAATACCCCAAAGACTAACGGGGAGGTGCATTACTCCTATAGCGCTACTATTGTTGAGGCGGAACTACACACAAGAATTAAACGTTCACATAGCACAAAATAGTCTCAAGATTCACAAGTTTCATGTTTCATGTTTAAAAAGGATAGAGTAAGTTTCAAATAAGTTTCAAGTGTCATGTGCGTTTAATATAGAATACATGTTGCACCCAAAGTGTTAAAAGTAAAAATGGGTTCGAGTATACTCACATAAGTGCTAAGTCTTCCGATTATCCAAGTGTTGACGAGTGTACGAGTTTAGAAGGATGGAACACCGAGGTCACCCTAAAGGGGCAAACGATGGTGCATGAGTAAACGGAATTCCAAGAGAACGAACGAGGGTGTTTATCCTAGATATTTAAATATGCGAACTCGTTATTAAGTATTGGTTAAAAATAAGAGAAAGTAATCTTAATATTTATGTTTTGCATAATATGGAATTCGTATGTTATATTTTATCTCAATATGAAAATTTATTGTTATAAAAGAATTATCCATTTATGTTATAAATTTGGAGGTTTAGTTATAAGGAGAAAGCGAATCAACCATAATAAAAATCGTTTTGAAATTACATGCGTATTGTTTCGTGGATTTTCACAAAATGGGCAGAGTTTCCTTTGTTTTTGGACGATCCCGACAAAATAAGTTGTCGATTTATTTGTCAAAATTCAACAATCAGCGAAACAATATATATTTCTATGAGTTA
Source organism: Helianthus annuus (assembly GCF_002127325.2). Taxonomy (NCBI): domain Eukaryota; kingdom Viridiplantae; phylum Streptophyta; class Magnoliopsida; order Asterales; family Asteraceae; genus Helianthus; species Helianthus annuus. The sequence continues at coordinate 8,322,201 of NC_035449.2, forward strand.
CATAACGAAAATATGTGTATTTATACAAATCTCAAGGACACGTTCAATGAACAAGTTCAAGTGACTAGTGTTTTATGATTAAACCGTAATTAAAATATAACAATAATAATAAAATTCACGTCAAATGCTATAATATTTTTAGATGTCAAGTGTAACGGTTCGAGTTGGTTTAGTGTATAAAAAGAACATGTAAGCAGAATACTTAAAGAAAAAAAATAATACTAATAGTATTGTTGTAAATGTTATACCGTATCTCGCGAGTAATCCGCGCGGACCAGTTGACTGTTGTTGACCTGTTTAGACTGAACCGAAACAACCAAGGCGGTTGTTGTCTGATGTTGGCTCGAACCCGCGACTGTTTGACCACAGTTGACCAGGTTTGACCGAAAGCCAAACTGAACCAAGGTGGACCCGAACCAAATCTGAATCGAACCAAAGTCCTCAAAATTAAAACATCGAACTGAAAATCAAACGAATGAAACCGAATCGAATGGAACCAGTTTCTAACCTGAATCGGAACGGATGATGACCGGAGATGACTGAAGTCGAACGGGACTCGAACTGGAACCATGTTGAACGGAACTCACCCCGGCTGACCCGAAACCTGTCGAAATGCTGACCGTTGACTCCCGAACAGAACCCGCGACTGATGTTGGGCCGAACCATGAATCTGACCCGAACTGGGACCTCCGAACTGAACCCATCGAAACAATGAGACCACCATCGCCGCCTGTGATCGCCGTCCACCGCCGCAGACGGCGGTTCGTCGCCGGAAAACCACTGTCGCATCTCTCTCTCTCTCTCACTCTCCAACGTCTCTCTCCTCTCCCGTCTGTTCACGCGCTGCCGCACACCACCAAGCGATGGTGGTGGCCGGCCATCGAATCGAGCAATAGGGGAGATGAGGTTTGGTGCCTGTGGTGTTACTAGGTTTGAGGTTTTTGATAGAACAAAGGGGTCTGGGTGTTTGATTTAGGGCCTCTTGCTAGAAGATGAAGGAGGTAAATCTCATAGTCTTGTTTGTGTGAGTTGTCTGTTCTCCTAATCGAGAGAGAGAGAGATAAGAGGTAGTGAGTGAGTTTTTGAGAAGATGGGGTTTTAGAGATTTTGGGAGGGAACAAGAGTGTGGGTGTCGGCTGAATAAAATGAGAGACTAGGGTTTTCACTACCCTTATATACTTAGGTTAACCAATACTAACTTGCTTATCTAACTAGATTAATCTAACAAAGCTAACTGGGTTAACTTGCATTATCTTAAACTAACTTTGAATTTTAACGAGACTAACTAGATTATTAAAAAAAAATAGCCTTTTAAATTGTAAAATTAATTAGTTTAATTAACTAAACAATTTATAAATAACAATATTTATAACGAAACTAAATTAACGATAAAAGATTTTCGACGATACAACGGATTAAAATTTTGAAAGAGGCAAGCTTCTAAAAAAATAAACTTTTAAGACTCGATTTCAAAATTAGAAAAGTTATGAAAACGCGGAGCGTTACAACTAGAATGGTGGACTAACGAGAGAAATATTCGATCCAATGAGCTAGCTTACGCGTTGTCTTGGGAAGAACTCAGACAACTTATGATGGAGGAATTCTGCCCTCCTCATGAGCAGCAGAAGTTAGAAGAAGAGTTCTGGACCCTCAAACAGGTTGGAGATGAAAACCTTGCATACACTACCCGGTTCAAGCAGTTGTGTTTTATCGTGCCTCATTTGGTGTTGACCACAGAACGCACCATTCGGAAGTATATCAATGGGTTGCCTCCTACGATGCGTGATACCATCGAGGCGGCTAGGTTGGGTAATATTGAGGATGTGTATCGCCTCGCGGCAAGTTTGAATAATAATCGAGTTCGTGATAAACAAGTCGCAGCAGCATCTAAACCTACATCCTCCTCAAAACCCGCTCACCAAATCACCCACAACAATAGGGGAAAGAAGCGTGCTCACCAATCCTCAGTTTGCAACGCTGTTACACCAGTTGAAAATCCAAACCCAGCAAACCCAGAAAAGAAGCAATACACAGGAACAAACCCTAAGTGCACAATTTGCCACTTTCATCACCCAACCACGAGCCCCTGTAGACACTGTACCTCCTGCAATCGCTATGGGCATTTGGCAGCATACTGTCGCAATAACCCAACGACAGCCCAAAATCCAAAACCAGCAAATGTGGTCAGGGCATGTTTCAAATGTGGGGATCCAACTCACCTACGACCTCAGTGTCCTCAATTGAGGCAAGATCTACAGCAGAAGGCACCACAAGGCCGTGCTTTTGTTATCAATGCTCAGCAAGCGCGCAACGACAACGAGGTCGTGAACGGTACGTTCCTCATTAATAATTTTTATGCCTCTATTTTATTTGATACTGGTGCAGATAGATGTTTTGTATCTGTAGAATTTGAACCATTGTTAAAATGCACACGCTCAAAACTACCTAAGTCATTCCCAGTCGAAGTTGCCAATGGCAAGTCTATTCGTGTCGATTCTGTTCTCCGTAATTGTACTCTCACTTTGAATGATCATGCCTTTTCAATTGACCTCATACCCATGGAGTTGGGTAGTTTCGATATCATAGTAGGCATGGATTGGCTTCGAAAGAACCATGCTGAAATTGCCTGTTTCGAAAAATACGTTCGTTTGCCTCTTCCATCAGGCGATACCCTACATGTTTATGGGGATCGACCTTCCAAAGGTCTAAAGCTAATGTCGTGCACACAAGCGAATAGATACTTACGTAAAAAGTACTTCGCCTTTTTAGCCCACGTAGTGGAAGAAAAGGGCAAGGGAAAATGCGTAAGCGATGTTCCAGTTGTGCGTGATTTCTCAGAAGTTTTTCCTGAGGATTTACCTGGTCCTCCTCCTCCTCGATCAGTTGACTTTCGTATCGACCTTGTGCCTGGTGCAACTCCTGTTGCACGAGCTCCCTATCGCCTTGCACCCTCTGAGATGCAAGAGCTCTCCAGCCAACTTCAGGAGCTTCTTGACAAGGGTTTCATTCGACCCAGTACCTCTCCTTGGGGTGCTCCTGTTCTATTCGTTAAAAAGAAAGATGGTTCATTTCGAATGTGTATCGATTATCGAGAGCTCAACAAGCTCACTATCAAAAATCGATATCCACTACCTCGCATTGACGACCTCTTTGATCAACTCCAAGGTGCAAGTTATTTCTCCAAGATCGATCTTCGATCTGGCTATCATCAACTTCGTGTCCTCGAAGAGGATATCCCAAAAACCGCTTTTCGAACGCGCTATGGACACTACGAGTTCGTGGTCATGCCTTTTGGTCTGACCAACGCGCCTGCCGTGTTCATGGATTTGATGAATCTTGTTTGCAAACCTTATCTAGATCGATTCGTAATTGTCTTCATTGATGACATTCTAATTTATTCTAAATCTCGAGTCGATCACGAGCGTCATTTACGTCTCATACTCGAACTTTTGCGAAGTGAACGTTTATACGCAAAGTTCTCAAAGTGTGAATTCTGGATCAAGGAAGTCCAATTCCTTGGACATGTCGTTAGCGAAAAAGGTATTCATGTCGACCCTGCTAAAATTGAAGCAGTCAAAAGTTGGATCGCACCTAAAAACCCATCAGAAATTCGTTCATTCCTAGGATTGGCGGGTTACTACCGTCGATTCATCTCGAATTTTTCTAAGATAGCTGTTCCCCTCACTATGTTGACCCAAAAGGAAAAACCTTTCGTTTGGAGTCACGAGCAGGAAGAAGCTTTTCAAACCCTCAAGGACATGCTTTGTAATGCTCCTATCTTAACCCTACCTGACGGAAATGATGACTTCGTAGTATATTGCGATGCATCAAATTGTGGTCTTGGTTGCGTCCTTATGCAACGAGGCAAGGTCATTGCGTACGCTTCTCGCCAATTAAAGATTCATGAGAAAAATTACACTACTCATGATCTTGAACTTGGTGCAGCCGTTTTCGCATTAAAAATATGGCGTCACTACCTCTATGGTACGAAATGTGTTGTATACACTGATCACAAAAGTCTACAACATATATTCAATCAAAAAGAACTAAATATGCGTCAACGTCGTTGGGTGGAATTACTTAACGACTATGACTGCGAAATTCGCTACCATCCTGGAAAGGCGAATGTCGTAGCTGATGCCCTGAGTCGTAAGACTCATTCCTATCGTATGCGTTGTTTTCAAGTGTCAAGTGACCTTCACAATTGTATTCGTGAGGCACAGTTTGCGTCAGCTAACGAAGGAAGTCTGCTCGTCGAAATCCGTGGTGCCTCTATGGATCAACTTGTGACGAAATCAGACGGACTTCAATATTATCTTAATCGCATTTGGGTACCAAATCGCGACAATCTTCGTGAATTTATCATGAACGAGGCTCATAAGTCTAAATACTCAATACATCCTGGTGCTGATAAGATGTATCATGATCTTCGAACATCTTATTGGTGGCCTGGTATGAAGAATGATATAGCCTTGTATGTCTCAAAATGTCTTACCTGCTCGAAGGTTAAAGCAGAGCATCAGCGTCCCTCTGGTTTGCTTGAACAACCAGAAATTCCTGTTTGGAAGTGGGATAGTATTGCAATGGATTTTATAACTAAACTTCCTCGAACATCATCTGGTAATGATAGTATTTGGGTCATCGTTGATCGTTTGACCAAGTCAGCCCATTTCTTACCTATTCGGGAAGACTTCAAAGTTGAAAAACTTGCTCGAGTCTATACTGATGAAATCATTTGTCGTCATGGCATACCTCGTGACATCATTTCAGACCGTGATGGTCGTTTCACGTCTCGCCTATGGCAAACTTTTCCATCAGCCATGGGTACTCATTTAAATCTTAGTACAGCCTTCCCTCCTCAAACAGATGGACAGACTGAGCGTACCATTCAAACTCTCGAAGATATGCTTCGATCCTGTGTCATTGACTTTGGTGGTAGTTGGGATGTGCATCTGCCTCTGGTCGAATTCTCGTACAATAACAGCTATCACTCCAGCATTCAAATGGCCCCATTCGAAGCGTTATATGGGCGAAAATGTCGATCACCAATCAGTTGGCACGAAATTGGTGATAAGCAATTTACTGGTCCTGAGCTTATTCAAGAAACCACGGAAAAGATTCTTCAAATCCGTGACAATTTACTCAAGGCCAGGAATCGACAAAAGAGTTACGCAGATAAAGGGCGTAAACCCATGGAATTCAGTGTTGGGGATCAAGTATTACTTAATGTGACAACCCGTTCGTTTTCCTTTTAAAAAATTAATTATATACTTAACCTAATCTATATCGTGTTGAACCGACCCAAACTGTTTGAACTAACGTGTCTCGTTTGTTGATCCAACTTGTTCACGTAACTCGAAACTCGTGAGGTCCAAACCATAGCATAAATGTTATAGATGTATATTTGTTGGTTGTGTTAACATAATACTAAAAAAAATTATAATAAATAGAATAAGAAAATGTTGTAGTTGAATAATTATTGTGTAGCCATAATTGCATCTTTTGCAATTCGACTTGCAGCCCAAACCATCCAGCCCAAATCCCACTTTGTTCTCGGTTCATTAAAAACCCAAACCGCCCACCCATGTCCCATCTTTATGAATTATACGTAAGTAATACAGAACACCTTTAATTCATCGCAAAACCCTAGAGCCTCTCTTGAACCTGACGATAATACCTCTAATTCGTGGAGCCTTCTCTTCGATCTCATCTAATTTCCGGTCAGTAGGTTACTCTCTCTAACTTATTTTGGTTCCCTGTCATATGTTATATATGATTTCTTGAATATAATGTGATCTGGTGAACGATTAGTGGTTAACATGTTATATAAGGTTTCTTGAATATATAGTGATCAATATGCTACATGTGATCTTCCGAATGCATAGTGATCAATCTGTTTTAAGAACGTGGAGCGGATGAACAACATGACTTAGCATGGGCCGAGACTTTTAATATTATAACTTGAAAGTTATATGTAATTATGATCACGTTTGAGAAAATCAACATTAATAAAAGAATTGTGGCCGCACAGTGGGTTAGTTGGGTTTGGGCTTTTGTGTAAATCTTGTGTGTTAATGGTTAGCTAGAAGTGTATGTATTGGAAATCACCTACTGCCATGTGATGTGTTAAGGAGAGTGGCGGCCATGTGATGTAATTTTGATTTGATCAAACAAGTAGGGATCCTATTAATGCTGTCGGTTATAATTAAAGGTATTAAGTGAGTTAATGTCATGTGCAAGATGTCAGAATAAAAGTAAGTTTCATCCAGCCTATTGTTTTACATGTTGATTTTCATGACCGTATGTATATGATTGAATATAATAATAGAGTTGTTTTGTTAGTATGAGAATCGTGCAGACCTACTGATTTAGAACTGGTTGATTTTTGAAGTAAAAAATATAAAACATATAGTGATAAAATTCCAAGAGATAGGCTAATTAATTGAAGTCTAATTGCTTGTCTTGAATTCTTGGTGGATGTAAACTGTGAAATAGAAAGGGGGTCATTCTTGTGAATATTACATGGTTAATCGGACCACAATAACAATTAAAACACAAGTGAGATTGGACTAGGCTGCTATTTTGGGTAGATGTGTTTTGGGCCGGTCATCGGCTGGGCCGATGCTGGGTTGGGTTCAGGACTGATTCAACCTGGAATAACTTTAGGCGGGTTCGAATTAGGTGATGGGGTTGCATAAACAAAGGGCCCATATGATATTACATGGGCCGCATGACGGGTCGGGGCAGCCGAGCAGTTCGCTGAAGTGGGCTGGGTCAGTGGTCGGCCAGCTTTTGTATAGGCGAATAATGGGCTGCAAAACAATATCGGGCCACATAGTTAATGTTAATACAATATTGAGCTATACACACACTGTTTGTACGTTATATGTTTCGGGTGTCAACGAATGAACTGTGCATGTTTTGTATGTATAAATTAATGTGACAATTTGACTTATGAGATGAATATATACACTAGAGACTTTTTGATTGACTGATAGGGTTTGAACTTCACGAGGGTACTACATGTATCTTGACTATGTGATAAATGAATAAGGAATGTATAGCTTGTTGTATGTGAAACATGTGGTTTATGTGTACGTAGAACTGACTATTATCGTAACCGTGGTAGGACGTATTTGATCGGTTGTTAAACAAGTAAATAATCTTACCGAGCAAAACCAAGGTGAGTTCATCTCTCTTGAGCATGCGTCCCGGTGGTTGGGACAGTCAGTGGGTATCCCAGGGAGGGATAAGTCTTTTGGGTAAAAACGGGAATGTTGGATAATATACTCTTCCTATCACCTTTAAAGTCCCTCCGTGTTGTTTGGTTACCTGGGAGGTAACATGGTATTAGTTAGTAGCGCTACTTAGGTTTGGCAACCTCACCCCGTTCCTGGGAGGACGGGTGTTGAACTAATGACCTCGTCATGACCAATGCTTTGATAGGAGCATTGGAGAAAGGGCAAAATAATCAGAAGCCGTCTTGTATTCGGGTTATTATCAACATTGTTTTCAACATTACTTTTGGATTTAATTCAATGGATTAACTAAACACTTGGTAACCAACGTTTTCGTAAAACTATGAACTCACCAGCGTTGTCTGATACACTTGTTGCATGCTCGCAGGTCGTTAGATTATATGGATTTGGAACTTGCTGTCTGAAGTAGCTGGAGTTGTCATCGGTCGTGCTGATTTGATACGAATGATGGGTTTATTGATTATATACATTTAATTTGAAACGGTTAAACTATGTTTTCTTTTATTCGCTTCCGCTGAACATGTTGGTTTTCATTTAAACCTATTGACGGTACTTTTCAGTAATAATTGATGTTTTTATTTAACAACTTGTGATTGGTTCAATATGATTAGTGGCTCGTTATTGGTTTGTCACACGCCTAGTAGGGTTTCCCATGGGTGGTATTTTGGGGGTGTGACAGTTTGGTATCAGAGCCACTGGTTATAGTGAACTTGGTTTTAAAACGTTTTTATAAAACCAGACTATAACCGAACAGGTCCGAAATCGACCATGACACTCAGCTCCAGACTGCAAGGTTCGTTTCTCGTTTACTATTGCATAGTATATCTAGTGTTTGCTTATGAATAACATCACACGTGAATGCACACTTGGCACTGCAGTATGAACTTCTATATTACCAACCCATGTTGCGTGTTTTAAGAGTGCGACTCTTCTTGAACTTTCATGATCTATGTTGTGGCGTCATCTGTCTTATTGCTCGAATTCGGGGAACCTTTTAGCGCGAGTTAAGAGGCACTGAGATAAGCATGGAAATTGCCTTATTATTATGGGTGCACACATAATAATAATGTGGGGTGCATGTGAGTCCTAGTGAGGCTTAACGAGTGTGAGAGGGGTTCCGCTCTGTTAATTGATGTTATGTTAGAACTCAGCAGTCTATAGGAGTCATAGCAGTGATTGTCTCCTACTCGAACATGATCTTTTCACCCCTTTCCGAATCCTTACGAATCTCGATGCTATCGAGTATCGCCTGATCACACATCTGAACGCCTAGCGAACTGTGTAGAATGTTAGGTGCTAGTACGAATGTCCCTATGTTGGATGGCTCAGAGTCAAATGATTGGACTATACTTTCCTCACTTATCTTTGTTTGCTGTAACTTAGCGTGTTGACGCCTTAGATCCCGAAGTACGATCACTTCTGCAACACTCTCGCAACATACCGTGTATTACTCAGTCAACTTGCAAGAACGATGGACAAGAGGGTAAACGTAGTACCTTACTGACTTCAGCATTTGAACGACCCTAGTTACCGACAACGAACAACAACGATTTGACTCCAATCGAATCCTTAACCCCAGCCAGCGAATCGTGGGAGTCGACTCTTACGAACCAATCGGGACAAAATCGATGACGATTGACGGTAGAGCGGACTGTGTAACCGCCCGCACCATGAGTAGTGCCTTAGGACGTGGCACGAAATGTGAAAAGATGGACCTTGTTGGTGAAAGGACGCAGGACACCGTTACAGGCAACAATATTAGAGGCAACAGTCGCGGTAACATCAAAGTACTCGTGATCGTAGCTTACAGTATGGAAACGAAGGTGACGACGACCAAGGGAACGACGACAGTACTGGAAATTCTCGTGACGAAAACAACACTGGAAATGAAGCTCATGGAAGGACATTTAGCATGGCATAGGCTATACCAGGCGTAATAGCAGCACGATAGCTTGGATGGGTAGCTATTCGCTTCATCTCTGTTCTGTCTAACCCTGATGCTTCTTGAAACCGAACCTGTTGTGGAGTCGGCTGATGCAAGTCAATTGAAGCCTTATATGTTCGCCAGGATGCAAACTCGACCTTGGGGGACAGGTGTTCGACATTGACCTTCCTTCTACTACCCCTGATGGTTACAATGCAGTAGTTAGTGTGGATTGGTTATTCAGAAATCGCGCAGACATACCTTGTGAGGAGAAAATTTTGTGTGGAGAATCGTTATTTGTTCTAAAGCAACAGAGTGGTGCAAAGGTTAGCGCCATATCAGCTATGAAGGCCCAGAAGTCTCTACGGAGGGATCACCCCGCTACGTTAGCAACCGTTACTGATGATAAGGCTAAGGAAGAGAGGATCGAGGATCCACCAGTTGTTTAAGATTACTTCCACAACTGTTAGGCAGAAACTCAGTTTGATCTCACGCCAGAGTTTTGGCGGAACTAGTTTTTTTTTTTGTTTGCTTTGGGGAGCCCCAATTACACCCATGAAGACAAGTTTTTCCGTACGTGTACTGGTTATCAAGAACTTAACAAGGTGACAGTCGAGAACCGTTTGCCTCGACCATGTAGTGACAACCTGTCGACTAGTTGCGAGGGACAAGCTTTCATTCGAGGATTGAATTACGAACGGACTATTATCAGACGGAAATTCATGGGGAGAATGTTCTTAAAGCGGCTTATCAAACGCAATTCGGCCATACGACTTTGTATTCCATGACCTTGGGGTTAATCAAGCACCATCAGCTTTATGGATTAGATGAACCGACCGTGCTTATTGAGGACATTTGAAATCATTACCAGGCGAAAGGAACATCATGGACGGCATTTGTAGCTTATTATAGAACCCTGGGGGAGGAGCAACTCCACGCGAAGTTTACCTAAGTGTGACTTCAGGATTTGGGAGGTACTCTTGCTTGGTCGCGAAGTCGACGGAGTGGAAATACATGCAGATCCCGCTAAAGACCCTTTCCATCAGATATTAATCGGCACCGAATAGCCCATCGGAGATATAGTAATTTCTTGGTCCAGCTAGTTACTATCATAGATTCATCACAGGACTTTCGAGGTCTTCGCAGCTTCAATCTCTTTAGCACAGCATGGTGCTGTGAACTCTTGGGAGACGAAACAGGAGGACATCTTTTCAGCTTTTGGAAACCCAACTCTGCAACGCACTGAGCATCACTTCTATCCGAGGGTGCTGATGATCTGGCGGTATACCATGATGCTCCGAGTCAGAGTCTCAATTACACAACGATGCAACATGAGAGGGCGATGGCTTACAAGGTAGATTAACAGGGAGAATTGCGCGACTCACAACCTGAAGTGGAAGCCACGATCTCGGATTTGAGCTGGAGGCATTACTTGGACGGTACCAAATACATTACTTAGACCGATCACAAGGGCCTCCCATGTATCGTTGTTTCGAAAGGACCTAAAGCATGAAATAACACCGTTGGATGGAACTCTTGAATGAATACGACCGTGAAACCTGGACGTGCACGAGCTTTGCGGCTCGCTGTCGACTCTAACATACCTGATCAGACTCGCCTTGCCCAAACTGAAGAACTGAAGGAAGAAAGTTCTCAAGATTGACCCATGCGGGGCATGGGGAAGCAACTCTTGGCAGGTCGGACGATATTCGTTGCTTCATGGAACGAATATGGACCTCACTATATAGCAACCTTAGGGAACTGGTGCAGGCGAAGCACACGGGCCTCGATATCCTATTCATCTGAGTTTCGATAGGATGTATTAAAGCCTGAAGACCATGTACTGGTGACCGGGCCTGAAGGCCCATATAGCCACGCATGAGAACGATGGTTGACTTGTGGGAAGGTCCGGGTGGGATATTAGCAACCAGAAACACGTGTACGGAAATGAGAACAGACTGCCATGGATTTTGTCACTAGTCTACTTACAACTCGAAACGGAAACATTATCACCTGGGTGATCATTGATGGACTCAAGTTACCTGTACACATTCTTGCAATCGAGAAAACTGACGAGTCTTCACAGTTGTGAATGTTCATCTAAGAGAGGTGGCTTTAGGCACGAGGTGCCAACTCCTGTTATCTCTGAATTTGATCTATGCATGATCTATGTCAGACAGTACACAACACCCTTGGCTCGCGACAGGACCAGAGCATTGCTTATCGCTGTTGTCCAGGACTGGTACTCGAAACTCTTGGGAAGGTTGTTTGGATCAGGAGTCGATTGGCGGCAACGCGTGACCATCAGGAAAGCTCATAAGCTTGGGAAACGCTGGAGGCAATAGTATTGTGTTGAAAGTCTCACCCTGGGAGGGTTTGGTACGCTTGGGAAGCGTGACAAGCTTAATTTACGTTACGTCGGGTTATTTGGAATTCTGGAAGGAATCGGTCACGTCGCCTAAAACTCGGGTTCCCCGACGAATTGGGAGTCTAAAGTAGTGTTTGTCCGACGAAACGCTGGTGATACCTTCTTAGAGTCCGAGGCTAACGACAAGTTGCAATTGTCAAGGTGTCTATTGAAATCATGCCCCGGGAGGTTAAGGTTTGCGAGCACTGTCAAATTCCAATTATGAGAGTTCATTGGAACTTGAGACTAAGTATCCGCAATCGTACGAATCTGCTGAATCAATTCCGATGCAACTGGTGAATTTCGAGGACGAAATTCCCTTTCAAGTTGGGTATGATGTGGCACCTGAGAATAATCCGCAACAATCTTGACTTCTCACTTCACTCCTTTGTGCTTACTTGTTAAATTTCGGGACGAAATTTCTTTCAAGTTGGGGATGATGTGACAACCCGTTCGTTTTCCTTTTAAAAAATTAATTATATACTTAACCTAATCTATATCGTGTTGAACCGACCCAAACTGTTTGAACTAACGTGTCTCGTTTGTTGATCCAACTTGTTCACGTAACTCGAAACTCGTGAGGTCCAAACCATAGCATAAATGTTATAGATGTATATTTGTTGGTTGTGTTAACATAATACTAAAAAAAATTATAATAAATAGAATAAGAAAATGTTGTAGTTGAATAATTATTGTGTAGCCATAATTGCATCTTTTGCAATTCGACTTGCAGCCCAAACCATCCAGCCCAAATCCCACTTTGTTCTCGGTTCATTAAAAACCCAAACCGCCCACCCATGTCCCATCTTTATGAATTATACGTAAGTAATACAGAATACCTTTAATTCATCGCAAAACCCTAGAGCCTCTCTTGAACCTGACGATAATACCTCTAATTCGTGGAGCCTTCTCTTCGATCTCATCTAATTTCCGGTCAGTAGGTTACTCTCTCTAACTTATTTTGGTTCCCTGTCATATGTTATATATGATTTCTTGAATATAATGTGATCTGGTGAACGATTAGTGGTTAACATGTTATATAAGGTTTCTTGAATATATAGTGATCAATATGCTACCTGTGATCTTCCGAATGCATAGTGATCAATCTGTTTTAAGAACGTGGAGCTGATGAACAACATGACTTAGCATGGGCCGAGACTTTTAATATTATAACTTGAAAGTTATATGTAATTATGATCACGTTTGAGAAAATCAACATTAATAAAAGAATTGTGGCCGCACAGTGGGTTAGTTGGGTTTGGGCTTTTGTGTAAATCTTGTGTGTTAATGGTTAGCTAGAAGTGTATGTATTGGAAATCACCTACTGCCATGTGATGTGTTAAGGAGAGTGGCGGCCATGTGATGTAATTTTGATTTGATCAAACAAGTAGGGATCCTATTAATGCTGTCGGTTATAATTAAAGGTATTAAGTGAGTTAATGTCATGTGCAAGATGTCAGAATAAAAGTAATTTTCATCCAGCCTATTGTTTTACATGTTGATTTTCATGACCGTATGTATATGATTGAATATAATAATAGAGTTGTTTTGTTAGTATGAGAATCGTGCAGACCTACTGATTTAGAACTGGTTGATTTTTGAAGTAAAAAATATAAAACATATAGTGATAAAATTCCAAGAGATAGGCTAATTAATTGAAGTCTAATTGCTTGTCTTGAATTCTTGGTGGATGTAAACTGTGAAATAGAAAGGGGGTCATTCTTGTGAATATTACATGGTTAATCGGACCACAATAACAATTAAAACACAAGTGAGATTGGACTAGGCTGCTATTTTGGGTAGATGTGTTTTGGGCCGGTCATCGGCTGGGCCGATGCTGGGTTGGGTTCAGGACTGATTCAACCTGGAATAACTTTAGGCGGGTTCGAATTAGGTGATGGGGTTGCATAAACAAAGGGCCCATATGATATTACATGGGCCGCATGACGGGTCGGGGCAGCCGAGCAGTTCGCTGAAGTGGGCTGGGTCAGTGGTCGGCCAGCTTTTGTATAGGCGAATAATGGGCTGCAAAAAAATATCGGGCCACATAGTTAATGTTAATACAATATTGAGCTATACACACACTGTTTGTACGTTATATGTTTCGGGTGTCAACGAATGAACTGTGCATGTTTTGTATGTATAAATTAATGTGACAATTTGACTTATGAGATGAATATATACACTAGAGACTTTTTGATTGACTGATAGGGTTTGAACTTCACGAGGGTACTACATGTATCTTGACTATGTGATAAATGAATAAGGAATGTATAGCTTGTTGTATGTGAAACATGTGGTTTATGTGTACGTAGAACTGACTATTATCGTAACCGTGGTAGGACGTATTTGATCGGTTGTTAAACAAGTAAATAATCTTACCGAGCAAAACCAAGGTGAGTTCATCTCTCTTAAGCATGCGTCCCGGTGGTTGGGACAGTCAGTGGGTATCCTAGGGAGGGATAAGTCTTTTGGGTAAAAACGGGAATGTTGGATAATATACTCTTCCTATCACCTTTAAAGTCCCTCCGTGTTGTTTGGTTACCTGGGAGGTAACATGGTATTAGTTAGTAGCGCTACTTAGGTTTGGCAACCTCACCCCGTTCCTGGGAGGACGGGTGTTGAACTAATGACCTCGTCATGACCAATGCTTTGATAGGAGCATTGGAGAAAGGGCAAAATAATCAGAAGCCGTCTTGTATTCGGGTTATTATCAACATTGTTTTCAACATTACTTTTGGATTTAATTCAATGGATTAACTAAACACTTGGTAACCAACGTTTTCGTAAAACTATGAACTCACCAGCGTTGTCTGATACACTTGTTGCATGCTCGCAGGTCGTTAGATTATATGGATTTGGAACTTGCTGTCTGAAGTAGCTGGAGTTGTCATCGGTCGTGCTGATTTGATACGAATGATGGGTTTATTGATTACATACATTTAATTTGAAACGGTTAAACTATGTTTTCTTTTATTCGCTTCCGCTGAACATGTTGGTTTTCATTTAAACCTATTGACGGTACTTTTCAGTAATAATTGATGTTTTTATTTAACAACTTGTGATTGGTTCAATATGATTAGTGGCTCGTTATTGGTTTGTCACACGCCTAGTAGGGTTTCCCATGGGTGGTATTTTGGGGGTGTGACAGTTTGGTATCAGAGCCACTGGTTATAGTGAACTTGGTTTTAAAACGTTTTTATAAAACCAGACTATAACCGAACAGGTCCGAAATCGACCATGACACTCAGCTCCAGACTGCAAGGTTCGTTTCTCGTTTACTATTGCATAGTATATCTAGTGTTTGCTTATGAATAACATCACACGTGAATGCACACTTGGCACTGCAGTATGAACTTCTATATTACCAACCCATGTTACGTGTTTTAAGAGTGCGACTCTTCTTGAACTTTCATGATCTATGTTGTGGCGTCATCTGTCTTATTGCTCGAATTCGGGGAACCTTTTAGCGCGAGTTAAGAGGCACTGAGATAAGCATGGAAATTGCCTTATTATTATGGGTGCACACATAATAATAATGTGGGGTGCATGTGAGTCCCAGTGAGGCTTAACGAGTGTGAGAGGGGTTCCGCTCTGTTAATTGATGTTATGTTAGAACTCAGCAGTCTATAGGAGTCATAGCAGTGATTGTCTCCTACTCGAACATGATCTTTTCACACCTTTCTGAATCCTTACGAATCTCGATGCTATCGAGTATCGCCTGATCACACATCTGAACGCCTAGCGAACTGTGTAGAATGTTAGGTGCTAGTACGAATGTCCCTATGTTGGATGGCTCAGAGTCAAATGATTGGACTATACTTTCCTCACTTATCTTTGTTTGCTGTAACTTAGCGTGTTGACGCCTTAGATCCCGAAGTACGATCACTTCTGCAACACTCTCGCGACATACCGTGTATTACTCAGTCAACTTGCAAGAACGATGGACAAGAGGGTAAACGTAGTACCTTACTGACTTCAGCATTTGAACGACCCTAGTTACCGACAACGAACAACAACGATTTGACTCCAATCGAATCCTTAACCCCAGCCAGCGACTCGTGGGAGTCGACTCTTACGAACCAATCGGGACAAAATCGATGACGATTGACGGTAGAGCGGACTGTGTAACCGCCCGCACCATGAGTAGTGCCTTAGGACGTGGCACGAAATGTGAAAAGATGGACCTTGTTGGTGAAAGGACGCAGGACACCGTTACAGGCAACAATATTAGAGGCAACAGTCGCGGTAACATCAAAGTACTCGTGATCGTAGCTTACAGTATGGAAACGAAGGTGACGACGACCAAGGGAACGACGACAGTACTGGAAATTCTCGTGACGAAAACAACACTGGAAATGAAGCTCATGGAAGGACATTTAGCATGGCATAGGCTATACCAGGCGTAATAGCAGCACGATAGCTTGGATGGGTAGCTATTCGCTTCATCTCTGTTCTGTCTAACCCTGATGCTTCTTGAAACCGAACCTGTTGTGGAGTCGGCTGATGCAAGTCAATTGAAGCCTTATATGTTCGCCAGGATGCAAACTCGACCTTGGGGGACAGGTGTTCGACATTGACCTTCCTTCTACTACCCCTGATGGTTACAATGCAGTAGTTAGTGTGGATTGGTTATTCAGAAATCGCGCAGACATACCTTGTGAGGAGAAAATTTTGTGTGGAGAATCGTTATTTGTTCTAAAGCAACAGAGTGGTGCAAAGGTTAGCGCCATATCAGCTATGAAGGCCCAAAAGTCTCTACGGAGGGATCACCCCGCTACGTTAGCAACCGTTACTGATGATAAGGCTAAGGAAGAGAGGATCGAGGATCCACCAGTTGTTTAAGATTACTTCCACAACTGTTAGGCAGAAACTCAGTTTGATCTCACGCCAGAGTTTTGGCGGAACTAGTTTTTTTTTTTGTTTGCTTTGGGGAGCCCCAATTACACCCATGAAGACAAGTTTTTCCGTACGTGTACTGGTTATCAAGAACTTAACAAGGTGACAGTCGAGAACCGTTTGCCTCGACCATGTAGTGACAACCTGTCGACTAGTTGCGAGGGACAAGCTTTCATTCGAGGATTGAATTACGAACGGACTATTATCAGACGGAAATTCATGGGGAGAATGTTCTTAAAGCGGCTTATCAAACGCAATTCGGCCATACGACTTTGTATTCCATGACCTTGGGGTTAATCAAGCACCATCAGCTTTATGGATTAGATGAACCGACCGTGCTTATTGAGGACATTTGAAATCATTACCAGGCGAAAGGAACATCATGGACGGCATTTGTAGCTTATTATAGAACCCTGGGGGAGGAGCAACTCCACGCGAAGTTTACCTAAGTGTGACTTCAGGATTTGGGAGGTACTCTTGCTTGGTCGCGAAGTCGACGGAGTGGAAATACATGCAGATCCCGCTAAAGACCCTTTCCATCAGATATTAATCGGCACCGAATAGCCCATCGGGGATATAGTAATTTCTTGGTCCAGCTAGTTACTATCATAGATTCATCACAGGACTTTCGAGGTCTTCGCAGCTTCAATCTCTTTAGCACAGCATGGTGCTGTGAACTCTTGGGAGACGAAACAGGAGGACATCTTTTCAGCTTTTGGAAACCCAACTCTGCAACGCACTGAGCATCACTTCTATCCGAGGGTGCTGATGATCTGGCGGTATACCATGATGCTCCGAGTCAGAGTCTCAATTACACAACGATGCAACATGAGAGGGCGATGGCTTACAAGGTAGATTAACAGGGAGAATTGCGCGACTCACAACCTGAAGTGGAAGCCACGATCTCGGATTTGAGCTGGAGGCATTACTTGGACGGTACCAAATACATTACTTAGACCGATCACAAGGGCCTCCCATGTATCGTTGTTTCGAAAGGACCTAAAGCATGAAATAACACCGTTGGATGGAACTCTTGAATGAATACGACCGTGAAACCTGGACGTGCACGAGCTTTGCGGCTCGCTATCGACTCTAACATACCTGATCAGACTCGCCTTGCCCAAACTGAAGAACTGAAGGAAGAAAGTTCTCAAGATTGACCCATGCGGGGCATGGGGAAGCAACTCTTGGCAGGTCGGACGATATTCGTTGCTTAATGGAACGAATATGGACCTCACTATATAGCAACCTTAGGGAACTGGTGCAGGCGAAGCACACGGGCCTCGATATCCTATTCATCTGAGTTTCGATAGGATGTATTAAAGCCTGAAGACCATGTACTGGTGACCGGGCCTGAAGGCCCATATAGCCACGCATGAGAACGATGGTTGACTTGTGGGAAGGTCCGGGTGGGATATTAGCAACCAGAAACACGTGTACGGAAATGAGAACAGACTGCCATGGATTTTGTCACTAGTCTACTTACAACTCGAAACGGAAACATTATCACCTGGGTGATCATTGATGGACTCAAGTTACCTGTACACATTCTTGCAATCGAGAAAACTGACGAGTCTTCACAGTTGTGAATGTTCATCTAAGAGAGGTGGCTTTAGGCACGAGGTGCCAACTCCTGTTATCTCTGAATTTGATCTATGCATGATCTATGTCAGACAGTACACAACACCCTTGGCTCGCGACAGGACCAGAGCATTGCTTATCGCTGTTGTCCAGGACTGGTACTCGAAACTCTTGGGAAGGTTGTTTGGATCAGGAGTCGATTGGCGGCAACGCGTGACCATCAGGAAAGCTCATAAGCTTGGGAAACGCTGGAGGCAATAGTATTGTGTTGAAAGTCTCACCCTGGGAGGGTTTGGTACGCTTGGGAAGCGTGACAAGCTTAATTTACGTTACGTCGGGTTATTTGGAATTCTGGAAGGAATCGGTCACGTCGCCTAAAACTCGGGTTCCCCGACGAATTGGGAGTCTAAAGTAGTGTTTGTCCGACGAAACGCTGGTGATACCTTCTTAGAGTCCGAGGCTAACGACAAGTTGCAATTGTCAAGGTGTCTATTGAAATCATGCCCCGGGAGGTTAAGGTTTGCGAGCACTGTCAAATTCCAATTATGAGAGTTCATTGGAACTTGAGACTAAGTATCCGCAATCGTACGAATCTGCTGAATCAATTCCGATGCAACTGGTGAATTTCGAGGACGAAATTCCCTTTCAAGTTGGGTATGATGTGGCACCTGAGAATAATCCGCAACAATCTTGACTTCTCACTTCACTCCTTTGTGCTTACTTGTTAAATTTCGGGACGAAATTTCTTTCAAGTTGGGGATGATGTGACAACCCGTTCGTTTTCCTTTTAAAAAATTAATTATATACTTAACCTAATCTATATCGTGTTGAACCGACCCAAACTGTTTGAACTAACGTGTCTCGTTTGTTGATCCAACTTGTTCACGTAACTCGAAACTCGTGAGGTCCAAACCATAGCATAAATGTTATAGATGTATATTTGTTGGTTGTGTTAACATAATACTAAAAAAAATTATAATAAATAGAATAAGAAAATGTTGTAGTTGAATAATTATTGTGTAGCCATAATTGCATCTTTTGCAATTCGACTTGCAGCCCAAACCATCCAGCCCAAATCCCACTTTGTTCTCGGTTCATTAAAAACCCAAACCGCCCACCCATGTCCCATCTTTATGAATTATACGTAAGTAATACAGAACACCTTTAATTCATCGCAAAACCCTAGAGCCTCTCTTGAACCTGACGATAATACCTCTAATTCGTGGAGCCTTCTCTTCGATCTCATCTAATTTCCGGTCAGTAGGTTACTCTCTCTAACTTATTTTGGTTCCCTGTCATATGTTATATATGATTTCTTGAATATAATGTGATCTGGTGAACGATTAGTGGTTAACATGTTATATAAGGTTTCTTGAATATATAGTGATCAATATGCTACCTGTGATCTTCCGAATGCATAGTGATCAATCTGTTTTAAGAACGTGGAGCTGATGAACAACATGACTTAGCATGGGCCGAGACTTTTAATATTATAACTTGAAAGTTATATGTAATTATGATCACGTTTGAGAAAATCAACATTAATAAAAGAATTGTGGCCGCACAGTGGGTTAGTTGGGTTTGGGCTTTTGTGTAAATCTTGTGTGTTAATGGTTAGCTAGAAGTGTATGTATTGGAAATCACCTACTGCCATGTGATGTGTTAAGGAGAGTGGCGGCCATGTGATGTAATTTTGATTTGATCAAACAAGTAGGGATCCTATTAATGCTGTCGGTTATAATTAAAGGTATTAAGTGAGTTAATGTCATGTGCAAGATGTCAGAATAAAAGTAATTTTCATCCAGCCTATTGTTTTACATGTTGATTTTCATGACCGTATGTATATGATTGAATATAATAATAGAGTTGTTTTGTTAGTATGAGAATCGTGCAGACCTACTGATTTAGAACTGGTTGATTTTTGAAGTAAAAAATATAAAACATATAGTGATAAAATTCCAAGAGATAGGCTAATTAATTGAAGTCTAATTGCTTGTCTTGAATTCTTGGTGGATGTAAACTGTGAAATAGAAAGGGGGTCATTCTTGTGAATATTACATGGTTAATCGGACCACAATAACAATTAAAACACAAGTGAGATTGGACTAGGCTGCTATTTTGGGTAGATGTGTTTTGGGCCGGTCATCGGCTGGGCCGATGCTGGGTTGGGTTCAGGACTGATTCAACCTGGAATAACTTTAGGCGGGTTCGAATTAGGTGATGGGGTTGCATAAACAAAGGGCCCATATGATATTACATGGGCCGCATGACGGGTCGGGGCAGCCGAGCAGTTCGCTGAAGTGGGCTGGGTCAGTGGTCGGCCAGCTTTTGTATAGGCGAATAATGGGCTGCAAAACAATATCGGGCGACATAGTTAATGTTAATACAATATTGAGCTATACACACACTGTTTGTACGTTATATGTTTCGGGTGTCAACGAATGAACTGTGCATGTTTTGTATGTATAAATTAATGTGACAATTTGACTTATGAGATGAATATATACACTAGAGACTTTTTGATTGACTGATAGGGTTTGAACTTCACGAGGGTACTACATGTATCTTGACTATGTGATAAATGAATAAGGAATGTATAGCTTGTTGTATGTGAAACATGTGGTTTATGTGTACGTAGAACTGACTATTATCGTAACCGTGGTAGGACGTATTTGATCGGTTGTTAAACAAGTAAATAATCTTACCGAGCAAAACCAAGGTGAGTTCATCTCTCTTAAGCATGCGTCCCGGTGGTTGGGACAGTCAGTGGGTATCCTAGGGAGGGATAAGTCTTTTGGGTAAAAACGGGAATGTTGGATAATATACTCTTCCTATCACCTTTAAAGTCCCTCCGTGTTGTTTGGTTACCTGGGAGGTAACATGGTATTAGTTAGTAGCGCTACTTAGGTTTGGCAACCTCACCCCGTTCCTGGGAGGACGGGTGTTGAACTAATGACCTCGTCATGACCAATGCTTTGATAGGAGCATTGGAGAAAGGGCAAAATAATCAGAAGCCGTCTTGTATTCGGGTTATTATCAACATTGTTTTCAACATTACTTTTGGATTTAATTCAATGGATTAACTAAACACTTGGTAACCAACGTTTTCGTAAAACTATGAACTCACCAGCGTTGTCTGATACACTTGTTGCATGCTCGCAGGTCGTTAGATTATATGGATTTGGAACTTGCTGTCTGAAGTAGCTGGAGTTGTCATCGGTCGTGCTGATTTGATACGAATGATGGGTTTATTGATTACATACATTTAATTTGAAACGGTTAAACTATGTTTTCTTTTATTCGCTTCCGCTGAACATGTTGGTTTTCATTTAAACCTATTGACGGTACTTTTCAGTAATAATTGATGTTTTTATTTAACAACTTGTGATTGGTTCAATATGATTAGTGGCTCGTTATTGGTTTGTCACACGCCTAGTAGGGTTTCCCATGGGTGGTATTTTGGGGGTGTGACAGTTTGGTATCAGAGCCACTGGTTATAGTGAACTTGGTTTTAAAACGTTTTTATAAAACCAGACTATAACCGAACAGGTCCGAAATCGACCATGACACTCAGCTCCAGACTGCAAGGTTCGTTTCTCGTTTACTATTGCATAGTATATCTAGTGTTTGCTTATGAATAACATCACACGTGAATGCACACTTGGCACTGCAGTATGAACTTCTATATTACCAACCCATGTTACGTGTTTTAAGAGTGCGACTCTTCTTGAACTTTCATGATCTATGTTGTGGCGTCATCTGTCTTATTGCTCGAATTCGGGGAACCTTTTAGCGCGAGTTAAGAGGCACTGAGATAAGCATGGAAATTGCCTTATTATTATGGGTGCACACATAATAATAATGTGGGGTGCATGTGAGTCCCAGTGAGGCTTAACGAGTGTGAGAGGGGTTCCGCTCTGTTAATTGATGTTATGTTAGAACTCAGCAGTCTATAGGAGTCATAGCAGTGATTGTCTCCTACTCGAACATGATCTTTTCACACCTTTCTGAATCCTTACGAATCTCGATGCTATCGAGTATCGCCTGATCACACATCTGAACGCCTAGCGAACTGTGTAGAATGTTAGGTGCTAGTACGAATGTCCCTATGTTGGATGGCTCAGAGTCAAATGATTGGACTATACTTTCCTCACTTATCTTTGTTTGCTGTAACTTAGCGTGTTGACGCCTTAGATCCCGAAGTACGATCACTTCTGCAACACTCTCGCGACATACCGTGTATTACTCAGTCAACTTGCAAGAACGATGGACAAGAGGGTAAACGTAGTACCTTACTGACTTCAGCATTTGAACGACCCTAGTTACCGACAACGAACAACAACGATTTGACTCCAATCGAATCCTTAACCCCAGCCAGCGACTCGTGGGAGTCGACTCTTACGAACCAATCGGGACAAAATCGATGACGATTGACGGTAGAGCGGACTGTGTAACCGCCCGCACCATGAGTAGTGCCTTAGGACGTGGCACGAAATGTGAAAAGATGGACCTTGTTGGTGAAAGGACGCAGGACACCGTTACAGGCAACAATATTAGAGGCAACAGTCGCGGTAACATCAAAGTACTCGTGATCGTAGCTTACAGTATGGAAACGAAGGTGACGACGACCAAGGGAACGACGACAGTACTGGAAATTCTCGTGACGAAAACAACACTGGAAATGAAGCTCATGGAAGGACATTTAGCATGGCATAGGCTATACCAGGCGTAATAGCAGCACGATAGCTTGGATGGGTAGCTATTCGCTTCATCTCTGTTCTGTCTAACCCTGATGCTTCTTGAAACCGAACCTGTTGTGGAGTCGGCTGATGCAAGTCAATTGAAGCCTTATATGTTCGCCAGGATGCAAACTCGACCTTGGGGGACAGGTGTTCGACATTGACCTTCCTTCTACTACCCCTGATGGTTACAATGCAGTAGTTAGTGTGGATTGGTTATTCAGAAATCGCGCAGACATACCTTGTGAGGAGAAAATTTTGTGTGGAGAATCGTTATTTGTTCTAAAGCAACAGAGTGGTGCAAAGGTTAGCGCCATATCAGCTATGAAGGCCCAAAAGTCTCTACGGAGGGATCACCCCGCTACGTTAGCAACCGTTACTGATGATAAGGCTAAGGAAGAGAGGATCGAGGATCCACCAGTTGTTTAAGATTACTTCCACAACTGTTAGGCAGAAACTCAGTTTGATCTCACGCCAGAGTTTTGGCGGAACTAGTTTTTTTTTTGTTTGCTTTGGGGAGCCCCAATTACACCCATGAAGACAAGTTTTTCCGTACGTGTACTGGTTATCAAGAACTTAACAAGGTGACAGTCGAGAACCGTTTGCCTCGACCATGTAGTGACAACCTGTCGACTAGTTGCGAGGGACAAGCTTTCATTCGAGGATTGAATTACGAACGGACTATTATCAGACGGAAATTCATGGGGAGAATGTTCTTAAAGCGGCTTATCAAACGCAATTCGGCCATACGACTTTGTATTCCATGACCTTGGGGTTAATCAAGCACCATCAGCTTTATGGATTAGATGAACCGACCGTGCTTATTGAGGACATTTGAAATCATTACCAGGCGAAAGGAACATCATGGACGGCATTTGTAGCTTATTATAGAACCCTGGGGGAGGAGCAACTCCACGCGAAGTTTACCTAAGTGTGACTTCAGGATTTGGGAGGTACTCTTGCTTGGTCGCGAAGTCGACGGAGTGGAACATGCAGATCCCGCTAAAGACCCTTTCCATCAGATATTAATCGGCACCGAATAGCCCATCGGGGATATAGTAATTTCTTGGTCCAGCTAGTTACTATCATAGATTCATCACAGGACTTTCGAGGTCTTCGCAGCTTCAATCTCTTTAGCACAGCATGGTGCTGTGAACTCTTGGGAGACGAAACAGGAGGACATCTTTTCAGCTTTTGGAAACCCAACTCTGCAACGCACTGAGCATCACTTCTATCCGAGGGTGCTGATGATCTGGCGGTATACCATGATGCTCCGAGTCAGAGTCTCAATTACACAACGATGCAACATGAGAGGGCGATGGCTTACAAGGTAGATTAACAGGGAGAATTGCGCGACTCACAACCTGAAGTGGAAGCCACGATCTCGGATTTGAGCTGGAGGCATTACTTGGACGGTACCAAATACATTACTTAGACCGATCACAAGGGCCTCCCATGTATCGTTGTTTCGAAAGGACCTAAAGCATGAAATAACACCGTTGGATGGAACTCTTGAATGAATACGACCGTGAAACCTGGACGTGCACGAGCTTTGCGGCTCGCTATCGACTCTAACATACCTGATCAGACTCGCCTTGCCCAAACTGAAGAACTGAAGGAAGAAAGTTCTCAAGATTGACCCATGCGGGGCATGGGGAAGCAACTCTTGGCAGGTCGGACGATATTCGTTGCTTCATGGAACGAATATGGACCTCACTATATAGCAACCTTAGGGAACTGGTGCAGGCGAAGCACACGGGCCTCGATATCCTATTCATCTGAGTTTCGATAGGATGTATTAAAGCCTGAAGACCATGTACTGGTGACCGGGCCTGAAGGCCCATATAGCCACGCATGAGAACGATGGTTGACTTGTGGGAAGGTCCGGGTGGGATATTAGCAACCAGAAACACGTGTACGGAAATGAGAACAGACTGCCATGGATTTTGTCACTAGTCTACTTACAACTCGAAACGGAAACATTATCACCTGGGTGATCATTGATGGACTCAAGTTACCTGTACACATTCTTGCAATCGAGAAAACTGACGAGTCTTCACAGTTGTGAATGTTCATCTAAGAGAGGTGGCTTTAGGCACGAGGTGCCAACTCCTGTTATCTCTGAATTTGATCTATGCATGATCTATGTCAGACAGTACACAACACCCTTGGCTCGCGACAGGACCAGAGCATTGCTTATCGCTGTTGTCCAGGACTGGTACTCGAAACTCTTGGGAAGGTTGTTTGGATCAGGAGTCGATTGGCGGCAACGCGTGACCATCAGGAAAGCTCATAAGCTTGGGAAACGCTGGAGGCAATAGTATTGTGTTGAAAGTCTCACCCTGGGAGGGTTTGGTACGCTTGGGAAGCGTGACAAGCTTAATTTACGTTACGTCGGGTTATTTGGAATTCTGGAAGGAATCGGTCACGTCGCCTAAAACTCGGGTTCCCCGACGAATTGGGAGTCTAAAGTAGTGTTTGTCCGACGAAACGCTGGTGATACCTTCTTAGAGTCCGAGGCTAACGACAAGTTGCAATTGTCAAGGTGTCTATTGAAATCATGCCCCGGGAGGTTAAGGTTTGCGAGCACTGTCAAATTCCAATTATGAGAGTTCATTGGAACTTGAGACTAAGTATCCGCAATCGTACGAATCTGCTGAATCAATTCCGATGCAACTGGTGAATTTCGAGGACGAAATTCCCTTTCAAGTTGGGTATGATGTGGCACCTGAGAATAATCCGCAACAATCTTGACTTCTCACTTCACTCCTTTGTGCTTACTTGTTAAATTTCGGGACGAAATTTCTTTCAAGTTGGGGATGATGTGACAACCCGTTCGTTTTCCTTTTAAAAAATTAATTATATACTTAACCTAATCTATATCGTGTTGAACCGACCCAAACTGTTTGAACTAACGTGTCTCGTTTGTTGATCCAACTTGTTCACGTAACTCGAAACTCGTGAGGTCCAAACCATAGCATAAATGTTATAGATGTATATTTGTTGGTTGTGTTAACATAATACTAAAAAAAATTATAATAAATAGAATAAGAAAATGTTGTAGTTGAATAATTATTGTGTAGCCATAATTGCATCTTTTGCAATTCGACTTGCAGCCCAAACCATCCAGCCCAAATCCCACTTTGTTCTCGGTTCATTAAAAACCCAAACCGCCCACCCATGTCCCATCTTTATGAATTATAAGTAAGTAATACAGAACACCTTTAATTCATTGCAAAACCCTAGAGCCTCTCTTGAACCTGACGATAATACCTCTAATTCGTGGAGCCTTCTCTTCGATCTCATCTAATTTCCGGTCAGTAGGTTACTCTCTCTAACTTATTTTGGTTCCCTGTCATATGTTATATATGATTTCTTGAATATAATGTGATCTGGTGAACGATTAGTGGTTAACATGTTATATAAGGTTTCTTGAATATATAGTGATCAATATGCTACCTGTGATCTTCCGAATGCATAGTGATCAATCTGTTTTAAGAACGTGGAGCTGATGAACAACATGACTTAGCATGGGCCGAGACTTTTAATATTATAACTTGAAAGTTATATGTAATTATGATCACGTTTGAGAAAATCAACATTAATAAAAGAATTGTGGCCGCACAGTGGGTTAGTTGGGTTTGGGCTTTTGTGTAAATCTTGTGTGTTAATGGTTAGCTAGAAGTGTATGTATTGGAAATCACCTACTGCCATGTGATGTGTTAAGGAGAGTGGCGGCCATGTGATGTAATTTTGATTTGATCAAACAAGTAGGGATCCTATTAATGTTGTCGGTTATAATTAAAGGTATTAAGTGAGTTAATGTCATGTGCAAGATGTCAGAATAAAAGTAAGTTTCATCCAGCCTATTGTTTTACATGTTGATTTTCATGACCGTATGTATATGATTGAATATAATAATAGAGTTGTTTTGTTAGTATGAGAATCGTGCAGACCTACTGATTTAGAACTGGTTGATTTTTGAAGTAAAAAATATAAAACATATAGTGATAAAATTCCAAGAGATAGGCTAATTAATTGAAGTCTAATTGCTTGTCTTGAATTCTTGGTGGATGTAAACTGTGAAATAGAAAGGGGGTCATTCTTGTGAATATTACATGGTTAATCGGACCACAATAACAATTAAAACACAAGTGAGATTGGACTAGGCTGCTATTTTGGGTAGATGTGTTTTGGGCCGGTCATCGGCTGGGCCGATGCTGGGTTGGGTTCAGGACTGATTCAACCTGGAATAACTTTAGGCGGGTTCGAATTAGGTGATGGGGTTGCATAAACAAAGGGCCCATATGATATTACATGGGCCGCATGACGGGTCGGGGCAGCCGAGCAGTTCGCTGAAGTGGGCTGGGTCAGTGGTCGGCCAGCTTTTGTATAGGCGAATAATGGGCTGCAAAACAATATCGGGCCACATAGTTAATGTTAATACAATATTGAGCTATACACACACTGTTTGTACGTTATATGTTTCGGGTGTCAACGAATGAACTGTGCATGTTTTGTATGTATAAATTAATGTGACAATTTGACTTATGAGATGAATATATTCACTAGAGACTTTTTGATTGACTGATAGGGTTTGAACTTCACGAGGGTACTACATGTATCTTGACTATGTGATAAATGAATAAGGAATGTATAGCTTGTTGTATGTGAAACATGTGGTTTATGTGTACGTAGAACTGACTATTATCGTAACCGTGGTAGGACGTATTTGATCGGTTGTTAAACAAGTAAATAATCTTACCGAGCAAAACCAAGGTGAGTTCATCTCTCTTGAGCATGCGTCCCGGTGGTTGGGACAGTCAGTGGGTATCCCAGGGAGGGATAAGTCTTTTGGGTAAAAACGGGAATGTTGGATAATATACTCTTCCTATCACCTTTAAAGTCCCTCCGTGTTGTTTGGTTACCTGGGAGGTAACATGGTATTAGTTAGTAGCGCTACTTAGGTTTGGCAACCTCACCCCGTTCCTGGGAGGACGGGTGTTGAACTAATGACCTCGTCATGACCAATGCTTTGATAGGAGCATTGGAGAAAGGGCAAAATAATCAGAAGCCGTCTTGTATTCGGGTTATTATCAACATTGTTTTCAACATTACTTTTGGATTTAATTCAATGGATTAACTAAACACTTGGTAACCAACGTTTTCGTAAAACTATGAACTCACCAGCGTTGTCTGATACACTTGTTGCATGCTCGCAGGTCGTTAGATTATATGGATTTGGAACTTGCTGTCTGAAGTAGCTGGAGTTGTCATCGGTCGTGCTGATTTGATACGAATGATGGGTTTATTGATTACATACATTTAATTTGAAACGGTTAAACTATGTTTTCTTTTATTCGCTTCCGCTGAACATGTTGGTTTTCATTTAAACCTATTGACGGTACTTTTCAGTAATAATTGATGTTTTTATTTAACAACTTGTGATTGGTTCAATATGATTAGTGGCTCGTTATTGGTTTGTCACACGCCTAGTAGGGTTTCCCATGGGTGGTATTTTGGGGGTGTGACACTTAAAGTATCTCCATGGAAAGGGGTTGTTCGATTCGGTAAAAAGGGTAAACTTGCCCCTCGTTACGTTGGACCTTTCAAAATCCTCGAACGAGTTGGCAAGTAGCGTATTTGTTGGATCTACCACAGGAACTGAGTAACGTTCATCCGACATTTCACGTTTCAAATCTCAAGAAATGTCTAGCTGATGAAGGACTTCATGTCCCAGTCGACGACTTGCAAATCAACGATACGCTTCATTTCGTGGAAAGACCAGTTGAAATTGTGGATCAAGGTACCAAGCAGCTCAGACGTAGCAAAATTCGCATTGTAAAAGTACGATGGGAAGGCAAGCGTGGTGCTGAGTTTACTTGGGAACTCAAAAGTGACATGATGGCAAAGTATCCACATCTCTTCGATCAGTCTTCTTCTTAAGATTTCGAGGACGAAATCTCCTAAAGTAGGGGAGACTGTGACACCTCGTACTTTCAATCTTTCCATCTTTGGCAAGTCTACTTGTACTTTCTATTTTTGTAAGTTGTACCTTGGTGGTATTTGGTTTTATTCCCAAATTGTACTCGAGACTTGAAATCATAATGAAAGTGCATTACTTTATTCATATTTGTGCTTGGATGGTATGTATCGTCAAAACAATTAAAAACATGTTGAAACTATGTTAAACACGTAAAAACAGTGAAATTACATCTTAATCTCAGCTCTCAAATTCATCATTGCCAAGAGATTACCCTAAACCGTACAAAAACCGGGAATTTATACGTTAATTCAGTAAAAATATCAAAATTTGGGTTAAAATAATTTTTATATTATTTTATTAATATTTTAAATAAGTAAACTAATAATTAAAATTAAATAAATAAATATTTTAAACTGAAATTTTTATGATTTTTGTTAGTTTTGGTTAGTTAAACTAACTCAGTTAGTGAAAACCCAGTTAAACCAGCTAACTGGGTTAATTTTATCAAAGGGCAGCACTAACTGAGTTAGAAAACTCAGTTAGTGACTAACCCAGTTAGTCAGACTAACTGTTAATAAAAAAGGGGGGTTGAACCGTGGGGGAACCAGGATCGAACTCGGGACGTCACACTTAACAAACAAACGACTAACCACTCGGCCGGGCATGCCACATCCGACATATATTGAAACCAAATTGTATTTAACATCAAATTAAATACGCTGATTTAAATAAAAAAAACCCGCCAAACTGATCGTCTTCTCCGACCTTTGAGTCGCTTACCAGAAAACCGAGACTTTCCATGTTCGTAACTGGTCACCCTGCATCTCCTTTATAAAACCGACCAAACCTCAACACCTTTGGTCCCTCACTTTCGATTACCGAAACTAATACCGCACACCACCTTTTCCTTCACACCTCCACCGGAAGAACTGCACCACAGCCGGAGCCACGACCTTCGCCGGGGCCTCCTGTCAACCACCGGAGCACCACCGCCGGACACCGTCGCTGCCGGTAAACCTTTCCGGCAACCTTTCTTCGTTTTTTTTTTATATTTTTTTCATTTTATTTATTTTGTTAATATTATTGATATTATTATTATTATTATTATTATTATTATTATTATTATTATTATTATTATTATTATTATAACCATTATTATTATCAAATTTATTATTAGTAATAATCAGATTTATTTATATAATAATCAGAACTTTTACTTTAAATAATCAGGAATATTGTTAATATTATTAATCAGATTTATAAATATTTTTAAATCAGATTTTTATAACAGAAATTTATTTCCTATTTCTTTTTAATAATCAGAATTTTACAACAAAATAATCAGATTATTTTTAGATTTTCAGAATTTTCATATAAAATCAGAATTAATTAACAGAATTATTATTTAAATTATTATTTAAATCCGAATTATTATTCTTTATTTATTCAGACTTATTATTTTATATAATCAGATTTATTATTTTATCTAAATCAGAATTATTATATAATAAACAGATTTACTATTTTATTTAGATTAGAATTATTATTTTATATATAATAATCAGATTTATTATTTTAAATCAGAATTATTAATCTATATTTTTAATATTAATAATAATCAGAATTATTACTTACTATATATCAGAATTATTATTTTAAGTACATAATAATCAGGAATTATTATTTATATAATTCATAATTTTAGTAATAATATTTATAATACTTTGGTAAAATTCTGATAGATTAATAATTCTGATTTAAACCAGCTAACTGGGTTAATTTTATCAAAGGGCAGCACTAACTGAGTTAGAAAACTCAGTTAGTGACTAACCCAGTTAGTCAGACTAACTGTTAATAAAAAAGGGGGGTTGAACCGCGGGGGAACCAGGATCGAACTCGGGACGTCACGCTTAACAAACAAACGACTAACCACTCGGCCGGGCATGCCACATCCGACATATATTGAAACCAAATTGTATTTAACATCAAATTAAATACGCTGATTTAAATAAAAAAAAAACCCGCCAAACTGATCGTCTTCTCCGACCTTTGAGTCGCTTACCGAAAAACCGAGACTTTCCATGTTCGTAACTGGTCACCCTGCATCTCCTTTATAAAACCGACCAAACCTCAACACCTTTGATTCCTCACTTTCGATTACCGAAACTAATACCGCACACCACCTTTTCCTTCACACCTCCACCGGAAGAACTGCACCACAGACGGAGCCACGACCTTCGCCGGGGCCTCCTGTCAACCACCGGAGCACCACCGCCGGACACCGTCGCTGCCGGTAAACCTTTCCGGCAACCTTTCTTCGATTTTTTTTTATATTTTTTTCATTTTATTTATTCTGTTAATATTATTGATATTATTATTATTATTATTATTATTATTATTATTATTATTATTATTATTATTATAACCATTATTATTATCAAATTTATTATTAGTAATAATCAGATTTATTTATATAATAATCAGAACTTTTACTTTAAATAATCAGGAATATTATTAATATTATTAATCAGATTTATAAATATTTTTAAATCAGATTTTTATAACAGAAATTTATTTCCTATTTCTTTTTAAAATCAGAATTTTACAACAAAATAATCAGATTATTTTTAGATTTTCAGAATTTTCATATAAAATCAGAATTAATT
This sequence comes from Helianthus annuus, assembly GCF_002127325.2. NCBI lineage: Eukaryota > Viridiplantae > Streptophyta > Magnoliopsida > Asterales > Asteraceae > Helianthus > Helianthus annuus. Next base: position 8,353,662 of record NC_035449.2, read on the forward strand.
AACAGGATTATTATTTAAATTATTATTTAAATCCGAATTATTATTCTTTATTTATTCAGACTTGTTATTTTATATAATCAGATTTATTATTTTATCTAAATCAGAATTATTATATAATAAACAGATTTACTATTTTATTTAGATTAGAATTATTATTTTATATATAATAATCAGATTTATTATTTTAAATCAGAATTATTAATCTATATTATTAATATTAATAATAATCAGAATTATTACTTACTATATATCAGAATTATTATTTTAAGTACATAATAATCAGGAATTATTATTTATATAATCCAGAATTTTAGTAATAATATTTATAATACCTTGGTAAAATCAGAAATATTATTTTAATAGTATATAAAAATCAGTATTTATTTTTACTCACTTATTTATAAATAAATTGACATGTATTTCATTAAATACAAAATATAAAAATGAGACATATGATTGTTATTTTAGAAATGTTAATATTATAAATGCCTTGTTATTTAAATCTCTAAATTCCCAATATTTAACAATCCTCAAAATTAATAGGGTAAATCTCTTGTGCACATTCTCTTGGGCAATCTCTTGTTTTAACCTTTTCCAAGAAAAACGCAACGCAACCTAAGGTGAGTATACATGACCCATTTTCTATTTTATCACATTTTGGGTGCTGTATGCATTTCTATATCAAACACACTATGCTAAACATTTTTGCACTATCAATCCACATTTCATGTGAATCTATTTGACTCATGTTAATCACATTATGCTACTGTTAAACATTTATGACTGTGTGTTCATTAACTTTGTAAGCCTCCCCTAACAATGGCAGCGCTGTAGGTTGAGAAACGCCCCTCCTATAATATTATGGGTATTGTTAGGTTTATTCTATGTTACTCATGTTACCACCCTTCTAGGGTTTGGCTATGTTAATTGCGTTAAACTTTGGTTTGAACACATAGATATCATCGTTACGAGTATAACTGTTAATATGAAATCATGTAGTCACGTGGATTTTAGCATGTTAAACTATTTCAAACATATTATACTATATTCAAACTTGTATACTCGCCAACATGTTTTGTTGACTTTATTTTAAATGCATACTGCAGGATGAGGAAGTCAAGATTTGAAGAAATGAATAGGATGGCCTAGAAACCCACTTTTGAAATAAACTATGTTTAATGTTTGTTATTTCCTTTTATGACAATGTATGAAACTTTGAAATTTTAATAAATGAAATTTAATTATATTGTCACATGTAGTGTTATGATGTTTTGAGCAATTTGTTCGTCTCATCCCGATGTTTCCGCCATCGTTTGGGGTGTGACAAGCACATCCAACATCTGAAAGACTTCCCACACATTCACCTTCACCACCAAAATGTGCTCCTTTACCAAAAAAACCTAAATCCAAATCTTCTCCAGAAAAATCACTGCAAAAAAAAAAAAGAGAAAATAACTTCAACAACATCATCACCAATTCACCTAATAGATGCTGATACAATAAAAGTATCAGTAGATGTTAACCAAACAGCCACTGAGACACCAGTTATTTCAGCAGAAGTTTGTCAAACATCTGCCATGATCATTTTCACTACACCAACCACAATCCAACCATCTCCAACGTCACAAAGATTTCCCATACATTCATCTTCACTACCAAAACGTTCTCCTTCACCAGAAATCATGTCCACACGTAAGAGAAAAACTCGTATTGTGTTAGAATATGATGAGGAGATTAAATTAGCAATCCCTGTATCATCTGCCTCCATTCAAAACAGTCCATCCTCATCATTTCCACCAAGAGAACCTACTTCATCTCTTCCAATTACTACACTACCATCAGTCATTCCTCTGGAAGCTCAATATCCTCTGGAGTTAGTCATTGTTAAAGGTGAAGTTGAATCATTCTTCACAATAGAGGATCCATCTAAAAGATCCTTCCCATCTCTTTATGGCTATAAGAAGCCTCAAAACGTAGATGAGTATCTGAAATTAAAAGTATCACATGCTGAGGTTATAGCAAGAGAGAATAGCACAAGGATGGATGACAAGGAATACCAGCGGTTCTTATCATTTCAGCTTAGCAAAGTCATAAAACTTGAAGACTATGCTAGGGACCTGAGTAAATCCATGTCTGAGAGGCCAGTAATTCCTGAACTTCAGATGCAACTGAGGGATGATTATATTAGACACATTATGAAGTACAAACCATATAATGCAACCAAAGATCAATTCAAAGACTGGTTAGCAGATGCTCTTAGAGAAGAGATCGACAAAATCACAAAAATGCGCAATGATCCTCTGGTAAAGCCAACTCCACCAAACTGGAAGAAAGTGAAAACAGTGGATTTAGACGAGGCATTGAAATTTAAAAGAATGAGAGCAGAACTTGTGGCTACTGGTTATGGTCCAGCTAGAGCCATTGCCAGATGGTCTAAACTGAAGATAGTTGAGACCTACAAAAAGCTGGAAGAACTTAGAGCTTAAGATCCAAATGTTCTTCAAAACCCAGTTTATCCTACAACTGCTGCTCTGTCTCAAAAGATCCATGCTCCGAAAAACCTTCTCTCATCATCTGCTTTATCTGAATCCATTGCAAACTTAGTTAGCAGATCACAATCACCAAACTCATCTTCAATAATTCTTTTCCCAAGAAAACCAACTGATCCAAAAATAGTAAAGTGGAAGTCATGCTCAAAAACCCAAGTATTGATTTTGATCATATCAGATGGTAATGTTAAAGAGATTAAAATGGATAATGCATATAATCTGAATGCATACGATCTCCAAGATTTGTTGAACCTTCAACTTGAAAAGAATGATGAAGAAGACATGTTCTCCCTGGACTTTGAACTTCAATTCAAAGGACAAATAAGGGAGATGTTGATGAGAAATAAAAATCAGTAATAAAGAAGGGTTTTGGTATCATCTGTTGTATAGGGAAATTGTTGGATCAGCAACTGTGACATTGTCTCCAGTAGCATATTTAACTAAGACACAACATGTAGCAAAGGACATGTTGCTGTGTAACAAATTCTTGATTGAGGTTCGATTAAAGTTTTTTTGAGAGGTGATCATATGTTCTTAGTTAATGTTTGTTAAAACTTAAGTTGTATTCGAATTTTAAAAAGTCTGTTAGACATCTTTTATATGTACTTATGTTTATAACAGTTTACATTGTCAATGGGAGGATACTCTCTTTTTTGAATAAGAGAATGGAAATAATCATATGTAACTGATATATTAACCGATGATCTATGGTTATAGTTCTCTTTTAGCTATAATGGATAACACGTTTTGGCACAATATCTATATACCTATCTATACTTTCTATTAAAATTTGTTATGCATGGTTTTTCTAAAAACCACCCGTGTTTGCACACGGTTCTTACCGCTAGTTAATTTAAAAAGATAACCAAAATAGTGGGACCCGTTTAAAAAAACAAGATTTATTAATAAAAATTTGTGTCCCCATTTGACAAAGTTAAACCATACTAATCTTCTTTGTTCATCATGTCGTTTACTACCCTACTGCCACCGGCACCTAACACCTGCATAGATTTCGGCTAGCCATCTCCAGCAAGCACCTTTATTTCACCACCAAAATGGAACGAAGCCACCACTTAAGCACCACCTAGATTTGTTCATGGTTCGTTTTACACCCGTGCAACACCCAAAAGCATTGTCTATTTGGTTTCGCAAGCGTTTTTTTTACTTTTAATTGGTTGCTTTGATAAAATTGACAACGGGAGCGAATGCTTTGGTTTATGGTTTATACCGAGAGCTAGTTTTAAATAAAAAACTGGACCAGACGGTAAAATTTGGCTATTCGATTTTTTAGATATATAGTTTTTTAAATGCAAATGTTATCAATAATCCTTAAATATTCCTTTGCCAAGGTTTGAACCTATGATCTTCTCTTTAGTAGTTTTTTTTTTTTTTTGAACGACAATTTTTTTAATCCATGTTATATGTGGAACTTGAACCCTAGACCTCCTCCTCCCAAACCTAAGTGTTTAAAGGTTTTGCGTTTGTAATGAACCACCACCGCATTGGTATTATACACATATTAGCTTAATGCAAAGTAAAATTTGGCCAAGATATTAAGGCTTGAAGAGATTTTTTATGAATTATTGGGCTTAATTGAAAAGTAACATGGGCTAACAAAGCCTAACTTCCTAAATGGATCATATGTCTCGTATCTCCTTTCTCGAATGTAATCGACATGCCACTAGTAAGTTTCTTCCTATCTGATAAATGTTAGTAACCATAAGTTTTAGTTTCTGTTATTCAAAATCGGCATACCACTATACCAGTTATCCACACATGAGTTACTGGTTATTGTTATTGAAATACATTCGGTTTAGGGTTTGTTTTGGTCATAAGTTCGGTTCCATTTTGATTTTAAGTTTGAGTTTGACACATTATTATTTCCGATTGTTTGTGTTGACACATCTTTCCTAAATTCTTTATAACTTTGTTTTTCCGGTTGTTTGTTTAGGATTCCAGATTTTGGGTTATTGTATTGACAACCTCTTTTTTTTCCTTATAGTAATTCCATTAAAATATATAAATTAATGGTTTAGAAGCTGAAAGTAAACTACTTGTATCTTGAGTGTTTAGTTTGTCCTATATCTTAACTGATGCACACAATCAAATTGCAGCTTCTGGATCCAAAAGATATGATGCTGGTGGTTTAGCAACGGAAAGGAACCGACAAATGTTCGAATTCTTATTTCCGCAAAGATAGAGTTGGGAGAGAATGGATTCCAGGCATGGTAAAGTTAGATTGAAAGTAGAAGTTGATAGACTAAGCAACTTGCCAAATGATCTTATCCATAAAATCCTCTCTTTTATTGACGTTAAATATGCGATCCGAACAAGTGCTTTGTCATCTAGATGGAGGTATATCTGGACTTCAATGCCCTGTCTTAATTTCTCAAGTGAGGGTTTTCATTCGTTGCCCGAGTTCTCCAAATTTGTTACACGTGTTCTGTCTACCCGAAACAATAAAACAGAAGTGCATTATGTCAAGCTGGCTTTTTGTGGAAAGGATAGCGAGGCATTTGTCAAAAGAATTTTGAAATATGCATTTTCTCACAATGTCCAACAGCTGGACGTTACTTGCTTGCCTGGAAAGAAGGGGTATCATGAGGATTTATTCGAATCCCCTGTTTCTGTCTTTAATTCTCAGTCTCTCAAAAGTCTCACTATGTCCGGGTATGGTTACAGACATTACGTTAAGATCCCACCTACTTGGTACTTGCCAGCTTTAACAACATTGAATCTCTTTTGTGTCGCTTTGCATGCTGATGACACTACTGACAAGTGTGCTGGTCTTTTATCCAATTGCGCAAACTTGAAGAATCTCACCTTAAACAATTGCAGAATTCCGGGGGGTATATCGAAGGATCTCCATCTATGCCATATTGGACTATCTAATCTAACACTTGAATATGGTGGTTATAATGCTGTCTATGTGGATACACCTCAACTTAAGAAATTCACTGTAATAAATTTCCCAGCGATACATTTGGTTTCCGCACCCAACCTTGCCTCCTTGCATTATAAAGATGATTCGAATAATTATTATGGTAATCTTTTGAAGGTTTCTGCGGGCCTTCTTCATTTGGAGAATGTGGATTTATGTATTCAGTTTCCCCATGAATGTAAGGATTATGCTCAAGATATTGTTTGTCTGCTTCAACAACTCCATAGTGTCAAATTTCTTACACTTAACTTGGAACTTCTCAAGGTATGCACTTATTGGTTCTTGGTGTTTATCATATGCGTCAAACAAATATTTTCAATATAAACAATGGAAATATTCTTATGATTGCAATATAAACAATGCAAAAGACATTTAAAAAAGATACATTGATATCGCATAAATGTATTCCTCATTTGTATACATAACTTTTTTGGCATTATTTACAGCTTCTATCTTCATCAGTGGAACGAATCTTAGATCAACAATCTCCATTTACTGAATTAAAGAGTTTAAAGATTTATCCAGCTGATATTACCAAGCCAGAAGTAATCGTGTCTACGGAAGTCAAAAACTTTTTGCTAGATAGTTCTCTAGGTGCCACCTTTACACTGGTTTCATATGAGGTATGCCCACCATGGTTGCAAAAGTCGCTAGGCGTTCCCTAGTCGGTCGACCAGGGAGTTGAGAGTACTCGGCCTAGGCGGAGAGTACTCGTGGAGTACTCGGACATGCTAAATTATAAAGAAATTAGTTTTTGAAAATTAAATATATGTCAAATAACATAAACTTACTAATATCTAGAACAAAATATATGAAAATGATATTCATTCTTTAATATGATAGCCATAGAAATTATGTTTTATTATTTTTTAAGTCAAATTCGGCCCGAGTTGACCTACTAGATACGATTTTGGCCGAGGTTGACCGCGTTTGACCGATTCCGAGTAATTAGCCGGAGTCAAAGAAAGTCGCCTCGGCAGCCTACCTTGTAGCGACTATTCGAAGAGTACTCGGCCTTGGAAACCTTGTTTTACAACCATGATGCCCACCATGAAGTGCGTTTTTATCTTCCATACATTTTACTTATTGCTTTGCTATTTCTAAAGCGGAACATCTACTTCTACAAGAAAGAACATTTAATATTGGGGCTTATAATATAAATGGCGAGTATCTAGATGTTTCATGCTTATTTCATGATCCATGGAAACTATGCACAGGAGGTTAGAGCTGTCAGGAATGTTGCATCAGTAGAAAACCTTATGAGAAAGTTGCAGGTGCTACTTGATCAGTGGACACAAAATAGTGAAATAAATACGACTAATATGGAGCATGACAAGGCACCAATGGAAAGCCACGGGGCAACAATGCAAGAGCAAGTGGAAGTTGAGAACAATAGGGCACAACCAGACACGAAAATGAAATGGCATTTTGGGGAAAGAATGACACACACCGAGAGCTATTGGGAAGGTCTGAAAGAGCAGTTTGAGAAAGGGTATGAAAATACCGGTCGCACAATTTCAATGGTGCGGGATATTGAAGGAGTACTGACACAGTTGCCTGCATCTCATCGGGATAAGTTACAAGCAAGGTTTTCTGGTTTGTGTGTAGAGGCTGAGGCAATCATGGATAATGTGATGGATCGTATGAAGATCAAATGCGGTAAGACGCCACAGTTCAAATGTCTCCTTTTATGAACTTGTCACATCACCACAACGATCTTCTTGACAAGTTGTAAGCTGGGATGCTCACGCCTATACTTCTTGTGTTTAGGAACTTGACTAATCAAGGATATGCTTATTTTTTTGCGTGTAATATCTCTACTTGTGATTGATGACATGGGTGCCCGTAAGCTCCCACTTCGCTAGACATAACAGAACTAGCATGGCATGGTTTAAGCAAAATATGTCTTGGCGAACAATAGGTTTAAGCACATAAAGGTTCAAGCGGCATGGTTTAAATCAATAAAATATTACACAATAAGTATATATGTATATACTTTATTAGACCATTCGGTCACACATCAATAAAATATAAAAGTATAAGTATGAATATTATATGCAGTGGCGGACATATAATTTATTTTAGAGTAAATTGCCATTTTAGTCCCTGAGTTTTGTCCAAATTTGTCATTTTAGTCCAAATAGTTTTTTTTGCCTCTGGGTCCCTAACTTTTCCCTTTTGTTGCCATTTTGATCACATACACTAACTCCATCCAAAAACTCCATCTTTAACCAGGGGTATTTTGGAGATTTTCATTTTAAATGTTTTCAATTGCCATTTTGATCCAATTCCAAAAAATCAAAAAAATTCCAAAAAATTCTAAAAAATAATAAAAATTATAAAAAATCATAAAAATTCTAAAAAAATACAAAAAATCCGTTTCGGCGCGAACCGTTTCGAACCCGAACCGTTTCGAGCCGAACCGTTTCTAGCTGAATCGTTTCAAACCGAACCGTTTCGAGCTGAACCGTTTCGACGCGAACCATTTCGACCCGTACCGTTTCGAACCGAACCGTTAAGACCCGTATCGTTTCGAGCTGAAACGTTTCGAACCGAACCGTTTCGAACCGAACCGGTTCGCGTCGAAACGGTTCAGCTCGAAAAGGTTTGGTTCGAAACGGTTCAGCTAGAAACGGTTCGGTTCGAAACGGTTCAGCTCGAAACGGTACGGGTCGAAACGGTTCGGCTCGAAACGGTTCGGCTCGAAACGGTTCGCGTCGAAACGGTTCAGCTCGAAACGGTACGGGTCGAAACGGTTCAGCTCGAAACTGTTCGGGTCGAAACGGTACGGGTCGAAACGGTTCGCGTCGAAGCGGCTCAGCTCGAAACGGTTCGGGTCGAAACGGTACGGGTCGAAACGGTTCGCGTCGAAACGGTTCCGCTCGAAACGGTTCCGCTCGAAACGGTTCCGCTCGAAACGGTTCCGCTCGAAACGGTTCGGTTCGAAACGGTTCAGCTCGAAACGGTTCGCTCGAAACGGTATGGGTTGAAACGGTTCAGCTCGAAACGGTTCGGCTCGAAACGGTTCAGCTCGACACGGTTCAGGTCGAAACGGTACGGGTCGAAACGGTTCAGGTCGAAACGGTACGGGTCGAAACGGTTCAGCTCGAAAGGGTTCAGGTCGAAACGGTACGGGTCGAAACGGTTCAGTTCGAAACAGTACGGGTCGAAACGGTTCGCGTCGAAACGGTTCAGCTCGAAACGGTTCGGGTTCGAAACGGTTCAGCTCGAAACGGTTCGGGTTCGAAACGGTTCCGCTCGAAATGGTACGGGTCGAAACGGTTCAGCTCGAAACGGTTCGGGTCGAAACGGTACTGGTCGAAACGGTTCGCGCCGAAACGGTTTTTTTGTATTTTTTTAGAATTTTTATGATTTTTTAGAATTTTTTTGGAATTTTTTTGATTTTTTGGAATTGGATCAAAATGGCAATTGAAAACATTTAAAATGAAAATCCCCAAAATACCCCTGGTTAAAGATGGAGTTTTTGGATGGAGTTAGTGTATGTGATCAAAATGTCAAAAAAGGGAAAAGTTAGGGACCCAGAAGCAAAAAAAAAACTATTTGGACTAAAATGGCAAATTTAGACAAACTCAGGGACTAAAATGGCAATTTACTCTTTATTTTATGAGGGTGTGAACGAGAGGTTTAACCAAACTTTAAATGGAGCCGATCGAGATTTTTGCCTATAAAATACACTATTTTTTTTCTTTAAGGGGGGAATTTGGATCCGGCCCTACTTATCTGTATATAAGTTAGAGAATATAAAATGTTTAGATAAAATAAATAAATGTACAAAAAAAATTAATGAACAACATAAACAAACGAACATAAAAGAACATTACCGAATTTTCACGAATACAATTGAACGAATGAGACCTCTGTTCTTGTTCGTTTCATTTAACTAATCGAACGAAATTTTGTGTTCATCTTCGTTCATTTTTAAATAAACGTAAACAAACTTCGTATCGAATGATTCACAAACTGTTTGCTAAGCCCATCTCCACGTGTGACTGTGTTATTTGGTCACACATGTTAATACTACGAGAATATAACCAGGTTTGGTTATGGAATGCACATATGCGATAAGTGGGCCCACAACAAGGATATACAATACGAGCTGGATGGCTTAAAACAAAAATATATATACGGATAAGAGACCAAGGTGAGTCTCGCGACTTCTCCACTTTTTATTGTTTTAAACGCTTTGGGGTGAACACATGGTACAAACGAATTTATTGTTTAGATTGTATTTAGTTTTTTTTTTTTTTTTTGAACTTTCAATATTATAAGTTACTTGAGTAATTAAATTATTAGAAGAATTAGCTTGGGTTGCAATCTAAGTTGTTCCACCAACCTAGTTGCCAACTTAGTTGGTTTGAATTTCCTTTTTAATTTTTTTAATTACTCAAACTTTTGTTTTATTGGTAATCAATCCGACTCTAGGTCACCAATGAGCATAGCCTTAGAGGGTGCCAAAAGGAGATGGATGGGTAGTACTACTTGAGAGCCCTTCACATGGCAGTAGAGATGAGCTTGGTACTAGTACCGAAATTCGCTAAATATGGGTACTGGTACTGAAAATACCAAAATATGGGTACTGGTACCGAAATTCGCTAAATATGGGTACTGGTACCGAAAATGTTCGGTACGGTACCGGTATTTAAAAGTAAAATTCGGTAAAATACTGGTACCGTACTGAACCGGTACCGAAAATGCCAAAAAGTGGGTACCGATTCGATACCGAAGATAATTCGGTACGGGAAATTAAGTACCGGTACCCGATACCAAATGCATATCCCTATGTTGTATGGACGACGACTTTGGAGAGGAGACTACTCCACTGTTATAAACAAAATTAGCAGCATTTAACCCACAAAACAATGTGTAGGTGACAACTTTTAGGGTGAGAGGGGCACTCCTCTCTTAGGGGAGTGACCTCTCTTACACACACCCAATCAGCACGCGCCACGTCAACTCCTCTCTTAAGTCCCCATTTTGCACTCAAACGTTGGCATCACTCCACTCACACAATTATTTTTTTATAAAAAAAGAAAAAAAAATATGATTGGTGGAAAAATGGTGGACCCACATTAACAACCAATCACCCCCTCTCTCTCTCTCTCCTCTTTCTCAATCGGTGAGTACACACCGCTCCCCCACCCCGCTTCCCCTCCCCGAATTGATGGCAGCGGTGTTCCCGCTCGGGGACTTCACTCCCCGCTCCCCTCCCCGAGAAGCCGCTCACCCTTAGACAACAGATACACCCGGGCACTAATAGGTGACACCGAGTGCAGGAGTGGTCACTGTCTTGTACTATAGCACCGTAAACAAACACAGGAAGTGTTGGTTATTTATATACAAAAAAGATGTCTAATAAATGATTGTTTATAAACAACTGATTTGGGTTACTAACACGAACTCCCATACGTTATGTTGACCCAAACTGTTTTTAAACATGTGTTCAGGTACCGTACGATATGGAACGAGAAGGATAGATACAAACTCGTGGTTTTGGTAGATAATATCTTTTTTTTTGGAAGGTGTGAATTATTCGCGAATATCGGGAGATCTAGCATACGTTGTCTTAACCGGGTCCGCGCTAGAGAGCCCCCTCGTACAATAGATCCCCAATTTAAACCCCTTAATGAGAAACCCCTATCACCTAGACTCGAACTTAAGATCTGGAGGGGAAAACTCACACGGGCCCAACATAGGTGGAACTTACATATCCGTAGCCACCACTAGAGCACTAGTGATGGTTTGGTAGATAATATCTGATAGAGTTTCTTGAATGTAGACTATTTTTCTTAAGAATTATTAGGGGACATTCTGTAGAGGTCTCATGCGATCCGTGGACTTCACACACCGAGGATGCTTCGACGAATGCTTTGATTCGTCCCTGCTGCTTATGTTGCATTTATTTATTTAGTTCAAAGTACTTGTAATTCAATTTAGTGTAAACATCGAATAACAATTCGATTAGTGTTGCTTTTGTTGTGCATTTTTTCTACTAGTGGGAAACCCGCGCGTTGCGGCGGAGTCAACGATATGTGACGAAAAAAATACACGTCAAGATTACCCGTTTAGTTTCACTATGGGATCTCAAGCCATCAAACAAAGCCCTTATCACCAATATGAGCCTAGTTGCAACAGATAACACCATAAAATGTTTGATTTCAAAGAAACTACATAATTGATTGGAACAATAAGCTAAGAGATAGTCTAAAATTTGAAATCATTCTCCCTTGATAAGGGTGTGAATAGTTGTATCACGAATCATCTAGCACATGTACAAGACTACAAGCATCCTTTCTCGAGGCAAGTTTTGGATGCAGGCTGCTGAAATAGATTGCTGGTAGACCTGGACACAACCGAAATTTACAAAATATAAATCTTTTATTAATCTATATTGTACAATACTGACCTAAGTATGCATACATTGTAAAAGACGCAACTCTAAAAGCTACCTTATTGTAGGTCCCTTTTTCGCGGAGGATTACGAACCTAAACCTTGTTATACAAACCTACTAGCGAGTGCGGAATCCAAGCTAGCAAGCAAACCGAGTTAGTAGCAAGTAGAGAAACAAACACACAAGTTCACCGATTAACACAACTTGTATTAATGCAATGAGGGTTCGGTTACAAGCTCAATGTTTACAGAAGTGTTCTATAAACTCTCTAAGATGTGTGTGTGAGTTTGGACAGAATGCTCTCAAAGAATACTCTCTCTTTCTGTCTGTGTGTCTGTCTACCGAAACTCAACACATGCATGGGTATATATACCCAGCTCAGCAGGTCTGGATCGAAGGATCTGATAGATGGTCCGAAGGATCATCTATCGATCACAGTTCATACGAAAGATCAGCATGGACCTCGAAGGATCATCCTTCGAGGTCTAATGGTCGAACCATGGTCGAACCATATCTTTCGATCACCTCGAAGGATCAGGTGTATCCTTCGAGGCTATCCTTCGATCTGAACATCTTTCAAATGTTGTCCAAGTCAAACCGGAGGATGGTTGACTTGGTCAACTTACAATACAAAACAGGACATCGTTTATATCAGACCGAATACAGACAAAGTACAGACACAAGTGCACCAACAAACTCCCCCTTGGCTGTAGCTTTGTCTTTGATCTCTAATCTTTGTCTTGTTCTTCTAAAAGTGTAGACTCGTCTTGAACTTCGACGGTCTTTGGTCTTCAAGTCTTCAAGACTCTGATGTCCTATCATGTCTTCAATGTCGGAGGGTCTTCAAAGTCTTCACGTCTTGAAAGTAGAAAGTGTATCAACAAACTACCCGTATCATGTAGGAAGTGTGTTGACAAACTCCCCCTTAACATAAGCTCCCCCTTGAGTTATGCTCGTGAAATACTTTAACTTTATGAAGTAAGATCCTTCGAGGTGATCATGATGGCCAGCGGCAACTCGATCATCTTCATTCATTGAGTGCCTTCGTGTCTTCATTCCAAAGCTCGTCAACGACCATGTTCTCCTAGCCTTTAGAATCTGCACATGCAAGAAATCTAAACGCGTAATGAGAACAATTGCTTGGAATATAGTATAAACAAATGACACACGAATGACCATGTCATAATCAAACACCGTCCGACAGTTTGAAAGTTTAATAAAATTTGTCAATTTTAGTTTTTAACTTTCAAAACATGCAAATTTCGACCGTTTATGAAGATTTAGTCAGTTCGGTTTTCAGTCAGGTTTCAGGTAACGAAGACTTGAGCTCCAACATCGTACGATCGAAAATAAAGCAGAAATAAAATCTTTTTGGCTTTTATAAAGTTTATATTAAAACAAGCCTAAAATCTTTTTGGTATTTTTGAAATTAAAAGACAACAATTTAAAATCCTTTGAGTGTTATCAAACGACATCACCGCTAATGTCGTGCTGATATGCACCAAACGATGAAACTGTTTAAAAGAACTAATAAAGGTTAAGCAGTAAATAAATATATACAAACATTCTTTTTGCGAGTTTCGAGGGTAAGAGAATCATATCAGTGTACGGTCATGCCAAAACACTCTTGTTGTTCAGTTAGTTAACATTAAGATAAGCATCCTATAACAATTATCGGTATTGTTGTCCACTTAAGCTCAACTTATCAGATGTAATCATGTTTAGAGGATACGTTAATGTATGATTTATACTTACCGACCGGTGTTCATCCACATCACGACACATTCCCGTATCAAGGTATGCACGAGAGTTCATCTTACCGGTGAGTATACCGATTATCATCTGTTTGACCGTATAAATTGTGAGATACTCACTTATTTTGATTTGAAAACAAGTCCTATGTGATATAATCACTTATTGATGAGGAACTTGATTTTCGTATGCATGAGGGCACAGGTGCAAGTCCGTGAACAGGTCAGTACTTCCGTACAGCAGAGAGACGAACTTGACACCCGGAAAAATGTGATATTTTATCACTTATTTGATATGGACATGTGATTGTTTATCACTTATTGAGGTCGAATGCAGTATGAATATGTACACGTATGTATAGTATCATGGAAGATCTAGACTTGCGTCCCCGTTATTTTTCGGTAAAAGATACAACCATGATACCCAGATGATAAGCAGCATAAAGACCGAATATCTCAGAACCTCGGCAATCTATCAAACGAAATTTCGGTACTAAGACCATATGCCAATGAATGGTTCCCACCTGATCTTCAGTCGATTAAGATTTATATCACCCTGCACACTTTAAAATGATTGTGAGCCTACCGATACATCTTATATAGAGCTGCTTATCGTTTTGCATTTAAGGTTTAAAGAGGTTTGGATAGACCACTGATGTACTATCATTTTCTCTTTTGCTCGCCAGGAAACTCATTTTTGTTTTTCTATTGTTTTTGTGTTTTTGAATTTTTCGATGTTTTTGGATTTTCCGATTTTTGGATTTACTCCCCCTAAAATCAACAAACTAAGATAAATTTAAAAACACAAAGGTATTTACAAAAATGATTTTCCGATGTTGGTTTTACTCTTGCTTGACCTTAATGCCGTTTACCAATAATAAAAAGTCAAATCTTGATTTGTCAAAAGCTTTGGTAAATAAGTCGGCACGTTGGTCATCGGTGTGGACCTTAACAACATCGATTAGCCTTTTCTCAAAGCAATCACGTATGAAGTGATATTTGATTTCGATGTGTTTGGTCTTTGAATGCTGCACAGGATTTCTAGTGATATCTAAAGCAGCAGAATTATCAACGTAAATAGGAGTAGTTAGGAATTCAAAACCGTAGTCCCGCATCTGTTGTTGGATCCAAAGAACTTGGGAGCAACAACTTGAGGCAGCAATGTATTCAGCTTCGCATGTTGATGTAGCTACACACGTCTGCTTCTTGCACTGCCATGTGACTAGGCGATTTCCTAAAAACTGACATCCAGCCGTTGTGGACTTGCCGTCGATTTTACATCCGCCAAAATCAGAATCACTGAAGGCTACCAATTCAAAGTTATTATCCCTAGGGTACCACAGACCGGTGTCAGGGTACGCCTTCAAATAACGAAAAATCCTTTTAACAGCAGCAAGATGTGAGGCCTTCGGGTTAACTTGATATCTAGCAAGCAGGCACGTTGGGTACATTATGTCTGGCCTTGATGCTGTGAGGTACATGAGAGATCCGATCATGGCGCGATAGATAGAAGGGCTAACAGCTTCTCCCTTCAAGTCTGGAGTAATTCCGTGATTAGTTGGCAATGGGGTACCAATGGGCGTTGCATCAGACATCTGGAACCGGCTCAAGATGTCACCAACATATTTAGTCTGATGGATGAATATCCCAGACTCCGTTTGTTGTACTTGTAGGCCCAAGAAGAAGGTCATTTCCCCCATAGCACTCATCTCGAATTTATCCTGCATAATGCGCTCGAATTCCCTACACAAGACATCATTAGTAGAACCAAAAATAATGTCATCAACGTATACCTGTACCAGAAGAAGATCTCCATCTTGTTCTTTGATGAAGAGAGTACAGTCGATAAGACCTCTACGAAAACCGTTCTCCAGCAGATAGTGTGATAAGGTTGCATACCAAGCTCGTGGTGCTTGATGAAGACCATAGAGAGCTTTGTTGAGCAACCAAACCCGATCGGGATGGATAGGATCTTCAAAACCTGGAGGTTGTTCGACGTACACCTCTTCTTCAACCACACCATGTAAAAATGCACTTTTCACGTCCATCTGATAAACCTTGAATCCTTTGAAGGACGCATAGGCTAGAAAGATTCGAATTGCTTCGAGACGTGCCACTGGTGCATAGACTTCGTTGTAGTCGATCCCTTCAATCTGACGAAAACCTTGAACGACTAAACGTGCTTTGTTTCGGATAACAACTCCGCGGTCATCCTTTTTGCATTTGAAAACCCAACGGGTACCAATCTTCTTGTATCCAGCAGGTTTCTCTACAAGTTTCCAGACACCCAGCTTCTGGAATTGTTGCAGTTCTTCCTGCATTGCTTCTACCCAAGCATTATCTTTCAAGGCTTCTTTCCACGTTCTTGGTTCTTCTTGTGAGACATAACACGCGAAGGACCAGTCGTTTTGTTGCCCGGATTCTCGAATAGCTGCATACAAGCCTGCATTGTTGTTGTTTCGCAACATGTTTCTTGTTTGTACGCCACTTTGCACATTTCCAATGATGTTTTGTTGAGGATGGGTATTATGAATCCTTGTTTCTGGATTGTCTGGAACTGGAACATTTATACCCAGGTTGTTAAGATTAAGATCAACAACCAATTCAAGACCCGGAATTGACGAAGAGGATGATGCAGTAGTCTCAGCTGTTCTATGTGTTTCCACTGGAGGAGTACCCTCTGAAGTACCATGAACTGCTGTTGTAGGAGCTTCTTGATCTGCATCTAGAAATTCATCATCCTCTGAAGATTCGTTCAATTCGTCAGCATCATGAAAATCCTCATTGTTGAGAGTATTGTTGTTCACCGAAGAGGATGGTTCTTGATTCACAAGAATTGGACGAACCACCGGTGAAACTGTTGCATTGTCACTCTCGAAAAACATCCTAGCCGCAGCATTTTCTTCAACGGCTTCAACATTGATCGAATTGAAGAAGTCATCGTACTCAAACATCCAAGGTTGACCCGGATTTTTGACTGGCAAGGTGTGCCTTTGTACTCTGACCTCAGACCATTCCTCGACCCTTTTAGTCTCTAGATTCCAGACTCGTAAGTTAGGGGTGGCATACCCAAGAAAGTATCCATCAATTGCTCTTGCCCCAAACTTTCCATTAGGATCGATGATTGTGCATGGAGCTCCAAACGGTTCGAGATAAGACAAATCTGGTTTCCGTTTTTGAAGAAGCTCAAAGCAGGTCTTGTTGTGTCTTTTGACTGTAAGGACTCTGTTCAATGTGTAACATGCAGAGGCCACAGCTTCAGTCCAGAATGGAATGGGTAACTGTGACTCTACCAACATTGTCCTAGCAGTCTCGATCAATGTGCGGTTCTTACGTTCAGCGACACCATTCTGTTGAGGAGTATAAGCTGCACTAAACTCATGAAGAATACCTTTTGAAGTGCAGAACTCCATCATGGAATGATTCTTAAATTCAGTACCATTGTCGCTACGTATCCGCCTAACCTTCAACTTATACAAATTCTCAATCTGAATGATTAAGTTTTTGATAATACCAAAGGTTTCACTCTTGTGTGCCATGAACGCAACCCAAGAAAATCTTGAATAATCATCAGTAACCACGAGGCAGTATTGATCACCCCGAATACTCTTGTGCTTGACAGGACCGAACAAATCCATGTGCAAACGTTCAAGAGGAACTGCCACTGTGTTGATCTTCTTTGTAGGGTGCTTCTTCTTTGTTTGCTTTCCTTTCTGGCACGAAACACAGATGTCTTGAAGATGGAAATTTTTGAGGGGAACACCATTCACCAATTCATTTGAAACCAAATGATTCATTTTGCGTAAGTGAATGTGACCCATTCGTCTGTGCCAAGAGATAGTGTCTTTTTCAGTGGCTTTTGAAACGAAACAAGTTGCTTGTGCAGACGTAGTAATAGCCTGGCTCATGTCAAGGACGTACAAATCATTTATCCTTGGAGCCGACAAGAGAATCCATTCTTTTGGAATTTTGAAGCCGGGTTTCAGCACATAACATCCATTAGCATCAAAGTGTACTGAGAACTGCTTGTCACAGATTTGAGAAACACTAAGAAGATTGTGATCAAGTTGTTGCACAAAATTGATCTTGTCAAAGCTGACAATCCCGTTGGATATCATTCCTTCTCCCGTAATGTATCCACCTTTATCTCCAGCAAAAGCAACATAACCTCCTCTAATAGATTTAACGTCGTAGAGAAGCTTCATGTCGCCTGTCATGTGCCTGGATGCCCCACTATCAACAATCCAATGACTACTGATAGTTCCTCCTGAAGCACCCTGCACATGAACTCAAATGAATTAGTTGGAGATGGGGACCCAAGCCATTGTGGTCTTGGGTCTTCCATTTTCATCAATGACAATAACTTCTTGTCTTTGATGGTTGGTGAATTGTGATGGTCCCCCTGATTCAACAACCGTTTTTGGTTTCCAAGTCTGTTTGGTTTCACCAGTGTTTTTCTTTAAAATTTTAACTTCTTGATGTTTTGAAGTTTTAGAATTTTCTGGTTTTACAACAACAGATTGTTTATGAACCACATCGGTTTTAATCGCTTTTTCAATTTTCTTGACCTGTTGCCGTTTCTGTTTCTTTTCCCTTTCTTTTACAAGTCGGGGATCTTGTTTTGTGGAAACAGATGGCTTACGGTCAGTCTTACCACGGGGATCATCAACCTTCCCTTTCTGCTTATGAAGATATGGGCAGTTTCTAATAATGTGCCCAATGGTTCCACACTCAAAACATGATCTTCGTTCTACAAACCCCGAAGAATCATGTGATCGTCTAGCCGATGATGTTGAACTTTGTGAACCCGAGGTACTAGGTTTTGAACTACTTGGTTCATTTCTTTTCTTGACAAAAGCTTTCTTGACAAAATCTAAGTTAGATTGATTTTCAAACTTCTCAATTTTGTCTGTTCCCGTCGATTTCACAAAGTTAACATTCTTCTTCTTCTTTTGGTTCGGCTTCTTTTGCACTGGAGCCGGTGCTTTACCTTTGGGTTTGGTGTGATTTTGCTGTGTTGGCACTGTTGGCAATTTCTTGTTGCCAAATTGCTTTCGAACTTCAGCCTTTGGGATTGGAGGACACTGGGTGACTGTAACTTTAGGTCCTGCCTTTCCCAAGAACTTACTCGTCGAATTCTCAAAGACTTTGCAGATTAAGGATTGATTAACATTCTTAATGGGAAAATCTTTGTCTGAGTAAATTTTATCATCACCAACTAGAGTGTACAGCAAATTCACACTCTCCGGCTCTCCTGCAGATGAGGACTCAGTTGCAACAGTCTTAGCGGGTTTGACAGGGGGATCACATAGAATGTGATTCTCAAGAGGTATATCCTCATTTTTGACTACCGCATCAGACTTTGCTGGGACAGTATCATCAGATTCATCATCAGACGAATCAGCATCCTCAATCACAACTGGAGGATCTTGATTCTGTTCAGCACTCACAAATGTATCTGCTGACACATCTGAATCTGAGGATACTTCCTTTTGGTATCCGAGTCCTGCAGCAAACTCCTTAACATCTAGAGGCACAGAAGGTTCAAAGAAAACCCTGTCCTCTTCATCAGGCATGGCATCATAATTATGTCTCACTGGTGGTGGACACTTCTTGTAGCCAATGCATGTGACATCTCTCTTTTCCTTCTGAACGTCAATGATGTGATCTAACACATAGCTAGAACTCAAATAACTGTCTAGCTTGAGTTGGATCGCATCACTTTCGGTTTTCACACAAGCCATCTCTTTTTGCATACTCTCAAGGCGAGATATATACAAATTAATATCAGTTTGTTTTCTTGAAACCATTTTAGTCAGTTCAGTTTTATCCTTCTTTAATGTTTCAATTACTGACTTAAATTCTTTTTCATGGTTTTCATAAAACATGTTGGCTTCTGTGCATTTAGAGAGATCCACAGTCAACTTCTGATTGTGGAGAAAGGTCACATCATATTTTTCTTGCAAAGCGTCATGCTTACTTTGCAAGTCACTCAAATTCTCATTCACAGTAGTATGTTTGTCTTGCAAGTCAAACAAACTAGCTTGTAAAGCATCATGTTTGCCTTGCAACTCAGACATACTTTTCTCAAGATCAGCACATCTAGCATGCAACCTAGCACATTCATCACAATTAACAGCAGTGGGTTCATCGACACATACCTGACTTGATGAACCGTCGACATTAGCCATAAAGGCTGAATGGAGAGAAGACGAAGAGTAAGCAGCTTGATCCACCAGAATAGATCTTCTTTGAGTTTCTGCTACAGCTTCCCCCAAGAGTTCATCAATGTCAATATCATCTGAAACATTAGATGTCTCACCCACATGATCATCACCAGAGTTGGATGATTCTTCATCAACACTCCTGCTGTATCCAGAGGAGTCTTCATCTTCAGACGATTCATCACCACTGGCAGAAGATTCTCCACCATTGGTGTGAACCAGCTCCTTCACAATCTGAGCAAAACATGCTGTTCCATCAGGAGCATCACCACCCAACTGGATTGACCAGTCACAACCTTCATCCACCTGAACTGCAAGTGCTCGGTTGGTTTGGTTGTTGACAGGCACCAATGTACGATCATTGTTTCTGTTCTGCTGGTTGCCTTGGTTCCTGAAGGGGTTTTGATTCCCGTGCTGGGCTGGCTTTGTACATTCCCGTTTAAAGTGGCCCCGTTCACCACAGTTGAAGCATTTAACGGCCTGCTTATCGAACCCATACTTGGTATCTCGCTTACTTTCCAAGCTGGTTCTTCCAGTACTCTCCATCCAATCCTTTGCTCTTCTCACAGCACTCGCAAAGGCCCACTTGATGTCCATCAAGTCCATCTCCTCTTTATCAATCTGCCTGTAATCTTCTTGTGTCAGATTAATGTTGCCAATCTGACCTTCTATCAACCCACAGTACGCGCTCACTACAGTGTTAAGCAGCTCCATGTGTTCCTTAGCCACTTCTACACTGATTTTAGAGAAGCTTGACGTGTCGAGCTGTACTGTACTTGACTTTGATTGTTGACCAGCAGATGATGTTCCTCCATAACATGCACGTTGTTGTTGTTGAGCAGGAGGAGGTGGAGGTGGTTGGATTGGATTTCCATACATGTCTGTGGTGGGAGGTGGCTTAACAGGAACTTGTATTGGATTGCCAAAACAATCTGTGCTTGTGACAAACGCTGTTTGATGTGGAGCATGTGAACCGGTTCTTGCAGACGAAGAATTGGAAGTTCCACAGTACATTTCTGGATTCTGTGGCAATGGAACTCTCTTCGCCTTCAATGTTTCCTCCTGATCCTTGTTTTCCAACAGTTGAACGAATTCGTTGATATTAGTGGTCCTCAACACCCCGTTGTACTTCAGGATTTCCAAGAAACTACTCCATTGAGGAGGCAAAGCATCAGCAAACTTCTTCACAACTTCAGCTTGAGTTGTCACTACACTGTAATTATCCAATTCCGTAAGCAGATGATAAAATCGGCTTGTCATATCTCCCAAGGACTCCTTATCCATACAAGTGAAGCCTTCGAATTCTTTCTTGAGAAGATCATGACGCATTTGACGTGTTGCTGCATTTCCCACTCCTCTGTTTTTCAATCCATCCCATAACTTCTTTGTTGTCTTGAAGCTGACAAACTGATGGTAGATATCCTTGCTCAACGCCTGAGTGAGAATGGCGTATGCCTTCTTTTCCAGATCATAGGTTTTCTTTTTATCTTCTGGAAGATCAGCAAACGTAGTAGAATCTGAAGCAGCAACCTCTATGGCTTGATCGAAATCTGTGGTGAAACGTATCCACAGTTCCGTATTTTGACCAAGAACATATGTTTTAAATCTCTCAACCCATCCTGGATATTCATTCAAATGCATCAACTTTGGAGGTCGATTCAAACTTCCTGATTCACTTTCGCTTAGTAGAATACTTTGAATGCTCGGAGTTTGATTCGATACCAAAGCCCATTGATTTCCCTGAGAAGATGTCGATACCGGCGACTCGGCCCATAAAGGAGATGACCTGGTATTCGTGTATTTTCCATCGTCTGGAGCCGATGTACCCCACCATGAAGGAGTGACATTTGATCTTGTATATTCACCATTGTCTGGAGCCGGAGTTCCCCACCAACTCGGATTCATGATAGATAAGCAAAATAAATGCTAAGTAAGAAAGATCCGAAAGATACACAACCGAAAGATCCTGGTCGAAAGATCTGAAATCACAGAAAATTGTTAACAATAAACAGATCACAATCGAAAGATATAATCTTGTTCGAAGGATCAACAGTACTCGAAAGATTACTGTTGAGTCTTGAACAATAATTTCGAAAGATTCAAGAACTCGAAGGATTCCCTTTTTAAAGATCCTTATCTTTCGAGTCAATCCCTATCTTTCGGACACTTATCTTTCGAATAGCTACCTTCCGAAGGATCACACTTGTTCGAATGATCAACAGTGTTCGAAGGATCACTGTTGACTTTCGAGCACTGGCTTCGAAAGACTCAAAATCTCGAAAGATTCACACTTGAAAGATCCTTATCTTCCGAGATAAAACAACTATCTTTCGAAAAGATTCCCTGATCGAAAGATATGTTTCGAACTTCGAAGGACTACTCGAAAGATGTTTATCTATCGAGCTGTCACTGATCGAAGGATGGTCTTTCGATGTCGAAGGATATCTTTCGAAGTCGAAGGATATCTTTCGAATGGGCACTGACACACTGACACAGATGTGACGGGTTGGTGAAAAGGTGATGGGTAGGTAAGTCAACTTTCGGCAGAAAGGATGTGCAGGCTGTCCTTTCACCACCAACTTTGAAAGTTTGCCAAAAATGACAACAACACCAGTCACCGGAATTTTGAACCGGAATATAGCCGGAAAATTCAAAATCACTTAAAACAATTTTTCAAGTTACCCAACCCCACTTTAAACACTCCCGGTTAGTTTAGACACGTTTTTACTCAAAGCAAATGCAAGAAACCAAGTAAAAACAGGTGCAAAACCAAGTGTTTCAACACACCAAAACTTGTAAAAACCCGGTTTTAAACAAGGTAAAGAGCCAAGCTCTGATACCACTTGTAGGTCCCTTTTTCGCGGAGGATTACGAACCTAAACCTTGTTATACAAACCTACTAGCGAGTGCGGAATCCAAGCTAGCAAGCAAACCGAGTTAGTAGCAAGTAGAGAAACAAACACACAAGTTCACCGATTAACACAACTTGTATTAATGCAATGAGGGTTCGGTTACAAGCTCAATGTTTACAGAAGTGTTCTATAAACTCTCTAAGATGTGTGTGTGAGTTTGGACAGAATGCTCTCAAAGAATACTCTCTCTTTCTGTCTGTGTGTCTGTCTACCGAAACTCAACACATGCATGGGTATATATACCCAGCTCAGCAGGTCTGGATCGAAGGATCTGATAGATGGTCCGAAGGATCATCTATCGATCACAGTTCATACGAAAGATCAGCATGGACCTCGAAGGATCATCCTTCGAGGTCTAATGGTCGAACCATGGTCGAACCATATCTTTCGATCACCTCGAAGGATCAGGTGTATCCTTCGAGGCTATCCTTCGATCTGAACATCTTTCAAATGTTGTCCAAGTCAAACCGGAGGATGGTTGACTTGGTCAACTTACAATACAAAACAGGACATCGTTTATATCAGACCGAATACAGACAAAGTACAGACACAAGTGCACCAACAGTTTCTATTACTTGAAGTGTGTGCTTACCACTTCTTCTGTAGCAACGCCAACATAACCCTTCCCATTGTCATCAGTCCTGATGCATCCTATGTCAAACCCTTCCCATTCTCGATTCTTAACTGATGAAAATTAATACTAATGGGAAAGAATTGTCAATTCATATCCATTTTAAAAACCTTTTACCGGAAAATATTGTAAAAGCTGCAAAAAATACAAAAAAAAACAGACTTTTAGCGACGACGTTATCACCGCTAATGGTCATCAAGTAATAGTGTCGAAACTCTTTAGTGACGCCATATTAGCGACGAAGTGTCGCCCCTAAAGGTGTTACAACAATAGCGGCACCATATACCTTTAGCGGCGACAGCCGGGTCATCTTAATTAAAGCTCAAATTATAGATTTGATTATTCAAAATCTGATGAATAATTGGTGTAGTAAAAAAGTTAGCAATATATTCAAAATCCGAATTCTTTCCAAACACCCTTCTGTGTTGTATTTAAGTTGCAAACTTATATATTAATTTTCAATTAGAGGTTTCATTTGAGATTCAACACTACTAATTAAGAAACCATCGCAATTTTCAAGAGGTTTAACAGTCGTTTAAACCATCATCGCAGCTGATTTTTGTGATCAACAAAAGAA
Organism: Helianthus annuus; assembly: GCF_002127325.2. NCBI lineage: Eukaryota > Viridiplantae > Streptophyta > Magnoliopsida > Asterales > Asteraceae > Helianthus > Helianthus annuus. The sequence continues at coordinate 8,377,657 of NC_035449.2, forward strand.
TAAAGGCTAAGTTCTATCTCGTATAGATCGTATATGGCTAGTGATTTTTCTCTATAATATATAAAGAAAAGTTGGTTAACCAGATGACCATTTGATCACACAAAGAATATAGAACGTATGTGGCTAGCGATTTTTCTCAATAATATATAAATAAAAGTTGGTTAACCAGATGATCATTTGATCACACAAAGAACGTAGAACGTACGTGGCTAATGATTTTTCTCTATACTATACAAATAAAGGTTGGTTAACCTGATGATCATTTGGTCACACAAAAAACGTATGTGAATAGGAATTTTTCTGTAATATACAAATAAGGATGGTTAATCCGATACTCATAATCATAGTTATAATCATAATCTTCTAGTTTGTGGCTATTTAGCACCGTGGCAGTTAACTATGGCGGTTTTTATGCCTTCACGAGAAGGTTAGCTCTAGCCATACACGCGTCTAGCTATTGAAGACGACATTCTTTTTTCTAGTTGAAGGGACAGATTAGCACTATTGAAATTGACAACTTCAAAACACATAATAAAAAGAAAGAAATTTGTAGAGAGAGATCACATGTATAATGATGGTGGGAAATGAAAGTTTGCATAACTATTAGAGATCTCACCTTCAAGGCGATTTTGAAGAAAATATTAAGTCCACCAGCATTGTAATACGGTTGAAGAAACATCACTACAAAAGTCCCATCAACTCACCAACTACAGAGCCATATTTTGGGCCGAAGAAGTAACTCTGGAGCCCGATACCTGCAAAATCCAAATTTCTGTAATTCCTGAAAGGCAAGTAGGACCCTTGTTTCAAGTCAGCAAGTCAACAACTAAAATATGAACATCCAGATTACCCTGGCCCGTCGCCATCCGATCCCTTGCATCTCTGCAAAATCCCAGTCTGCATATACTGCTAGAAGTGTAGCCAATATTGCATAAAACACACAAATGTTAAACAGTTATAACTTATAAAAACAACTCATATCTAGGGGTGTTAAAAAACAACCGAATCAAAACAGTAAACCGAACCGTAACCGAAAAAACCAATCCGAATAACCGGTGTTCGGTTTGGTTTTTAACAGAAACCAAACCGAATTCAATTCAGCTGAATTTGCTCAGGCTTGCATATTTGTACTTCGGTTTGGTTTTTGGTTTGGGGTACAAATATTTAAAAACCGAATAAACCAAATAATCCAAAACCCCTGGGCATATCAAAGAGATGTTATGGTAGCTGGTACTTACTATCTGAGCTAGTACGAATGCGAGCATGAGCAAGGTGCTAGGGCGCTCGAGGAATGGCCAACTTTGAGATCTCGTCACAAATATGAGTGCTTGACTAATGATGCGCACTTGAAGGTATAGCGCTGGGGTGACCTCATCATCATTTCCAACAATCGATCGAACACCAAAAAGCCTCTGAACATAATAGTTATTTCTTGTCATGTTCATTTCTCTAAAAAGAACTTTGTATAATGAATGAAGAACAAAAGATAAAATGTTGTCGACTTACGGGGAAGAAGTCGGTTCTGGAGGATAGCCAAAAGAACAAAACAGTAACAAGTGATAGATAAGTCCCGAGGACGATACCAGTGGCGAAAATCTCATTGACCTTCCACGAGTCGGGAAGTGGTGACAGTTTAACCCGGTCAGTGGAGATCATCATGATGGTGCTATCGTTAAGAATAACGATGACAAGAATCATGAAAGACGAGAAGTCAAAACTCCATATGACAACAATGAGCATGAACCCCGTCACAATTCGGATGGTGATGGAGACTGCGTAGATTGTGTAGTTTTTCATTCTTTGGAAGATGGCTCGGCTTGTTAGTATAGTTGCGACTATCACGTTAAGCCCCGGTTGGGTCAAGATAATGTCGGAGGCACTCCTGGCAGCGTCTGTGGAGTCATCCACTGCTATACCGATGTCTGCTCGCTTGAGTGCTGGTGCATCGTGTTGGAAATATTAAAGAGGGACATACAAGTTGGTATGTTTCCTCCATCCCACATTGGTGGAGGGAGTGAACTTTGAGTGGTTTATAAGGGATTGTTCCTTATGGGCCTCCAAAGTGTTAAATGGGTTGAGAAGTGGATGAAGCCCACACGCGCGCCGAGCCGAGCCGAGCCGCGAGCTCGCGAATGGTCGCGTTTGGGGCGCACTTCGCACGTACGCATCGTCGCTAGGAGCTGAGGAGCTTTTATTTTTAGCTAAGGTCTGGTCAGGTTGGTCAGATCTGGAGATCGAATCAGATAGGGAGATAGAGACGAGTTCGAAACCAGTGGGGGTTATCTCATTATCTCTAGTGAACCGAATTCGTATGAGATATCATCCAGTTTATGAATTCGTTTGGGATATTTATTCAGCAACTGAATTCGTATCAGATATATATTGAGGAATTCGAATTGGTTATGGATTGGTATATCACTCCCTATTTTTCTCATTCTTTGGTGAATCCTAACCTATAAATAAAAGGCTCCTGCTACCCATTTATTCACTGAAATTTTCGCAGCTCTCTCTCTATCTACTGTGTGTTCCTGTTTTCGTTCCAGCTTCTGCGTTTTCTGGTTTCCATTGCTGTTGGAATACCAGATCAGTTCTGCATTAAATCCTGGGAGTTTACGCTGCAGCTCACAGCAATACGAGCGCGTAAAATCCTTTAAGGACAAGAGTCATCCGTGCAGTTCAAGTTTTTCGTTCAACGATCTTCGCCAGGTTGGTTTTAATTTTCGTGTTCTTTAAATTCGTCCGACAACGGGACAGTCTCCTTCTACCTTTCTTTAATCAGTTTGCTCAAGTTGGAACAAACTGGTTGGCTGATAACTCAATAATTAATAAATTAACTGTTTGATTGAATTATTTTCAACAATCTTAAAGGATTTTATTTTTTGTGTTTTAATCAACAGAATTAATGGACTCTGAACTACCAACAGCCAATCTGAGATTCATAAATCAAGAGTTTGTCAAGTTGGACAGATTCGATGGTCAGAACTATACCCGCTGGGCGGACAAGGTTAAGTTCATGCTAGTTGTGCTGAAACTTTACTATATCCTTGATCCTGACTTGCCTGCAATCCCTGATGACCCTCCTGGTGAAGCAGGAGAGCTCCCTAATGAAGATTTGGCAAGGCAAAGACTTATCCGTAAGGAAGCTGAAGATCTTTGCCTGGGTCACATCAAAAATTCCCTTTCGGATCGTCTCTATGACTTGTACGCTCCGATAAAAAGTGCTAGAGAATTGTGGAAAGCTTTGGAAGATAAGTACAAGGCTCATGAAGAAGGTACTAACAAATACCTTATTTCCAAGTACTTAGACTTCCAAATGGTCGATGACAAGTCAATCCTGGAGCAGGTGCATGAACTCCAAGTTCTTGTTAACAAACTGACTGCACTTTCCATTCCGCTGCCAGAAATATTTCAAGTAGGGGTCATTATTGCAAAATTGCCTCCTAATTGGAAAGATTTCTCAAAGAGAATGATGCACAAGTCTGAGGACTACTCTTTGGATGAACTGTTGAAGCACCTTCGAATTGAGGAGGAAACGTGCAACAGGGACAAAAGAGGTAAAGTCGGATCGAGTGTGAATCATGTTGCTGGAGGATCTGGTCAAAAGGGAAAAGGGGCATCATCAAAGAATAAGAAGTTTACAGCACCAAAGAAAAAAGAATTCAAGAAGTCACAACACACTAACAACCATCAACCAAAGAGGTCTGGTAAATGTCATGTTTGTGGAGAAATAGGGCATTATGCACGAGAGTGTCTCAGAGGAAATCTGGATCTACGGTTGGTTCTATAAGTGCTATTGATGTTGAGAAAGTCACCAATCTAGTGGCCAGTGTGGGTCTTGGTGAAGTTAATATGCTTTCTCAATATACACGCATTGTGGCATGTAGAGGATGGTTCTTGGATTCGGGAGCCACTGTTCATGTTTGTGGCAATCGTGGCTCGTTTCTTACTTATGCTCCTGTTCCTCAAGGAACAGTGGTGGTATGTGCTGATGGGCATCGTGTAGAAGTACATGGTAAAGGCATGGTGCGACTAAACTTTAGAGATGGTCAAGTGGTTACCCTTCAGGACGTGTTGCATGTTCCTGGTATCACCAAGGGTCTGGTTTCTGCTGATAAATTCGATCGGAATGGTTACAAGATGGTTATCAAGAATCTTCGTGTGAAGTTTTCTCTTAATGACATCTATGTGGGTCAAGCAAAGAACACGGGTGGAATGTATCGTCTTGACTTAGCTAAAGATGGGGTTGCTGAAGAAGAAGATTCGGATGAAGGGGGCGTTTCAGTGATTGACGGGTTTGGGAATGAAAGTGATAGTGAGAGTGGTGATAGTGTTAGTTCTAGTATTGGTGAATGTAATGCTATTGGTTTTGATTTGAATGAAATTATGTCTTCTGATTATATCGCTTGTTCAATTTCTTTATGGCATAAACGTTTAGCTCATCCAAATATTAAAAACATTGAAAAAATGCAAACTAAAGGTTTATTAAAATTAAAAGATAAAGACTTTGAAAAATCCGAAACTTATGTTAAATCAAAATTCACAAAGAAACCTTTTCCAAGTGTTCATAAACGCAATACATCACTACTAGAACTAATTCATTCAGATATTTGTGAACTGAATGGAGTTCTTACTCATGGGGGTAAGAGATATTTTATCACTTTCTGCGATGACTCGAGCCGATACTTATATGTTTATTTGCTGCATTCAAAAGACGAAGCTTTTGAGGCATTCAAAATATATAAGGCTGAGGTTGAAAAACAAAAGGAGAAACGCATTAAAATTCTTCGCTCGGACAGAGGCGGAGAATACTTTAACCGAAAGTTTGATGCATTCTGCGAAGAAGAAGGCATCATACATGAGAGAACTGCACCATATACTCCCCAACAAAATGGTTTGGCTGAGAGAAAGAACCGAACCTTGGTAGAGATGGCTAACTGTATGTTAAACCAATCGGGTCTACCTCGTAATATGTGGGGGGAAGCTGTGTTAACCGCATGTTATGTTCATAATAGGATCACTAGTCGTGTGATACCTACGAGTCCATATGAGTTATGGAAAGGAAGAAAACCAAACCTAGAGCATTTGAGGGTTTGGGGTTGTCTTGCTTACTATCGCGTACCTGATCCAAAGACACGCAAACTAGGAGAACGAGCTTTCAAGAGTGTATTCATTGGATATGCTTCGCATAGTAAATCTTACCGATTGTTGGATGACGAATCAGGTATAGTTGTAGAATCCAGAGATGTGGAATTCTTTGAGAACAAGTTTTCTAGAGATGATGAAAACTCAAATGGCACCACAACTTCTAGTACTTCTGAGAAAAGGGTTCAACCCTCACCAATAGTTGAAGAACCAAGGAATAGTACTAGAGTTAGAAAAGAGAAAAGTTATGGAGATGATTTCTTTTCTTACCTGGTTGAAGGAACTCAAAAAAAAGTGACGAGAGAGGTCATTTTTGCTGTAAATTTGGATGATGATCCTAAAACTTTCAACGAGGCAATGTCATCAAGAGATGCTCCTTTGTGGAAGGAGGCAGTCAATGATGAAATGGATTCCATTATGGGAAATGGAACTTGGGAGTTAGCTGATCTACCCAAGGGAAAGAAACCTATTGGATCCAAATGAATTTTCAAAAGGAAGTATCATCCAGATGGATCTATCTCTGCCTATAAAGCGAGATTAGTCGCTAAAGGGTATAGGCAGAGAGAAGGGATCGACTATTTTGATACCTATGCACCTGTGGCTAGAATAAGTTCTATTAGAACTCTGATAGCAGTGTCTGCTTTGAAAGGGCTTTACATCCATCAAATGGATGTAAAGACAGCATTTCTAAATGGGTATCTAAATGAGGAAATTTATTTGGAGCAACCAGAAGGGTTTGTGATGCCTGGACAAGAGAGCAAAGTGTGTAGACTTATTAAATCTCTGTATGGTTTGAAGCAAGCTCCTAAACAGTGGCATGAGAGATTTGACACCACTGTGACTGCTTTCGGGTTTCGACACAACAGTGCTGACAGATGTATTTATACTAAATGCGAACCCGATTATACAGTCGTGATTTGTCTCTATGTTGATCATTAGCACTCACCTTGAAGGTATTTCTGAAACTAAGAAATATTTGTCCTCGAACTTTAAGATGAAAGATCTAGGTTAAGTTGATACCATTCTTGGGATCAAGGTGAAGAGAACTGGAAGTCAGATTTCTCTAAGTCAATCTCATTACATATCGAAAATTCTGTCTAAGTTTCAACACTTAAATATTAAAGAGTTTAATACTCCGTTTGATCCAAGTGTGAAACTTAATGTGAACTCTGGAAGAGCAGTGGCTCAACTGGAGTATGCGAGTGCTATTGGAAGTATGATGTATGCAACGCATTGCACTCGTCCTGACATCGCTTTTGCTGTAAGCAAACTGAGTCAGTATACTGTTAATCCAGGGACAGAACACTGGAAAGCAGTGGGCAGAGTACTTGGATACCTGAAAAGGACCAGTAACTTAGAACTAACATACACGTCTTCTTCCAATACTTGAAGGTTATTCTGATGCAAGCTGGATTGATCGCACCAATGATTCAAAATCTACAAGTGGGTGGATTTACACTCTAGCAGGAGGAGCAATTTCTTGGGCGAGCAAGAAACAGACGTGTATTGCCCACTCAACTATGGAAGCTGAGCTCATAGCACTAGCTGCGGCTAGTAAGGAAGCAGAGTGGATTAGAGATCTACTTACTGACATCCGTCTGTGGGATGTTCCAATGTCGTCCATTCCCATGTATTGTGATAGTGAGGCCACACTATCTAAAGTATACAATGCAGTGTATAATGGGAGGTCGACACACATAGGTCTTCGGCACAATTATGTGAGACAACTGCTTGAAAGTGGTACCATCAAGGTTGTCTATGTCAAGACAAGTAAGAACTTGGCAGATCCGTTTACTAAACCTCTGACGAGAGATTTGGCTGTGAATACCGCGAGAGACATGGGTCTAAAACCACAATAGAATCGTTAGTGATGGAAACCCAACTTGAACTTAGTGCTCCTATTTCTCAAGTTTAATGGGTAACAACGAAGTCACTTAACGATAGAAGGTACTATCAAATTTGATAGATCCATGTGAGGTATGATAGTACGTCGTTGCCGAGAACAAGGGTGAGCTTATGCTCTTAACAAAGTTTTGGAGGCATCCAAGCAACGTGGGTGATGTAAAACTTTGCCTATATGATCTAGGGGTGGTGCCGCCTCGAGTGAAGATCAGTGGTTTATCTTCTAAAGGGTCATGAAAAGGATTTATAGCGCACGGCCATATTCGCGCTCAGTGAGAACGCAAAGTCAGCTGGTGATGTGTGGGGGTAAACCGAAGGGGGCTATCAGGTTAATGGTTTAATTCCATAGGACACCATCTAATCTGTCTCTTCTTGTTTATCAACATAAACTGGGTTTAATCTTCGTGACACCTAGTGACATCATTAGTCTAAGTGAAAGGAAACATTCCAACTTGGTGGGGGATTGTTGGAAATATTAAAGAGGGACATACAAGTTAGTATGTTTCCTCTATCCCACATTGGTGGAGGGAGTGAACTTTGAGTGGTTTATAAGGGATTGTTCCTTATGCGCCTCCAAAGTGTTAAATGGGTTGAGAAGTGGATGAAGCCCACACGCGCGCCGAGCCGAGCCGCGAGCTCGCGAATGGTCGCGTTTGAGGCGCGAATGGGCGCGTTTGAGGCGCACTTTGCACTTTGCACTTTGCACTTTGCACTTTGCACTTTGCACTTTGCACTTTGCACTTTGCACTTCGCATCGTCGCTAGGAGCTGAGGAGCTTTTATTTTTAGCTAAGGTCTGGTCAGGTGGGTCAGATCTGGAGATCGAATCAGATAGGGAGATAGAGATGAGTTCGAAACCAGTGGGGGTTATCTCATTATCTCTAGTGAACCGAATTCGTATGAGATATATATCCAGTTTATGAATTCGTTTGGGATATTTATTCAGCAACTGAATTCGTATCAGATATATATTGAGGAATTCGAATTGGTTATGGATTGGTATATCACTCCCTATTTTTCTCATTCTTTGGTGAATCCTAACCTATAAATAAAAGGCTCCTGCTACCCATTTATTCACTGAAATTTTCGCAGCTCTCTCTCTATCTACTGTGTGTTCCTGTTTTCGTTCCAGCTTCTGCGTTTTCTGGTTTCCATTGCTGTTGGAATACCAGATCAGTTCTGCATTAAATCCTGGGAGTTTACGCTGCAGCTCACAGCAATACGAGCGCGTAAAATCCTTTAAGGACAGGAGTCATCCGTGCAGTTCAAGTTTTTCGTTCAACGATCTTCGCCAGGTTGGTTTTAATTTTCGTGTTCTTTAAATTCGTCCGACAACGGGACAGTCTCCTTCTACCTTTCTTTAATCAGTTTGCTCAAGTTGGAATAAACTGGTTGGCTGATAACTCGGTAATTAATAAATTAACTGTTTGATTGAATTATTTTCAACACATCGTTCACACCATCTCCCGTCAACACTTATATCCTAAGAAATGAAGTTGAGTATTTTTCTGATCAACACAATTGATGGTAAACTGGTAACTATATCAATAAACATATATTAGTCATTGTTGGTGCACTTGTGTCTGTACTTTGTCTGTATTCGGTCTGTATGTAAACGATGTCCTAAATCAGTCTGTAAGTTGACCAAGTCAACTATCCTCCTAGTTTGACTTGGACAACATGATGTTTGTCTGGATCGAAGGATAGCCTCGAAGGATACGCATCATCCTTCGAGGTGCTCGAAAGATATGGTTCGACCATTAGACATCGAAGGATGATCCTTCGATGTCCACGCTGATCGTTCGAGCTCCCTGTCATCGATAGATGATCCTTCGGACCATCTATCGATCCTTCGACCAAGACCTGCTGTGTATGGGTATAAATACCCATGCAGTGTGTTAGTGTTAGAGAGATGCACACATAGAGAGTTAGAGAAACTCTGCTGAAAAACACACACACACATACTTTAGAGAGTTTGCAAACAGATTGTAAACCTTGTGCTTGTAACCGTAAACCTTCATACGTATTAATACAGTGGTGTTAATCGGTGAACTTTGTGTGTTCTTGTGTTTGTTCTTGCTTCATCCCGGTTTGCCTACTAGCTTGGATTCCGCACTCGCTAGTGGGTTAGTATAACAAGGTTTAGGTTTGTTCTCGATCCTCCGAGAAAAGGGACCTACAAGTGGTATCAGAGCCTCGCTCTTTACCTTGTTTAAAACCGGTTTGTTCAAGTTCTTGGTGTGTTTGGACACTTGGTTTAGCACCCGTTTTTGGTAGTTTTCTGCATAAAAACGCATACTAAACCTATCGGGAGTGTTCGGGGTCGGTTTGGGTAACATAAAAATCGTTTTTGTGAAACCTTGATTTTTCCGGCTATATCTCCGGTGTGTTTCCGGTGACCAGTTCTTGAAGATAAGGTTGCTTATTTTGGCAAAAATTTTTGAAAGTCAATTGTTTGGTGAAAAGTTGTTGCAGAACCATCCTTTCTGCCGAAAGTTGGTACATCAACACATCACCTTTTTCACCAACCCGTCGTACTTTGTGTCAGTGTGTCAGAGCTGTCGAAAGATATCCTTCGACATCGAAAGATATCCTTCGACATCTTTCGATCAAAGGCAGCTCGAAAGATAAGCATCCTTCGAGTAGTCTTTCGAAGTCTAAGGGTTATCCTTCGTAGTTGGAATCTTTTCGAAAGTTGGTTGTCCGAAAGATAAGGATACATCTCGAAAGATAAGGATCTTTCATTGTGAATCCTTCGAGATCAGTATTCGAAAGATATAAATCTTTCGAACATTGAATCTTTCGTGATAATCAGTCGAAAGATAAGGATCTTTCATTGAGAATCTTTCGAAGACTTTGCTCGAAACTCAACAGTAATCTTTCGATCACTGTTGATCCTTCGAACAAGTCTTGATCTTTCGATCAGATTGTATCTTTCAATTGTTGTCTGTTTGTTGTTGACAGTTTGTGGTGTGTAGGTTATTTATTGATTTTTGATCACAATGAGTTGCACAAGTCCTTGGGATTGGAGTACGGATCCACAACCAGATCTGAAACAGATGTCTATGGCTGAATATATGACGAGTGCCATTCCAAAACAACAACAATCAATAAGTTCCTGTCAATGGGCTTTGGTATCCAATCAAAGTCAAAGTCTTCAGAATCTTCTGATTAGTGAGAGTGAAACAGGCAGTAACAATCGTCCACCAAAGCTGAACCACATGAACGATTTTCCATCATGGAAAGGCCGCTTTCACACATATGTTCAAGGACAAAGCACCGACCTTTGGATGTGTTTTGTCAATGCATTCAATGAAAGTCTTGAAAGTAGAGCATCCACTTCAGAAGGTTACGCCAACATGCTTGAAAATGACAAGAAGGCTTATGAATTGGAGAAAAAGGCCTATGCCATACTTACTCAAGCACTCAACAAAGACATCTACCATCAGTTTTCATATTGCAAGACCACGAAAGCATTGTGGGATGCCTTAGTTGCTAGAGGAGAAGGCAATGCAGCCGCTCGAAAGTCTAGGCATGATTTGTTGAAGAAAGAATTTGAATCTTTTCAGTTTTTGGAAAACGAGACTCTGAATGATATGACCACACGTTTCTATCATTTGATTAGTGAAATGTGTGCTTATGGGGTGGCAGCTACTCAACAAGACATGGTGAATAGGTTTGCTGACGCCCTACCCCCAAAATGGAGTTCGTTTATTGAGTTGTTGAAGCATACTAAAGCTCTAGATGAGATTAACATCTATGAGTTCATTCAGAAGCTGGAACATAAAAATGATGAAGAAATTAGGAAAGCAAGGCGTGCTCCAGCTCCTCAGAATACAGAAATGTATTTGCCTGGTTTTGGTCCTTCAGCTAGTTCTGTTCAGCAACCGAAGCTTCAAACTGCTTTTGTGTCCAATACAAGTTCCTTTCCATTTCCTCAATCAACAGCTGCTCCACCACAACCTCAATTCGATCCGAGGTCCTATATTCCTGTTCCAACACAGCCACAACCACAACCTCAACAACAACAACAGCAAGCTCACTATACAAGCAATCCTCAACCTCAGCCTCAAAGTCATCACACAATCCGAGTCGACAACTCAAATCTTTCACACCTTAGCATTGAAGTTGCTAAGGAACATATGGAAATTATCAACACCATGGTCAGTGCTTACTGTGGTTTGGTAGCTGGTCAGCTTGGAAACATCAACATGACCAATGAAGATTATGATCAGATCGACAAGGAAGAAATGGAGTTGATGGATATTAAATGGGCTTTTGCTAGTGCGGTTAGAAGGGCAAAAGATTTCATGGCACGAACTGGAAGAACTTCGTTGGAAGGAAAGAAAAACACGAAGTATGGGTTTGATATTAATGCCGTCACGTGTTTTAACTGTGGCGAGAAAGGGCACTTTAAACGTGAGTGCACTCGACCAACAAAACACGGCAATCACAACCCTTTCAGAAACCAGACGAACGTGAATGCCCAACAAGAAAACCGTGAGAGGAGGATGGTGGCAGTGAATAACAATCAGGGACAGCCTGGAGCTACCAATCACAATCGGGCTTTGGCTGTTCAAGCTGATGAAGGATGTGACTGGTCAGTTCAGTTTGGTGATGGTGATCAGGGAAGTGGAACTGCATTGTATGCTAAGGTCATCGAGCAGGTTCAAAAGGAAGAATCTTCTGGAAGCGATGACAGTTCTGGTTATTCTGGCAGTTCGGATGAAGAAGGCTCTGTTTCTGGGGATAATCACTCAGAGCCTGATGTGAATGAAGAAGGAGATGATGATATACAGGAGCTACTGAATGAAGCTGATGAGCTTAAATGTCAGAAATCAATTCTGATTAGGAAGGCTGCTGCTACATCAACGGAAATGGAAAAGCTATTCTCTGAAGATGGAGCTTTTTCTTTTCAAACTGCCTTTATGGCAAATGGTTCAGCCTCTACTAGTCAGGTAACTTCTGAACCTCCTGCTCCTAGTATTTGTAAATCATGTGCAGAGATGAAGCTTGAATCAGAAAAGCTTCATAGTCATAATCAGAATTTAGTTATTGAACTGTCAAAATGCCAAGAGGCAAACATGGCTTTAACCCGGAATGAAAAAGAATTTAAATCTGTAATAGAAACATTAAAGAAAAATGTGTCCGAGGTTAACAAAGTAGTTTACCACAAACAAGTAAGTATAAATGAATACATTAACCTTGTGGAAGAAACTAAGAAGCAATTAGCCATTGCCCAATGCAAGCATGATGCGATCAAACAGAAATTGGATAGTTATTCTAACTCCCGATTTGTGCTTGATCACATCATAGACGTTCAACAACTGAAAGGTGACGTGAAAGGTGTAGGGTATAAGGCGTGTCCACCCCCTTTGATGGACAACTATACCAAGATGCCCGATGAAGAGGAAATGCCTCGGTATGAACCCAGTGTACCTCTTGATGTTGAGGAATTTACTACTGGCCTTGGGTTCAAACCGGACAATTCATCGGAGGGCTCATCTGATAACAAAGGAAAGTCATCATGTGCTTCAAATCAAAGTCCTCCAACCATTGAGGACTGTGATTCTTCAGATGATGAATCAGATGTGAATGACCAGGATGAATCACTTGATGAGGCGAAAGGAGTAGAAATTCCAATTGAGAATCATATTCTTTGTGATCCTCCTACTCCTGTCGTGCAACCTGTTGCCAAGAAAGTGATAAATCCTGTCAAAGATGTCAAGAATGACAAAGAAAGTGTGTTTGCTGTTAAAAGCAATGATTTGTTGTACACCTTGGTCGGAGATGTTAAGATTTATTCAAACAATGATTTTCCAATTAAAAATGTCAATCCATCCCTGATTGATAAAGTTTTTGAAGATAACACAAGCAAGTTTTTGGGAAAGACGATCCCTGGAGTTACTGTAACTCAATGTGATCCAATTCCAAAAGCTGAAATCAGAAAACAATTTGGAAAACAGAAATCACCGACAAAGCAACAACCGATTGCTTTTAAGGGTAAACAACATCAACTAGCTCCAAAGCCAAAGGCTAAGGTTGAAACAAAGGGAGCTCGTAATCAGAAGAAGGGCAAAGATGTTAAATTTGTAGCATCAAAGGGTACCGATAAAATTGAGACTTTCGAAAACAAATCAAACACCGATTTTGTACAAAAAGTCAAGATTTTGAAGCGTAACAGTGATAACAATTACACCCAACACACAAACGGGTGTGATGAACGAGCAAGTACCTCAGGTTCTACAGGTTCGACATCTGCTAGTCGAACAAATTCTCCTAAGTTTGTTGAAAGGAGAACTTGTTTCAAATGTGGGAAGTCTGGGCACATCATTAAAGATTGCACAAACTTGCCCAAACCAAATTTTGTTGAAAGAACCCCCTCTGAACAAGGCCACTCACAACGTCGTACTGTTTCTCCAAAACATGATAAACGCACTATTCAAGAGCAAGAAACAAAACAACGACGTAAAAATGTAAAGGTGATCGAAAAGGCCTTAAAACCGGAAACTGTTAAAAGGAAACCTAGTTTGTCACAACCATTAAAACCAGAAAATGTACATAATACACACTCTGGTAAACAAAAACAAACTTGGAAACCTAAAACAGGTAAAGGTTCAAAGGGAGGTGTTGTGCTTGACAATTATCAAGAGGTTGAAATTACATTTCTTGATTCTCAGGGGCAACCCAAGTCTATGAAGGCTTGGGTCCCCCTCTCCAACTAATCTTTGAGTGAGTGTGCAGGAAGTTCCAGGAGGAACTATCGATAGTCTTAGGATTGTTGATAGTGGAATGTTCTTGCACAAGATAGGCGACAGAAGAAATTGTTGCCTTTGGTGGAGAGAGGGAAGAAGAAAAGAACACAAAAAGTCTGATGAAAGAATGTGTTTGAATGAAGTTGCAAACTTCGACCAAATGAAGAAAGTGCCGAAAATTTGGTCATTCTGGTTTTTGATCGGGTCCGCAGGAACGAATGAAGTGAAATGTGTGTCGATGCCTTGGAGTGCATTGAACATCCGCACACCATTTCTGAAAGAGAAAGTCACAGACCTTCGCTGGTGCAATATGGAAGACCAGCCGGACCCGGAGGTTTACGACCTTGTTGCTGTCAAGAGATTAGTCAGTAGCTACAAAATCGACTTTGAAGTCCACACCGGGTGGATATCAAGTTTGGGAGAACACTTAGATTCCTTGCAATGCATGAAACGGTTGCAGGATACGGTTTTTGAATTTCTAAATCTCTCCTATGCTTGTCGATATTTAAGCTACTTTGTGAATTATTATTATCTCGAACAGCACTCTTTGACCTGACACGTTGATCTCGAATATCATCTCACACGTGATTGTTTCTTTGTGAAACTCGTCAATGTTGTCATGGTCCGCACCGCTTACCGACATGCCAATTCACTTTTCCAAAATTTGTTAAATCTTTTCGGATAAAACTTAATTTTGGTAAACGGCATTAAGGTCAAGCAAGAGTAAACCAACATCGGAAAATCATTTTTGTAAATATCTTTGTGTGTTTTTAAATTTGTCTTAGTTTGTTGATTTTAGGGGGAGTAAATCCAAAAATCGGAAAATACAAAAACATCGAAAAATTTCAAAAACACAAAAACAGTAGAAAATCAAAAATGAGTTTCCTGGAGAGCAAAAGAGAAAATGATAGTACATCAGTGGTCTATCCTAACCTCTTTAAACCTTAAATGAAAAGCGATAAGCAGCTCTATATAAGATGTATCGGTAGGCTCACAATCATTTTAAAGTGTGCAGGGTGTAGGTCCAGGTTTCGGGATCCAACCCGTGATTTTCGTGTTCATGTTCAAAGATGGAAGAGATAAGAGAGGATAAACATAACAAACTTTGTATTAATCCGGTAGTAAACATTACAAGTCGGCCCGGTTACATGACAACCGAACTAATACCAAAGAAGTATACATCCGGGGAGAAACCAAGTGGTGATTTCTCCCGGTGAGGTCTCAGACCTCCATTCTCTCTCTAGCACACACTTGTGCTCTCACTCTTATGTTGCAAATGACAAAGTGTTGGTATTTATACCAAAACAAACACTGCAGGTCGAAGGATCAGACTGACTGGTCGAAACATCATCCTTCGATCAGACAGTCTTCGAAAGATACTCACATACCTCGAATGATATCCTTCGATATCCTTCGAGGTCCATCCTTCGATGGGTATCTTTCGAGCTCATCGAAGGATATTCATAATCCTTCGATGCCTTATCCTTCGACACCAATGACAACACAGCAACTTTGTCTAGCAACACACACACACAGTCAAACCAACAACCCTCTCGTTTGACCACTTCAAACGAGCGGGTCTATACACGTTCGCTTGACCGTTTCACTAACTATTACAAATTCAGCATAAAATAAAACTAATCTATTCGACAAGCATCGGACACAAAATCTGCATCAACAAATTCCCCCTTGTCCGTTGCTGTCGAATGCTGAAAATGCAACTGCAATCGATCTTCAGCCAAGTATTCATCTTCTCTGTGTAGACAAATTCCCCCTTGACCGATGATCCAGGTAAGTAGCATCCTGATGCTCATTGTATAAGATTTCCCCCTCAAAGTACGCGTATCCGTGTTGAGTGTTGTGCAATTTCCTCAAAAGGATCAATTGACCGATCTTCCGCTGATCTTCCAAAACTCCAACCGGCATATGATAAAGGTTCCATTCTTAAACAACTGCATCAAGTCTTGATCTTCAAGTGTCTGTGCAAAACATTCCACGCTGAACCGTTTGAATCACCAGAAGATCATAAACTCTACCACCTGAGATTGCGTTTAGAATTTTACCGAAGAAATTCAACAAATGAAAAAATTTTTATCCCCCCATTTCTTTGGCAAAATCTCTAAACCTTAACAGATTCTTTCCACTTCAAAGAAACTGTCGTCAAATATTCACCAATTCCCTCCACCAAGCGGAACTGTTGTGTTTGGCCCATAATAGTCACGTTACCATGTTTGTCATTGCATCGGTAACCGTGACTACCCCACATTTTCAAACATCAAGTCTTCATCATCTCTTGTGTTCATCATGCTGCATCACCCCGCGTGTTCCCAAATCCCGTACGAATTTTGATGTTGAAACTTTGAAGCCCGGTATGAATAATCCTTGCGAACACCCGACCCGACTCCAAGTGAATTAAATGATTAACCCCAACACACTGTCTGAGTTCATAAAATTCCACAACATCTGGATCCTTCGAAACACCTGCATCAAACGAAAGATAAACACCAAGACAGCTTCGAAAGATGATCTTTCGAAGTCTTTCGAGCACATGTCACATATCTTTCGAGCATCTTTCGAGCACATGTCACAGATCTTTCGAACACCTTTCGAAGTTGGACATGGCTGATCCTTCGTACACTTCAGAATTGATCCTTCGAAGTCTTTTTGATCCTTCGAAGAACTGATGATCTTTCGAGCACTCCTGTTCATCTTTCGAATCTCCTTGATCGAAGGATGATCTTTCGAGGTCGAAAGTTATCCTTCGATGGTCCTGACACAAGGACAGAAAGTACGACAGGTGTCAGAAAAGTTGATGTGGTAGGTGACCAACTTTCGCAAATTTCGAAGCATGAAAATTTGAAATTTGAATTTTGTTTTATCCTTCGAAATCTGTTCAATCTTTCGATGGACAAAACACCATCTTTCGAAAATTTGAAGCTGTCAAGAACATCAAGAACACGGTGACGGTGAGATCTGCAGATCCGACGAAAACACTTGTACACGTTGTTTTGATGAAGAAAACTTGAGTATTTTAGAGAAAAACATAAAACCCAACACCCGGTTTAGCACAGATCTGGATATCCGGGTCCAGATCTGGGTTTTTCTCATTTTCACCTTTTTACATCTTGAACAAAAACCCATAAAAATCACAGATCTAGAGCACATGTGACTTAGTAAACGGTTAGTTTTACTAAATCGGGCACCATGGCTCTGATACCAATTGTAGGTCCAGGTTTCGGGATCCAACCCGTGATTTTCGTGTTCATGTTCAAAGATGGAAGAGATAAGAGAGGATAAACATAACAAACTTTGTATTAATCCGGTAGTAAACATTACAAGTCGGCCCGGTTACATGACAACCGAACTAATACCAAAGAAGTATACATCCGGGGAGAAACCAAGTGGTGATTTCTCCCGGTGAGGTCTCAGACCTCCATTCTCTCTCTAGCACACACTTGTGCTCTCACTCTTATGTTGCAAATGACAAAGTGTTGGTATTTATACCAAAACAAACACTGCAGGTCGAAGGATCAGACTGACTGGTCGAAACATCATCCTTCGATCAGACAGTCTTCGAAAGATACTCACATACCTCGAATGATATCCTTCGATATCCTTCGAGGTCCATCCTTCGATGGGTATCTTTCGAGCTCATCGAAGGATATTCATAATCCTTCGATGCCTTATCCTTCGACACCAATGACAACACAGCAACTTTGTCTAGCAACACACACACACAGTCAAACCAACAACCCTCTCGTTTGACCACTTCAAACGAGCGGGTCTATACACGTTCGCTTGACCGTTTCACTAACTATTACAAATTCAGCATAAAATAAAACTAATCTATTCGACAAGCATCGGACACAAAATCTGCATCAACACAGGGTGATATAAATCTTAATCGACTGAAGACCAGGTGGGAACCATTCATTGGCATATGGTCTTAGTACCGAAATTTCGTTTGATAGATTGCCGAGGTTCTGAGATATTCGGTCTTTATGCTGCTTATCATCTGGGTATCATGGTTGTATCTTTTACCGAAAAATAACGGGGACGCAAGTCTAGATCTTCCATGATACTATACATACGTGTACATATTGCATACTGCATTCGACCTCAATAAGTGATAAACAATCACATGTCCAACTCAAATAAGTGATAAAATATCACATTTATCCGGGTGTCAAGTTCGTCTCTCTGCTGTACGGAAGTACTGACCTGTTCACGGACTTGCACCTGTGCCCTCATGCATATGAAATTCAAGTTCCTCATCAATAAGTGATTATATCACAAAGGACTTGTTTTCAAATCAAAATAAGTGAGTATCTCACAATTTATACGGTCAAACAGATGATAATCGGTATACTCACCGGTAAGATGAACTCTCGTGCATACCTTGATACGGGAATGTGTCGTGATGTGGATGAACACCGGTCGGTAAGTATAAATCATACATTAACGTATCCTCTAAACATGATTACATCTGATAAGTTGAGCTTAAGTGGACAACAATACCGATAATTGTTATAGGATGCTTATCTTAATGTTAACTAACTGAACAACAAGAGTGTTTTGGCATGACCGTACACTGATATGATTCTCTTACCCTCGAAACTCACAAAAAGAATGTTTGTATATATTTATTTATTTACTGCTTAATCTTTATTGTTTTTCTTTTAAACAGTTTCGTCGTTTGGTGCATATCAGCACGACATTAGCGGTGATGTCGTTTGATAACACTCAAAGGATTTTAAATTGTTGTCTTTTTATTTCAAAAACACACCTGAAATCTGTGTTTTAATATAAACTTTATAAAAGCCAAAAAGATTTTATTTCTACTTTATTTTCGATCGTACGATGTTGGAGCTCAAGTCTTCGTTGCCTGAAACCTGAACGAAAACCAAACTGACTAAATCTTCATAAACGGTCGAAATTTGCATGTTTTGAAAGTTAGAATTTAAAATTTGAAAAATTTATTAAACTTTCAAACTGTCGGACGGTGCTTGATTGTGACATGGTCATTCGTGTGTCATTTGTTTATACTATGTTCCAAGCAGTTGTTCTCATTACGCGTTTAGATTTCTTGCATGTGCAGATTCTAAGGGCTAGGAGAACATGGTCGATGACAAGCTTTGGAATGAAGACACGACGAGAAGGCGCTCAAAAGACGAAGATGATCGAGTTGCCGCTGGCCATCTTCAACACCACAAGGATCTCACTTCATAAAGATAAAGTCCATTCACGAGCATAACTCAAGGGGGAGCTTATGTTAAGGGGGAGTTTGTCAACACACTTCCTACATGATACGGGTAGTTTGTTGATACACTCTCTGCTTTCAAGACGTGAAGACTTTGAAGATCCTCCGACCATGAAGACTCGAAAGGACATCAGAGTTTTGGAAACTCGAAGACCAAAGACTGTCGAAGTTCGAGACAAGTCTACATCTATAGAAGATAAAGACAAGATAAAGACAAAGCTACAGCCAAGGGGGAGTTTGTTGGTGCACTTGTGTCTGTACTTTGTCTGTATTCGGTCTGTATGTAAACGATGTCCTAAATCAGTCTGTAAGTTGACCAAGTCAACTATCCTCCTAGTTTGACTTGGACAACATGATGTTTGTCTGGATCGAAGGATAGCCTCGAAGGATACGCATCATCCTTCGAGGTGCTCGAAAGATATGGTTCGACCATTAGACATCGAAGGATGATCCTTCGATGTCCACGCTGATCGTTCGAGCTCCCTGTCATCGATAGATGATCCTTCGGACCATCTATCGATCCTTCGACCAAGACCTGCTGTGTATGGGTATAAATACCCATGCAGTGTGTTAGTGTTAGAGAGATGCACACATAGAGAGTTAGAGAAACTCTGCTGAAAAACACACACACACATACTTTAGAGAGTTTGCAAACAGATTGTAAACCTTGTGCTTGTAACCGTAAACCTTCATACGTATTAATACAGTGGTGTTAATCGGTGAACTTTGTGTGTTCTTGTGTTTGTTCTTGCTTCATCCCGGTTTGCCTACTAGCTTGGATTCCGCACTCGCTAGTGGGTTAGTATAACAAGGTTTAGGTTTGTTCTCGATCCTCCGAGAAAAGGGACCTACAGTCATTAGTAATTAAAAAGGGTCAAAGAGTTTATCACTGACTTACTTATCACCACCGCCTAAAACAGATAGAAAATGAGTAAAAGGTCCTCTCCAATGTCCTCACTTTCTTAAAACAACGTCATTATTGTCTCCACCACCACAGTAACAATTTCAGTATGCTCGTGTACAAAAACAAAACAACTCAGTCTGTTATTTATCCCGCCAAATCAGTCTGTTATATATCCCGCTTATCATTCTATACTTTATTAAACTTTATATTGGAAGCAAAACAAAACAAACGTCATTATTCTCAATCGAGTGTTGAAATACTCAGTTTCAGTTAATCTTAAACTTTATGTTGGAAACAGCTTATTTTAAACAATAGATAAAAATATCAGCATTATTCTTCGTCCATACTCCAAAAACTAAAAAAATAGTTTATTTGATGTAAAAACGTGATAGAGCAGACAAGAATCTATTTAAATCCTTCCATGGCAGGAAAACTATATAACACACAATTATGTTTTTTTTTTTTTTTTGACCTATTTTAGGGTAACTAAAAGAAGCCCAACAAACCAGCCTAACCAGCCCCAAAACGCTAGAAACCTTACCCGAATTTATAGTAATCAAATGTGAATCGGTTCTGAACTTTAACAGTCTTGGGTCTCGAGCCAGTCCTCAGCGTTTACTCAAGTAAAACCAATTTCTTAAACACAGACCCAAGGTTAAACCAAAAATCAATAAAATTACTGGACCAATACAAATTACCTAGTTTAATTAATAAAAAGATAATAGAATTGCACCAGCCAAGAACAATCAAACAATTGCAGAATCAAACAATTGCAGAACAAAAGGGTACAACTTAAAAGTAATTTTACTTGCAAAGTTTGAAAAACAAAGTGACTTTTTAATCTTGAATCTAAAAAATAACTACAAATCATATACACTAAAATGAAAAATAAGATGCCATGTTAACATCTTTGAAAAATAGCAAAAAGGATAACTCGCTAATAACCGTAATATGTATAAGAGACTTCCTTTTCACCATAACCATTTACATTTAGATTACCTATTCAGTGATGTTATGAAATGTATAATAACGAGGTGACGTTACCCGCGCGTTGCGGCGGGATGCTGATTACGAATGTTTTAGCGATTCACATTAAAACTCACAACACATCAAAAGAGAGAATGAATTATTCAAAGTGAAAGATATTAGGATTTTAACCCAATGAATTATTCTAAGCAAAAGATATTAGGGTTTCTTTCCTTTTTTTTTAAAGGAAAACTTCATTAAACAAACACCAACGGACTATCTCCAAGACGGAGATATTAGGGTTTCTAACGTGTAGATATTTTAGTATTCAAAAACAAATCAAAGGTTTTCCATGAATGGAAACATTTAGTTTTGTAGGTTGCAAAAGAGAAAAGAAACAAAAATGAGGAATCCATGATAATTCAAGAAAATGATGATGATGATGATGATTACCAATATTTGATTTGTTGCTTGCTAGAAATAATTTACATATTGTAGATAAATTTTTTTTTTAAGTATTTCGAAATATTAATCAATCAAGTTAAGTTTGACTGACTGTAAAGGTAAATTCTCAATTGATTGTAAAAGTAAATTCAACATATGGATTTTGGGGTTTCAAATTCTATAAATGACTACTGATAAATAGAAATATTAAAAAAATTTCACATATAGATTTTGGGGTTTCAAATTCTACAAATATGACTACTGATAAAAAGAAAATATTAAAATTTTTATGAATGAAACGGTGGACGCACCAAATTTTAAGGCTATTATAGTTTTTTATTTTTATTTTTTTTCATTTTTGAAATGGCATATTTCATTGTGAACAGGTGTTTAAACTTTAAACGGTGTAATGCCTACTACTTCATTTGACGGTTACTCAAAAGAAAACAGATAAAGCGACGCGATATATTACGAACCAATGCATCATAGAAAACATTTGATTTAAACAGGATACTACATTAAGAGTAATATATTAATAAATGCGTCAAAATCCTCAAGACAAAATCAATTCTTGTTACTCATAATAAAATTCATAAAGCGACACAATATATTTTGAACTTTTTTTACATGTGTGGTTTGACTATGTGATTGCTAAGATATGATGGTTAAACACAACCTTTCATAGAACCGTGATCATTTCTTAAAAGTTACGTTTGAAATCATATTGAAATGTACCGACATGATGTTCGGTGAGGACTGGCCATGTCACTTCATTTCATAAACCATATACATGTGATATGAAGGGATTTCTATTATAAATCCAACAAAATTTTATTACTCAAGCACAATTTTGATTAGAATTGATCATCTTTTTCTCATTTAGTTATTTTTTAACAGTACACAAACACAAACACACACTACGTACCACACATACATATATATAAAAGTGTGTACATATAAAATATTGTTAAAAACCAGCACAAATCCCATGTCGTAAATTGTTGATCATCATAATAATAATCATCGTCCATATATATAATCCTCATCAATCACATTACACAATGGTTTCTTCTTCCTATTCCCAAACTGCTTATGTTTCCCCATGATCCCATCATAAGAACTGGTATACAATGGTTTCTTCGCATTTTTTGTTTGTTTGGAGAAAATAAGGTGTTCATATGATTCTAGTGGAATACAAACAAAGAACAAATAAGTTGAAAAAATTGAAGAAATCACAATTGTAGGAATATAAAAAGTTAGGAGAACATACCCGAATTGAAACGTTAGAAGGAAGATCGTAAGTGATATGACGATCTGGTGCCGGTGGTAAATGTCCGCGAGAGAGAATCGGCGATAGCAAAATATGAAGACAACTGAAAAGGTTGACGGCTACATGCGGAAGTATATAGCGGTGGGGATTATGAATTGTCGAAGGGATTGAACAGTGGTTTTGGTTTTCCCAAACGTAGATGGGGTAACCAATCACCGGGGAGACGAAGAAACCGTGGTAACAACTCGGAGACGAAGAGGCTTGTTTTTCAAATTCGTGCAGCCTTTGACCTTCTGAAATCGTAACCACTCTATTGAAGATCGAATTTGAGATAAAAAAAGATTGAAGATAAGAGATATGTTATGTAATTTGCAGATATAGACATACATATATATGTCATGAACCGTTGTGATGTAATCAACAAACCTCTTCATACTGTGGTTATGTCATGGACCCTTGTGATGTAATCAACAAACCTCTTCATAAAAGGTGGTTGCTTAACTTTCTTTTTTAACAGAACGCTGGTTCGGTCATGAACCGTTGTGATGCAATTTTCCAAGTATTTTGTTATGTAATTTACACACCTTTTCATAAGGTGCTTAACTTTCTTTTTTAACAGTACGTCGGTTAGTTGAGGGAGGTGTCCAATGTTGGTAATTATGGTTGCGTCGGTTAGTTGAGGGAGGTGTCCATGGTGAAAATTAATTGATGGTTGTTTGAAGGGGTGGGAGTTAATTGGTGGTGACTCTTAGTTGCTTTTTGTATAGATATATAATACCTTTTGGTGATGCCATTACCTACTGCATATATCACAAAATCCATTAAAAAAAAAACTTTGATTAATTTGCTTCCCAAGTTGGAAAGATCATCCAGTGTTTTTTAACACCAACTCTATAATTCAATTATAAGAACCCAAGAGCAGTGACACCCAATTCATACATCGCACATCCAACAAAAAATACTCAATTTCATTGAATAATTTGCTTCCCAAACTCCAAAAAATCACGTTATACCCTTTTCAATCACCAAAACCCCACAAAAAAATCCAGTCTTTTTTAAATTCAATTGTAGGGTTGTTTTGTTATAAAATAGATTATCTAAAATACATAACAAAATTGTAAATATCAGCCTGGTGCAATTTAACATATACTCCATTCCATTAATCATGTTATACCAACTCTTCGTAAGGTGAATACGATTGACGCCTCAATCTTTAAACTCATACCTTACCCTAAACCTGTACAAAGGAAAGCAAACAACAACATACCTGGATGTTGCCTTTGATTCCAATTTCCGATCTGCAGGCGTGGTTTGAATCAATGATTTGTGCCTGATTTCAATGACGTCTTTTTAATACATGGGATTGCTAGAAACGGACGGGCAATTGAAGCAAAAACGATTGGATTGCATAAATTGATGATCGCAATTAATAAAGAAGGGCTGATTTGAGGAAACACTGAAGAACCATTGAAACCTCATTGAATGGAGGGGCAAATATGGGAGCAGAGGATGAAAATTGGGGAAATTAGTCACGACTGGATATGGTGTCTTAAAAATTATGGGTGAAATTACAATTCTAGACATAGGAAATGCTTATATATAGTATATAGATTAATTTTGTTAAAACATATGATCTCCTTGACAGTAAACTATTCAACTTTTTAGATATTTATACGATATTTTATAGTACATAAGAGGATGATCACATAGTAATTTTTTTCTTTGTACAAAAAACGGTTTGGGTCCGCCGACCCAATAAAACCGATTTGGCCCAAACCAATTTGGGCTAACCCGAGCCAACAGTTTGGTATAGGTTTAGGGTTTTTGTGTTGAGAATTAGTTCCATCCCGAACCAATTAAAGCCCGCCCTAAAGAATGGTAAAAACTGGTTTAAACACGAAAATATGTTTTAAACTCGATCCAAATTTGTTTGCGTGGGTTGGGGTTTTAAACCTTAAAACTGGTTTAGGCCAAACAGGTTTGAGAATAAACAAGGGTGGGTTGGGGTTTTAAACCTTAAAACTGGTTTAGGCCAAACAGGTTTGAGAATAAACAAAAAAATCCGGTTCGGTTTGGACCCAAACCAGTATTTGTACACCTCCCAACACAGTAAGGCCCGAAGAGGTTTCTTAGGAGTTATAGGGTTTCACTAAAAAGTGGCATACTAACATGGGCTAAGAAGTAACAAACCCTAACTTCCTATACGTAAAGTTTACCAGTATATATATATACCACGCTTCTCATCTTCTCGACTTTTCGTATCTTCCAAGATGGATTTTATGTTATCGACATTCCACAGTGCTGCTGTTTGACGCCCACAATAATAGTAAGTTTCCTCTCTGTGGTGTTAAGTGCTAATCAACATAATGTTATTGTAATATATCCAGTTTTCTTTTCTTTTTTTTTATATGCCAAGATGAATATGCTAGTGTTGTGTTTTAGTTTCATCTTAAAGGATTTTTTATAGTAGTTCTACCAATTTATCAAATATATAAATCGTTGCAGGCTTGTTATGTCCTAACTGTTGTATCTAATCAAATTGCAGCTTCTGGTGGTTTGGCAACGGAAAGTTTAACAAAGACATAAGAACCAATAAATTCTAGCCGAAAGAACAAGAAAGGAACCGACATATGTTTGAATCTTTATTTCTGTAAAAGTAGAGTTGGGAGAGAATGGATTCCAGGCATGGTAAAGTTAGAATGAAAGTAGAAGGTGATAGACTAAGCACCTTGCCAGACGATCTTATCCATAAGATCCTCTTCTTTCTTGGAATTAGATATGCAGTCCAAACAAGTGTGTTGTCACCTAGATGGAGGTACATCTGGACTACAATGCCCTGTCTCGGTTTCTCAAGTGAGGATTTGCATTATCGCAGGTTCTTCAAATTTGTTACACGTTTTTTGTCTGGCCGAAATAATCAAACAAAAGTGCATTGTGTCAAGCTCGCTTTTCATGAAAAGGATGGCCATCTGTTTGTCGAAAGAGTTTTGGAATTTGCATTCTCCAACAATGTCAAACAACTAAACATTACTTGCTTGTATGAAACTGAAAATGTGGGGTTTTTACAGGGGTTTTTACAGCGTTCATACGAAACCCCTCTTTCTGTCTATAATTCTCAGTCTCTCGAAAATCTCACTTTGTCCTTCACTTACTCCTTCACTTACAGAAGTTACATTACAATCCCACCTACATGGTACATGCCGGCGTTAACAACACTGAATCTCCTTTGTGTGGTATTGAATGCTGGCAAAACTACTGAAAAGTACGACAGTCTTTTCTGGAATTGTGCAAACTTGAAGAATCTCACCTTAAAGGGTTGCAGAATAATGGATGGATCGGAATATCTCAATATATGCCACCATGGATTATCTAATCTAACACTTGAAAACGGTCTTGGGGGAGTCAATGTGGTTACACCTCAACTTAAGAATCTCACTATAAGAAATTGGCCAGGGATTCATCTTATTTCCGCACCCAACCTTGCCTCCTTGCATTATAAAGATGATGATTATGGTAAACTCTTGAAGGTTTCTACCGACCTTCTTCATTTGCAGAAAGCGGATATATGTATTCTGCAACACTCTGGATCATTGCAATCACTTTTTTCCGGCCTCCCTCTCCAGCCATATATTCATAATATAGTTTTTCTTCTTCAACAGCTCCGTAGTGTCAGATTTCTTACACTTAACTTGGAACTTGTCAAGGTATGCTGTTATTGGTCATTAATGTTACTTTGCGAATCTAACTAAGATTTTTAATATAAACAATGGAAATATACGTAAGATTAAAAAGAAAGGCATATTAAGATTGCATAAATGTATTCCCCTTTTGTAAACATCACTTTTTTGGCATTACTTGCAGCTTCTATCTTCATCAGTGGAACTAATCTCAGATCAACCTTCTCCGTTCACCGACTTAAAGAGTTTAAAGATTTATCCAGCTGATATTACCATCCCAGAGGTAACCTTGTCTACTGAAGTCAAAAACTTTTTGCTAGATAGTTCTCAAGGTGCCACCTTTACACTGGTTTCACATGAGGTATGCCCACCATAAAGTGCGTTTTTATCTTCCATACATTTTACTTATTGCGTTGCTATTTCTAGATGTTTCATGCTTTTTTTTATTATCCGAAGAAGATTCAATATTGGAGCTTATTATATAAATGAGTATTTAGATGCTTCATGCTTATTTTATTATCCATGGAAACTATGCAGGAGGTTAGAGCTGTTAGGAATGTTGCATCAGCAGAAAACCTTATGAGAAAGTTGCAGTTGCTACTAGATAAGTGGACAAAAAATAGTGAAATAAATACGACTGATATGGAGCAGGACAAGGCACCAATGGAAAGCCAAACGGAAACAATGCATGAGCAAGTGGAAGTTGAGAACGAAAGGGCATTTCCAGACACGAAAATCAAATGGCATTTTGGGGAAAGAATGACACATATCGAGAGCTATTGGGAAGGTCTGAATGAGCAGTATGAGAAAGGGTATGAAAATACTGGTCACACAATTTCAATGTTGCGGGAGATTAAAGTGATACTGACAAAGTTGCCTGCATCATATCGGGATAAGTTGGAAGGAAGGTTTTCTGGTTTGTGTGTAGAGGCTGAGACAATCATGGATAATGTGATGGATTGTATGAAGATCAAATGCGGTAAGACGCCACATCGTTCAAATGTCTCCTCTCATGAACTTGTTACGTCACCACAACGATCTTCTTGACAAATTGTTAGTTGGGATGCTCACACTTTATATTTGTGTTAATGGACTTTAAACAAGGATATGTTTTTTTTGCCTGTAATATCTTCACTTATGATACCTACCAGATGATCCAAGGTTTTAATACTTTTTGAGTTTATGCTATTACTTTAACCCCCTCGTTGGAGTGGGTATTCGTCTTTTTTACATCGTGGATAATTTATTTTATACTAGGTTACAATCCTGTGCATCACACGTGTTGAAATGTGTCCCCCATGGTTTTCTTTTATTATATAAATATAGATAGACAGATATAGATATAGATATGGATATCGATTATATCGTTTTCTATTCATTACCTTTTTTAGTTGTTTAATAATTTTCATTTGAAAATGATTCTTACTAATCAAAACATCTAAGATACAGATGACCTAAGAAAATAATAGTGAACCATGCAGACAAGATCTTGTAAACTTGTTTTATAATTTGTTAAAGAAGTATTCAAAGGTTTTCTTAATCCCAAGGGTATTTTGGTCATCTGATAACCACTACTAACTTAATAAATATTATGTACTACATATTAGGGTACACGGGAACCGTGAGAACTCGCTCATCAATCAATCATCCAATCATCGGTTGACACCTAAACCTCCCCAATTTGAATGTGCCAAACACGGATTCACTTGCGCTAGTGTTCCAGAGCCCCCCCCCCCCCCCCCCCCGGCGCTGTCTTCCATGCTCAACATTCAGACACAACATGAAGTACACGTTGCAGGTTATGGTACCTGTTTGGGCTATCCGATTGCCAACGGGTTGGCGCTTGCAACGGTGTAGCCAAGCTACCTGTAATACCGCAAGGGGTACCTGACAGGTGCCCCATGTACCCTTATAATAGTGAAGTACTCGTATGGTTGGATGGTCCTTGTATTTTGTCAAGTAATTCACTCTTATAATATGATGTACATAAAAATGTAATATTTCTTAGTGGTAAGGATTCAAAATCTGTTGTGGATGTATAGGGATCAAACTCCAGTACCAACTGATTTTCTCTGTATCACGCGAGTCACCAACTTATAATATTTCTAATGTTAGTAGTCCTTACATATAAATTAAATCAACAAATACAAATGAACATTGATGTAAATTTAATTAAAAACATGTAATTAAAAAAAAAAGACATGCTCAATGTATTCTAAGTGAACTTAAAATTGCAACTTATAATTTGCATATTATTTTTTAGAGCGTGAATCAGAAAAGACGGTAAATTTGTATTAATAATATTACATGTCACAACCTTCATCCAATATCTATTTGTGATAAATATTGACATATAAGAAATATAAAATGACTAATGACTTATTTATTAATTTCTAGTGTCTAACAATACCACTACATTTTATTTTATACCTAATCTAGTGGCATAAAGGGGGTGGAATAAGACTTATGGACCATTAGGTTCTGTGTTTGATTCTCACAAGAAGGTTTTCCCAGATTTGTTGGGTTTTCTCCTGAATTGGTGTATAGACATTATTGCCTAATGAAGATGCATATGATCGGATGGTTCTATTGGTGACACAATAATACTCCGTGATCCATCAGTAATCCAAATTTGCAGTTAAAAAATCTCTAACAATACCACTACATTTTCTGTTATTAAATACCATCATAACTAATTAAATTTAGACAAGTAATGTGTTTTGTTATTAGATTAATCAATTGCTTTTTAATTAAATGGTTTTTGTTTTCTTAAAAATCAATTTTAGGAAAAAAAAAAGACAATAAGACATAATAGTTAGGTTGGGTGGTATGGGGCCATTGCCCATCCACCTAAGCCAATTTCTTATTAATAGCGTTCTCAATCATACCATCAACGCTATTTAGGGAGCGCTAATGATTGCTCGTGGTTGCAATGGTGGAGGATAACGAGATGATGGTGGTGGGGCCTATGTTTTCTACCAATAACAACTTTTTGTTTTATTATTTCTTTTTTCTTTTTTTTTCTTTTTCTTTCTTTTTTTAATAACATGTTTGTATTCTATAGCATGAGTGTTATTTGGAAAACGTAATGGAGCCATTAGGTCCATTCCATATTGTCTAGCCTTAGCGGTTAAGGTTATAATTGGAAGAAAAAGAAAGAAATAATAATAAAAAGATATAAAGATATGAATGAGGAATAAGATGTGGGAGGTTTTTTAAAATTAAAGTTAATTTTAAAAAAAAAAGAAGATTGTTTTTGTTAAATTAGAGGATTAGAGATGGTTCCTTTGCGGTAAATGTTCTAAGGAGAACAAAAAGCTAATTTTACAAAGTTTTAAAACTTTAACTAATACAACATTTGAATCACATGGTATAATCGTAGTTTTAAAACTTTAAGTAATACAACTTTGTGCAAGTATCTTCACCGGCTCATCTCCTCTCCTATCAATGCTCGAAACAAAAGCTAGTAGTGGTGTACGAGTGGTGATCTCTTTTTCCTTTATTGCCTCATGTACAAGAGGTCGTGCGCTCTCGCACACGGGTTGGCGCAATACTTCGCCTCCGTATATCATCGGCAGGAGCGCATATTATTATATGGCGGCGCCTACGTTACTATGATAGCCATGTCGTTTGGCTATCACCCGGAGATGGACCCGTGTTTACGCCTGATGATACAGCCGAAGAGGATAGGGATGTTATCGCTATCCGAAATGAAGATTGTCAAAAAGTTCCCACCTAACAACCACAAGCGATTAAGGGTGAGGACGGGCAGCCCTTCCAGCCGAAGGACCTGCTGGCAGAGTTCGAATGGATAGATCCTCCAACCGTGCCGGGGCAGGTGACAGTGCATGACCCGGAGGTGTACATTCTGGACCCACCACAGCCACGTGGACCACCCGGGACGCCTCAGTTCCCGCGACATGTTGGGCTCAGTCCTGCCCCCTCACACGCGGCGTATCGGCAGCTACGGGAGGACGTTGACCATCTACGTGAAGACGTTGGTTGGCTGAAGCATGTGATGGTCTGGGTAGCTGAGGAGTTGCATGAGCGACGACAGCGTGATGGGTTACTTCCACCACCCTACATTCCGACTGCAGCATTATCAGCAGCAGAAGCATTAGCATTAGCAGCAAAAGTAGTAGGATGATCCGCTGTCGTTGTATTTTGCCTTCTTCGATGTATTTAGTACTTAGTTATATTATATATTTTGTTAT
Organism: Helianthus annuus; assembly: GCF_002127325.2. NCBI lineage: Eukaryota > Viridiplantae > Streptophyta > Magnoliopsida > Asterales > Asteraceae > Helianthus > Helianthus annuus. The sequence goes on from NC_035449.2 coordinate 8,408,190, forward strand.
GTATGTACAAACTTATGCTGTGTGTATCAAACTTAAGACAAATATATCATATTCAGTCGTATTGAAACAATATAGTATTTTAATTTAATTTAAATGGTATAGTATGGAAATGGTGTAATATATTCAAACTGTACACGGGTATTTAAAAATAAATAAAGTTATGAAAATTTAAAACTTCTATAACATTTTAATGAGTAAATTACAAGTTTTGTCCTTTATGTTTGTACCAAATTGCAGTCGGTGTCCTTTACCTTTAAATTTGACGAGTTTTGTCCTTAATGTTTCAAAATCCTGCACGTTTTGTCCTTTAGCCCAAACTCAGTTAGATTGTTTGGTTAAGTATAGTCATGTGACCTGCACATGAGGGCATTCTTGTCATTTTATATTTTAGGGGCTATTTTGTAATGAATTATTATTCAAGGACTATTTGTAAAACACTAAAAAAAAAAAGAAATATAAAAACCCCCCTCTCTCTGCTTGTTCAATCATTAGCCAAAAACACAAAACTCAACCATTGATTTAGAGATCTACCTGTTCTTTGGTATAACTTAAAAGAATGAGCATTGAATTGGAGAGCTACATGCATCGATAAAAAATATTTGTCGAAACCGTACCGGAAGTTGTTGATTATATCTATAAACATGGGTCAAAGGATAAATTACATATTTCGTCCTTTAAGTTTGTATCGGATTGCAAAGGATAACCTTTAACTTCAATAATTACAGTTATAATCCTTTATTTGGAAAACCCGTTACACTCTACGTCCTTTAGCACTAACCAGATTAAAATTTTTAGTTAAGTTTATTCACTTAAGGGTATTTTGGTCAATTCATATTTCTATTTAAATGTTTAATAGATAAAACAAAAAAAAAAAAAAAAAATCATCTCCTCTTCATCTTCCCCCAATTTCTTAACCTAAAAACCCTAACCACCACCTCATCCTACCACCATCTCATCCTACAGCCACCGCCACCACCACCACATCATGCCGCCACCATCATGTTCCTCTAGCTGCATCTTCCTCACCCTCTCCTGCCGCACCTAAGTATTCAAAAGCCACCAGAAGGTTTTACAACGAGAATTTTAAGGAATCATCGTCTCAGAGGCTCAGTAAAGTTCTTGCTGCTGCTGGAAGTGATATTCAATCTTCAAATCATACATTTGATCAGTGTTGACTTTGAAATTCAACATTTTGATTATTAATTTATTATGTTTCATAAGTTTTGTGAAATTGTGTTTTAGTGGCTTCTAGAAGGAGCTGTGAGGAGCTGATTTTTGATGGGCGTGTGACTGTTAATGGATCTGTATGCAATACTCCTCAGGTTGTATGCCACCACTACCACATCATGCCGCCACCATCAAATGTCAAGCCTGCAACCTCTTTTCTCAGGAGAAACAGCCCGGTGTGCTGATCTTTTCCGTTTGTTTTATGGTTTCTTAATGTGAAACTCTTTTCTATTTCATTATCATGTTTGTCCCTTTTTACTTTATTTTTACTTTTTACAACACTTTCGTGATGTGTTTGATTGTGGATGTCGGAGAGGGTGAGGAAGATGCAGCTGGAGGAAGATGATGGTGGCGGCAGGATGTGGTGGCGGTGGCTGTAGGATGAGATGGTGGTAGGATGAGGTGGTGGTTAGGGTTTTTAGGTTAAGAAATTGGGAGAAGATGAAGAGCAGATGATTTTTTTTGTTTTATTTATTAAACATTTAAATAAAAACATGAATTGACCAAAATATCCTTAAGTGAATAAACTTAACTGAAATTTTTAATCTGGTTAGTGCCAAAGGACGTAGAGTGTAACGAGTTTTGCAAATAAAGGATTATAACTGTAATTATTGAAGTTAAAGGCTATCCTTTGCAATCCGGTACAAACATAAAGGACAAAATATGTAATTTACCCTGGGTCAAAATATAGAACCTAATCATGTTTATTCAATCATGACGTAAATATAGATACCAAGTTAGAGACACTTACTTGTGGGAGTGGTCATCTTTGAAGACGAAGATAAGGCCATGATTCCCGTTATGGTACCTTGGGTTGATGGATCACCTTAGAGAGAATTTTAGTGTTGGTGTTCTTAAGGAGTTTTTCATACCTTTTTATCAAATACCAATGATCAATATATAATGATCATAAGTGATGGTAGGTTATGAAAACTCTTTACATTCTCTATTAAAGGTACCTAAAGGGAAATCATAATTGCCCCTTAAACTAACCAATAATTACAATTACTACCATCAAGTAATTGTCAGGGATTAGTTATGTCATATTGGTAATGTTACAAACTGATCCGTAAGGCCACATCAACGGGTTATTTCTAACATTCTCCCACTTGGCCGAATGATCATTTGTGACAAGTATAAGTAAGTTTGGCCAAGTTAAAACATTAATCAATGTTTCAAATTGAAATTGCAAAAGAAAAATACAGTCATTGAGTTATTCTCAACTCAAGACCCCCATTAATCATGTTACAACCCCAAATCAAAACATACGTAAATTTAAGACCAAAATGACTAAGGTAAGCCCTTTAAGATTAATTTTTATAATTCTTGTCTATACGTCATTAGGTGCACATACGTATTTATAGACAAACAAATTGTATAATTGAGGAAAAATAATAACTAATCATTCATATGTACGATATGCTATTATGTAATGCCTTTAGTAAAACCCGTCTTTATTATGAGCTCTTAAAAAGACTTTGGGTGTAGACCTTAGTTATCGGATCCGCAAGCATATCATGAATGTAATGTATTCGATACAAATAAGTAGTTTCCTCTTCTTGTTCATAAACGAACAATAATTTTGTATCGAAGTTTAATGCAACACCTCTCGAACTATTACTGTTCGAGGAAATAAGGTAGCTGACTTTTCACAGTAAGTCTTCAATATAGTATTTATATGGAGTTAATAAGTTTATGAGTCTACTGATAAAATTTCAACAACATTTAGTGACAACTGCGTTGTTAATTAACAACATATTATGTCATTATAATTTAGGTTGTTGTTAACAGTTTCTTATGACTCCTCCATAAGATAAATTTGTCTGCAAACATAAGGATTTCCCCGAATTGACTTTTAAGTTCTTTTGAATATTACAAAATCAAGGTAAGAATAATCAACCCCTTCTTTATAGTCTTTCTCGTTTCTTAAAGATATCGTAAGATGTTTCACAATAATCTAGAGTGGTCTAATGTTCATCAATGTGAGCAATATCTACACGAGTATAGACTTGAACCTTCGTAAAGCTTCTAATTAATGAATCATAAGGAAATAATCTCATTTATTATTTTATCCTCTAAAGGAGAGCTATATTGTTTGTTACACATGTAAGAGCACGCTTTAGAGTAAGGCTTATGGGACGAAACTAATGTCCCATTGGGTCTATCTCGGTATATTTTGATATCTCACACGTAAGTGGTATTTCCGAGATTCATTATATCAAAATATATGTGAGAAATTATTTGACTTGTGTAACATATACTTATCCAAAAAGTGCTATCTATATAAAGATAAGTTTACATTAGTTGCTCCCACTCATCTTGAGGTAGGTACATAAATCCACTTAATTCTTGATGAATATAATGCATTAAGATTTCATAACATTTTGATGTTTGCCTTAAACCCATACATGGAATTAATTGACATACAAAGTAAGTGTTCTTGACCTACAGTTTAGAACTTTCAGGTTGTTTTATGAACATGTAAGTCTTTGTTTAAGGAAAGTTGTTTTAATGTTCATATAATGTAGCTCTAAATGATTATGAGCCACTAGAACAACAATGGTCCTCAAAGAAACATCTTGTAAGAAAGATAAGGTGATTCTTTGATAAATAATTCTTTTCTGAGCATAACCTTTAACAATCAATCATATTTTTAGCGTCTTAACGTTTGCATTCAGATTTTGTTTAGTGATGAACACCCTTAGGTAATTCAACCAAATCCCAAACGTTAAAATCAAATTTGCTAATAACAATTCTTATTCCATTTAGAAAATTGATTGATGCTAATGGCTTAATTAGAGGAAGTAGGACCAGTAAACTTTCCAATATCCATTTCAACTTCAACCAAGGAGGATTTAAACCTAGATGACCTCTGTAGTTGATTATTGGGTTGTATTATGAGTTTCAGTTTTATGGATTAACTCTTGATTAAGTTGCTATCACTTTCAAGATTCTAAGTGTGTAAGAGTTGGTGCAGTATGGTGTGCAATAGGTGTAATCGGAGTAAAATTTAATAGGTCTCTTCCCCCCGCCTCTTGCACTTCTGGCAAGTCCTGATAAGGACTTTTATTGCTCCCACTGACTTAGAAATCTTTAACAATTTAGCATGATTATGGTCAACATTAGAAGACCAATAAATTCTAATAGAGAAACAAATTAAAGAAGTTACTCATTGTAGTTTCTCTGTTTGATGATTACAAGTTTGGCAAGAAATCTGAGTGTGCCCACGTTTAAGCAAAAATGAAACTTTTGTTAGAGTAGCAGTATATTCTTAAAGAGAAAAGTTGTGAAGGAGCAATGTCTTGTACAAGAGGTGCAAATTGAGGTAGTAACAAGTTTTCACTCCCCTACCTCTTGCAACTCTCGCAAGTTAAGATAAAGACATTTAATGCTCCCACTAACCTTTTACATCTCTAGAAATGCTACAAGATAAGTTTCAATGATTTACGTGCTGTGGAACATGTCATATATGTTAAACTTGATTTCCTTAATGTCCAGATGTTTATAAAAATTTTGAGGGACGTATTTAGAAGGAATCATAGTATATATGAATTAATTTCTTTAATGCCTTGATCCATTAGGGACATATTAGACACAAGTAATTATGATAAATGAATAATGTCTGAATATTCCATTTTGGGATAAGTTCCAATGAAATATAATTTCTAATGGAACTTAATTTATTCCCTTAGCCATTAAATATTAAGGCTTATACACATGCTCATAATTCTCTAAGAATGAGATTTGATAATATTTCATCCTTCATTAAACTAGTCATGATTTCTCATGAAATTTGGTCTTAATGGATGGAATTTGTAAATCTCATTTTTCTTTTGTTAAATTTTCATTTTCATGATAACAAAAGGTTGTGGAAAAGTGTAGCATCATCTAGTTCTATCTTATAAGGTTTCTATCCAGATTGAGATGACCAACAATAGTTTAAGGTAAGAGTGACTTTATTTTAACCATGCAAACCTCACAACTGTCATAACGTAGCTTTTATATTGATACTAAATTCTGAATAATCTACAGAATATATAAGGTATCATAAAACCCAATTATAAAACAGTTTATTAAAAATTTTCCACTAACTCTCATATTAATTATTTGTTGATTTCTGGTAAGTAACCGTATAGAACTAGACTTAACCCATCATGTGTTAATTGGAATATTATCATTAGCAGACTTAAATATCATAAATATCTAACTACTTATCTTAGCCAGCTGTCCTATTGAATTATGGGTAGTCGTGATGCGCATGCCTAGTTTAATGACATAAGTCTGCAGTGAGACTTTCCTTTGAAGAAACTTATAGCTGGAAGTAGAACTTGTACACTGTCTCCAAATCTTAAAAGTATCCTCCTTTTAGGTTTAGTGGCGGTAAGATGAACAACATCTAATTTTCCAGTTTCATGCATTTCTTTTCCTGTATATATGCTGCTAATCAACACACTCAATTTCCTTTGGTACTCTTGAGTGGTATAGATGATTCTTAAGGCAACTTATGGTATTAGTGGAAAAGTTATATGTAATGCACCGGAAAAGTGTACTGATTTCCATGTGTAAACCTTTAAATTATGGGTCATGGTATTGTACATGATGATGTATTCACCTATGCCACTAACTTTATAGTAAGAATCTAGAGTAATGCATGCGTCTTAGGAGTTATTTTGATTCTTCCAAAGAAAATAAATTAGTCTTAGGAAATTTAGAATCTAGAATAGCTCACATGATAACAATAATTAAGTGGGTTCTTGATTATCATAAGAGATATAATGTTTGACTTATCCCACTAGTCATGCTCTAGTTTTCTTCTGTATAACTTTTATCAGAAAAGAGCAGTAGAATTATCATATCTTAAGAAATAATCAACAATCCAACAAGAGGAAATTTTGTAGAAACTCTTTAGTAAGCAAAACATTTTAGGTTTTGAAATTAGAGTGGATAAAACAGATGAGATACAAACTTAGGAAGAAACTTGGAGTGATTTACATTATGGGGTAATCAAGTAAGGTAGACACAAATTATTATATTGAAGATATAGTCTACTATAACACCAAAATAACAGACGAATATAAGGTTCTACCTGAATTTTGGCTTCGCTTTGGCTTTGACCAAAATTCAGACATTATGAACGTACATAAATAATAGATTGTCTCGATGTTCTAAATAAATTTGGTTTCGCTTTGGCTTTGACCAAAATTTATGCATTATGAACATACATAATAGACTGACTTATTGTTCTACATGAACTTTGGCCTCGCTTTGGCTTTGACCAAATTTCATGTATTATGAACATAAATAAATAAAACCAACTTAATATTCTGCATGAATTTTGGCTTTGACCAAAATTCACGCATAATGAACGATATAAAATAATAGACCGTCTTTAGTGTTCTACATGAACTCTGGCTTCGCTTTGGCTTTGACTAAAATTCATATATTATGAACACACATAAATATAGACTGTCTCAATGTTCTACATGAACTTTGGCTTCGCTTTGGCTTTGACCAAAATTCATGTATCATGATGAACATACATACACAATAAGGTAAAGCACATAAATATAACATAACACCTTTGGGCCAGAAATGAAATATTTATGTAAATTATGCTAATACAGATAATTACATAAGATGGCATAACTAAAGCTTCAATGTTTAATCAAATGATATCCCGTTGGTTCAATCATCGATCATTGAAGTTCGCCATTTAACTTGTATACTTAAGTTGGACCATTCACAAGTTTGTCCCATATTAGAGCAAAAATAAGTAAATAAATAAATAAGGCTTGCAAACCGATTTTGACATCTTTGCAAAACGATTTCATAATTTGAAAGATAATTTTGCCAAAATAATTAACTAATTAGCCGATTTCAATACTTTTCATCTATACCAAATTAAATCACCATTAATAGGTTTGTTGGTGTGTGATTGAAATAAGTCACCAACATTTAGAATAAATTGATTTAATCGATCATCAATAGATTTATAAAAAATAAAGCTAATTTAGTGATTTGCAAATTATGCCTTTTTAATATTCATGAAAACCGATTGTCATATAAACGATATGCAAAAAAGTTAAATCGATTGCAAAATAAAATATCTCAATTGATTAAATCCTTTTTTTTTTTGCAAAACTAAATCCAATCAAAGAAATAATCCAATTGATGGATTCTTGTTGGCATGGAAATTTACGTAAAGTTAAAAATTAATATACCATTAATATAAAATTAGTATACTATTAATTCACTAATTAATCACATTGAATAAAAAATTGCAATAATTAATATACCATTAATATAAAATTAATATACCATTAATTCACTAATTAATCATACTAAATAAAGAATTGCAATAGAGTATTGTAAAACCCAAAAGATGTGGCAATCAATTATCCACCTCTTTAAACATAATACAGTAGGAAACAAATTCCTTTCTCTAATAGATATCAAATTAATGTCAAAAAGAATTAATTAAATTCCATAATCCAATAAACTGTTCGATGATATTTTAATATTTTCAGAGAATGAAAAGCCTTTTGAATATTTGACTAATATTAAATGACATATTGATACTGATGAAACGTTGGTTCAACTTTACAATCTTGATTATGAATTATGAATAACCAAAATAATCTAAAACAATTCATCAAAATTTAGTTTGTATAAAATTGATTTGCTTTATCTCATTCTGATATAAATTATTAAAACAAAGAAAACAAATCAATTTTATATATAATATCCATCAAACAGATTGATCGAACTCAAAGGAATACATCGATTCATGTGATTGAATTTTGATATAATCAACATTGCTCTGATACCACATGTTGATTATATCTATAAACATGGGTCAAAATATAGAACCTAATCATGTTTATTCAATCATGACGTAAATATAGATACCAAGTTAGAGACACTTACTTGTGGGAGTGGTCATCTTTGAAGACGAAGATAAGGCCATGATTCCCGTTATGGTACCTTGGGTTGATGGATCACCTTAGAGAGAATTTTAGTGTTGGTGTTCTTAAGGAGTTTTTCATACCTTTTTATCAAATACCAATGATCAATATATAATGATCATAAGTGATGGTAGGTTATGAAAACTCTTTACATTCTCTATTAAAGGCAGTGGCGGACCCAGGAATTTTTCCATGGGGGTGCGTAACTTTTTTAAAAATTTTAGGCCCCAAGGTATATAAATAAAAAATCGGTTCGTATCGGGTCGGTTCGGGTCGAGTCGGGTCATGTAAAACAAAAGAACTTAATTTATATAACCCACCATAACATAATGAAAACAAAACGAAGCACATGTCTACTATGGTTAGTATGCGGCTATAATAGGCCGCTGGAGGTGGATAATATCAACCAAAAATCATCAAAAATAACAAAGAAATTTACCCGTGGCTGATTACGGTGATATGCGGCTGCTGACTGTTCACTGTTGTCGCTGTTGATGTTCTGATCGCTGGCGTGCAAGGACGATAAAGAGAGCATGATAGAATATGTAACGGTTTTGGGCTTGTTTATTTTATTTTCGTTTGAAATATTGTTGATTTGTTGGGTTTGTTTATTGGGCTAAGACTTAGTAGTGGGCTAGTTAAATGTATTGGGTATTTGGGTTTAGTTATTTAGGGATTAAAAGTAAAATAATTTAGGTAGTATTTTTTATAAAATAGGAGTTTACTAAAGAATATTTTTAAAATATAAATTGATAACACTTTTTATCTAAGGGGTGTGGACGAAAAAGTCCAAGAGATGCGGACAGAAAATTCCATGGGGTGCGGACGAAAAATTCCAAGGTGTGCGGACGGGATTTTCGACAGAACTTAGCACTAAATTTTTTTTTTCCCGGGGGTGCGCCCGCCCACCCTGGGCTATGCTTAGGTGTTGATGCAGATTTTGTGTCCGATGCTTGTCGAATAGATTAGTTATTATTTTACGCTGAATTTGTAATAGTTAGTGAAACGGTCTATCGAACATGTATAGACTCGCTCGTTTGAAGTGGTCAAACGAGAGGGTTATTCGGTTGACCGTGTGTTGTTGCAAGACAAGTTATGGTTGTTAATGTTAGTGTCGAAGGATAAGGCATCGAAGGATTGTTGATATCCTTCGATGAGCTCGAAAGATATCCATCGAAGGATGGACCTCGAAGGATATGTGATCCTTCGAGGCATGTGTGTATCTTTCGAAGACTGTCTGATCGAAGGATGATGTTTCGACCAGTCAGTCTGATCCTTCGACCTGCAGCCTGTGTTTGGGTATAAGTACCAACACCTTGTCTTGTAAAACATAAGAGTGAGAGCACAAGTGTGTGCTAGAGAGAGAATGGAGGTCTGAGACCTCACCGGGAGAAATCACCACTTGGTTTCTCCCCGGATGTATACTTCTTTGGTATTAGTTCGGTTGTCATGTAACCGGGCCGACTTGTAATGTTTACTACCGGATTAATACAAAGTTTGTTATGTTTATCCTCTCTTATCTCTTCCATCTATGAACATGAACACGAAAATCACGGGTTGGATCCCGAAACACGGACCTACAATTGGTATCAGAGCCATGGTGCCCGATTTAGTAAAACTAACCGTTTACTAAGTCACATGTGCTCTAGATCTGTGATTTTTATGGGTTTTTGTTCAAGATGTAAAAATGGTGAAAATGAGAAAAACTCAGATCTGAACCCGAATATTCAGATCTGTGATAAAACGGGTGTTGGGTTTTATGTTTTTCTCCTAAAAGTTCAAGTTTTCTTCATCAAAAATTGTGTACAAAGTGTTTCATCGCATCTGCAAATTTTCCCAGGTCCCTGTGTTCATAATGTTCTTCACATCTTCATAGTTTGAAGGATATGAAGAACTTCGAAAGATCAGGTTGCTTTTTCGAGAGATCAGTCCTTTAGTCGAAGGGTTATCCTTCATTGATTCGAAGGATCATTCTGTGTTTCGAAGGGTCAAGTTCTTTTTGAAAAATCAGTTCTGATATGACAGCAGCTGATGTGTGTCAGATCCAGATCTGACATGTGCCAGAAAAGTCAATTTCACAACCTTCGAAAGATTCTTTTCTCGAAGGATTATCTCACAACCTCGAAAGATCATATCTGTTCGAAAGACAGAAACTGATCTGTGGATCATCTTTCGAGACCGAAAGATCTGTGCTCGAAACCCCCCAACAACTTCGAAGGATACTTTATTAATTAAAGTGCACCGCCCAAGACACTTTTGTCGGCTGTTGATAGTCCAAGCCCAAGTAACAATAATATTTGGTTGTTTGTTTTAGTGTTCCAAGGCACCGCCCCTAGTATCCAATCAATACGTAAAGGGTGTTTAAATCAGTCACATTAAAAGCACAGCCCAAAGCACTATCAATTAATGTTGTTGGTGTTCAATTAATCAAGGATCACGGCCACCGCCAAGAAAATAATCATTTTGAGTCCTCACAATTCTTGTTTGTTCTGCCCAAGAAAACAAATACCTTTGTTGACTTTTGTTGGATACAAGATAAGGCACCGCCCATTTTAATATCTCGGCCAAGGAACCGCCCAAGTGACTAATTGATCTTTTTGTTGTTTGCTGATTGGAACCTTATCACCACCCACAAGAAAGCAAATATTTTTTTGTTGTTTGTTGTTTGTGGTCACGGCCCAAGGCACCACCCACAATAAGCCAATAAGTTTTGTTGTTTGTTGTTTATGTTCACTCCCCAAAGCAACGGTCTAGATCATGTCTGTTATAAGATTTTTACCAATTTCAACATAAGACAAATGCTTGTGACATCACCATGACATCACAATGATGATGTCATGGTGAGGTGTAAACGGGAATGGGTTTGTGGCGCTCCGTGCTTCGCGTGTCGAACTCTGGGGCGCACGACGGAGGAATGTCGTGACGTCGGGCTTGAGCCGGACCTAACCGTGTCAAAACCGAGTCGAACCGAGCCGAGTCGCGTCCACACAAGGTGTATCAAAGTGAAAATCTAGCGCCTAAAGTTATATTTTGCTAGATTTCTCTATTGGGCCCCTTTTGGTGTGAATTTTGGGCAAAAAAAAAAAAAAAAAAAAAAAAAAAAAAAAAAAAAATCCATTGGAACAAAGGTTTTTGATGCAGAGTGGGGTCGGGTATTTGCGGAGTTGATCTGAATCGCGCTTCCAATATCGAGGTTAAAATTTGTATGGATTTTGGGAGCGCGCGGAATGATTCGGAACGATGAAAACAGAAGATGATGAAAGCTTGATGTTTGAAAATTGTGGGGTAGTCACGGTTACCGATGCAGTGTCAAAAATGGTAACGCGACTATTATGGGCCAAAAACAACACGGTATGTTCGCTTCCGCACATCAGTATTTATGATTGTTACCGGTTATTCGGAAATGTTCGAAAGGATTTTGTTTATTGTCATATTCTCGCATTTGAAGACGAACGTATGAACCTGGAACGTCTATACCGATCCTAACGAGTTCACAAAGTCTTTGGAGGGATACAAGTCGGATCCTACGGGGTACTAGGCGAAATTTCTTTATCAACTAGAATATGCAACGAAGAAATCTTTTTGTTTATTGTCATATTCTCGCATTTGGTAACGAATGAATGAACCTAGAATGTCAATACCGGTCCTAACGAGTTCACAAATTCTTTGGAGGGATACAATTCAGATCCTACGGGGTACCAGGGGACGTTCTTATTCAACTAGATTATGCAAAGAAGAAAGTCATGTTCGTGAATTTTCGGAACCGAGAACATTCAATGAAGATTGATGACAGTTCCGCTCAGTGGAGGGAATTGGTGAACATTTGACGACAGTTTCTTTGAAGTGGAAAGAATCTGTTAAGGTTTAGAGATTTTACCAAAGAAATGGGGGGATAAAAATTTTCATTTGTTGAATTTCTTCGGTAAATTTCTAAACGCAATCACAGGTGGTAGAGTTTGTGGTTTTTCTGGTGATACAAGCGGTTCGGAGTGGAATGTTTTGCACAGACACATATTTGAGGATTTTAATTAATTCTCCAGCCAGCGTGAAGGGTTTTGCACGGAAACATACAGGTATCTAAAGTCGACAGTTGTTTCAAAGCGCTGTTTACTGAAGACCTGGGGGAATCTTTATAGAAGTTGATAGTTCAAGGCTGAAGACCTGCAGGATTCGGTTTTGGGTTTGATGTTTCTTTGGGATTTTACAGGGATCTGGGGGTAACTCAATTCGTTGAGTTTGCAAACGATGTACTTGGTCAAGCTGACTTCCTGAGTACTGATGCTGAAGATTCGTAGTGCATTACGTGGTCGACTTCACAAAGGCGAGACAATGAGATCTGGATGTAGTTCAACTAAGCGTGCCGTTTGGTTGAGCTTGCAAGGGATACACTTGGTCAAGCTGACTTTCCTGAGTGTTGATGCTGAAGATTAAAGTGCATTACTTGGTCGATTTCACAAAGACGGTTTACAGAAGACAGTTCACCAGAAATCTCTATCAATGTAGTATGCTTGAAGATCAAGACTTGATGCAGCTTTTAAAGAATGGAACCCTTATCAAATGCCGGTTGGAGTATTGGAAGATCAGCGGAAGATCGGTCAATTGAGCCTCTTGAGGAAATTGCACAACACTCAACACGGATACGCGTACTTTAAGGGGGAAACATTATACAAGGAGCATCAAGATACTACTTACCTGGATCATCGGTCAAGGGGAAATTGGTTAACACAGAGAAGATGAATACTTGACTGAAGATCGATTGCAGTTGCATGTTCAGCATTCGACAGCAACGGACAAGGGGGAATTTGTTGATGCAGATTTTGTGTCCGATGCTTGTCGAATAGATTAGTTATTATTTTACGCTGAATTTGTAATAGTTAGTGAAACGGTCTATCGAACATGTATAGACTCGCTCGTTTGAAGTGGTCAAACGAGAGGGTTATTCGGTTGACCGTGTGTTGTTGCAAGACAAGTTATGGTTGTTAATGTTAGTGTCGAAGGATAAGGCATCGAAGGATTGTTGATATCCTTCGATGAGCTCGAAAGATATCCATCGAAGGATGGACCTCGAAGGATATGTGATCCTTCGAGGCATGTGTGTATCTTTCGAAGACTGTCTGATCGAAGGATGATGTTTCGACCAGTCAGTCTGATCCTTCGACCTGCAGCCTGTGTTTGGGTATAAGTACCAACACCTTGTCTTGTAAAACATAAGAGTGAGAGCACAAGTGTGTGCTAGAGAGAGAATGGAGGTCTGAGACCTCACCGGGAGAAATCACCACTTGGTTTCTCCCCGGATGTATACTTCTTTGGTATTAGTTCGGTTGTCATGTAACCGGGCCGACTTGTAATGTTTACTACCGGATTAATACAAAGTTTGTTATGTTTATCCTCTCTTATCTCTTCCATCTATGAACATGAACACGAAAATCACGGGTTGGATCCCGAACCTGGACCTACAATAGGTCCGCCCTTGATTAAAGGTACCTAAAGGGAAATCATAATTGCCCCTTAAACTAATCAATAATTACAATTACTACCATCAAGTAATTGTCAGGGATTAGTTATGTCATATTGGTAATGTTACAAACTGATCCGTAAGGCCACATCAACGGGTTATTTCTAACAGAAGTTACATCATACACATATATAATTTGCATACTTTCACCAGAAAATACTAGCTTCTTCTGTCCGGTTCCATGACATTGCCATTAGGAACAATTGTCAGAATATTGCAGAAACTGTTGGGTTCATCTTGATCCAGTCGGATGGGTCACGAGCTGGATCTAAACTGGGTTGGATATAAATGGGCCAAATGGGTTTCAGAGATAGTTGGCGAGTGAAGGATTAGTCACTTATTGACTGAGTTTCATGGAAGTTGACGCATGATGGAAGTGAACGTTAAGGTTGTTACAGAAAAGAAGGAGAACATGGCTTTGTTTATGATGTTGTTTCCTTTGTTTACTAAATGTAAATAGGCGTAACAGTAGCAGTTTTTCAAGTTGATGTTTTTCAATTCCGAGCATTGTAATCGTAATAGTTAAGTTGGAATAAACATCATAGAATTAGTCCTATAGTGTGTGTTTCCAACTGGGCTTACTTGTCGTCTTCCACACATTCAAGAAACGAGTCCTCCCGATCCAACCACCGGCTTTGATTTTGTAACATATATTCGAGTTAATTTATTCTTATTTAAGCAAATTGTGAATAACACAGCGATCTATCTCTAGGTCAAAATTTAAAGATTCTTTTGGCCAAGAACAACATTGTAACAGGCCAAAATGGTTGTAGAACTGGAGGGAAGATACATCTTCGACAAGTAATTGTGACGATAAAAGTGACAAGATTATTGAAGTGGATACTTGGAAGCTAAGAAATAGTACTAACCTAAAATCTTTCAAGAAAAAAATAATAACAAACTTTTGTAAAAATATCATACGACTAAAAAAACTACAAAAATAAAGTGTCGCCCCAACCACATCGTGCGGGCACCCACTATTGTAATAATAACATATTTGTGTTCATATTAAAAGCATAATTTTTGAAAAAAAAATATAAGTGCATGTGTGCCAAATCAAGTTGCTTAAACGTTTACGATTCTTATTTTGTGTATTATCTAAAATACTTGTCAAGCTACAAACATTAAACTTTTACACTGTCATCCATTTTTGGTATAAAAAGCCTTTTTTACAACTTTTGTTTAGCTCGCATAAAATTTTAGGTAATGAATATGTTTGTTGTTTTGTTATATTCTCCCCTCAATTAAAGAATTCCAGTGATGGTAGCCTGAAGCCAATGGCTTCAAGAAGTAGTTAGGTGAGCCTAAAAGGTTAGCAAATAAACGTCTTTTTTGGTGTTCAATTGTTTAGTTAAGTTGCTCAATACACATATTTTAGTTATGTTACACATGTTTGCGTTTCAAATGCAGTTTTTTATATTTTTAGTCATTGAATTCATTTAGTAGAGATTTAGAATATTATGATGAAAATGGATGTGTAAATTTTAAGTTCTTTTATCTTCTTTGGATGCAATTGTTGAGGTACACAATTGAAATTATGTGAAACTTACATAAATTCATGTACGGTGGATCTAGAGTCACCGAGGAGGTTCCTAGGAACCTGTTCGGTTTGTAATTTATAGTGTAAACTCATAAAAAAAATGAAGGAACCTTTAAATATTCTTTAGGGGAACTTGTAAACAAACGTTTGTTCTGATAAACTGGTGAGGCGCTTGGTGTACATCCTTGAGGTGTTGAGTTTGACTCCCGTCTCAAAGCTTTTTGACATCCAACTCCCAAAAACGCATACACACACAGAGACCCGCACGACCACCACTTTAAACTCTACAAATTGTTGTTTACTTGTTTTTAAGCTTTAACTTGTTGATTTTAAGAATTCAATTTTCTTCTACTTTCTGTTCGCTTTGTTATCCATAGGAGTTGAATTCATACATGTACAATGAATGTAAAGTGAAGGGAACACTTCAATTACATAACTGTGGCATAAGTTAATGTGAACATAACAGTTTAAGCTACATGAAATTTGGGTGAATAAGTGTATACTTGAAGTTGTATTGTGTCACTAATACTCATTTCCATATTAGAGCAGTAAATGAAAAGTTTCATTATTATATCGTATTTTTGTTATGAGATGAACCGTACCCGATTTGAACCGTCGAACTGACCCGATTTTTTTTATGTTTGAACATATGAAATTAGAACATAAAAAAGTGAACCCCTTGGAAAAAAATCCTGGATCCGCCACTACATGTACGGTGGCTTGTAATAGACGTCATAATTGAATATGATATTAGTCCAGACACCCGCCGCAACGCGCGGACTTTCCGACTAGTATTAATAATATATTAGATACTATTAAACTAATATATTATTATTATTAGTCAATAATTTTAACATTGTTATTCCTAAATTAATAGAGAGAATGACACGTGACATTAATAGGAATCCTTTATTAATAGTTCGATTGATCAGTTAAATTTGAATCAATTACAATTCCCTATGAGTTTAGTAATAAGAACTGAATCACATCTTTGAAAATCGTTAGTATACATATAACTAGAGAAATTACTTTGAAGTTAGAGGCAAGTGACCAAGTCGTAACTATTGTCGGTTAATTTTGGTCACCGAAATTTTTAATATTCAATTAAATAATTAGTATTTATTTATTGTTTCTTAAATTATAAAATGCTTTCTTACTTTAAATTTACCAATAACACATTAAATCATTCGTATACTAACTATTCCCCCATTATTTATAATTAGTATTCATTCATTATTTATTTATAGAAGATGTTGGTGCACTTGTGTCTGTACTTTGTCTGTATTCGGTCACGATGTAAAACGATGCCTTTGTTAGTCTTGTAAGTTTGACCAAGTCAACCATCCTCCTGGTTTGACTTGGACAAACAGTTTGAATATGGTTGTAATTTGTCTGTTTCGAAGGATGAGACATCGAAGGATGATTTAGATCCTTCGATAAGCTCGAAAGTTAACCGTCGATAGATGCAGATGGACCTCGAAGGATATGCCATCCTTCGAGGTATATGTGTATCCTTCGAGAGCTGGATGCTCGATAGATCATCTATCGAGCAGTCAACATGATCCTTCGGACAGACATTCTGTGCTGGGTATATAAACCCATGCAGTGTGTTCATTTCTTTTTAGACACTTGAAAACACTTGGAGAGTATTCTGTCAAGAACACACACACACTTAGAGAGTTTGCAAAACTGATTTGTAAACATTGTGCTTGTAACCGAACCTTTCATACGTATTAATACAAGTGGTGTTAATCGGTGAACTTTGTGTGTCTTGTGTTTGTGCTTGTTTCATCTCGGTTTGCACTCTAGCTTGGATTCCGCACTTGCTAGTGTGTTTCACATAACAAGGTTAAGGTTTGACCTCATCCTCAGAGGGACCTACAAGTGGTATCAGAGCTTTGGCTCTTTTCCTTGTTAAAACCGAGTTTGTACAAGGTCTTGGTGTGTTTGGACACTTGGTTTAGTACCCGTTTTTGGTGGTTTTCTTGCACTTATAAACATAAAAACGTGTTCTAAACTAACCGGGTGTGTTAAAGAACGGGTTGGGTAACTTAAAACTTGTTTTTAAGAAACTTGGTGATTTCCGGCCATATTTCCGGCTTACTCCGGTGACCGGTTTCTGGATAAGGAAGTTCTATTTTAAGCATATTTTATTGGTCAAATCGGGTTTAGTACAAAAAGTATGGTCTGACCATACCATTCTGCCAAAAGATTTCTACCAACCCATCACCTTTTTCACCAACCTGTCATCTCAGTGTCAGCTGTGTCAGAAGCGATCGAAGGATATCCTTCGAAATCGAAAGATCATCTTTCGATCAAGGAAGCTTCGATAGATAATCATCTTTCGAACAGTCTTTCGAAGTCTGAGACCTATCCTTCGATCCAGGGAATCTATTCGAAGGATATATATTCGAAAGATAAGGATCTTTCGGTAGTGAATCTTTCGAAATCATTGTTCGAAATTCAACAGTGATCTTTCGAACACTGTTGATCCTTCGAACAAGTCTTGATCCTTCGAATTTAGTCTGTTTAAGTTTAACAGTTTGTGTTTGTCTTGTCTTTCGATCAGGATTGGATCCTTCGGCTGGTTGTTACCTTTCGAAGATATTCATATAGAATTCATTTTTCTGTTCAAACATGAATCCGAGTTGGTGGGGAACTCCGGCTCCAGATAGTGGAAAATATACAAGTACAGGTTCCACTCCCTCATGGTGGGGTACACCGGCTCCAGACAGTGGAAAGTACACGAGTACAAGTTTATCTCCTTCATGGGCCGAGTCTCCGGTGTCGACATCTTCACAAGCAAATGCCATATCGTCAAGTCAATGGGCATTAGTATCGAATCAAACTCCGAGCATTCAAAGTATCTTATTGAGCGAAAGCGAAACCGGAAGTTTGAATCGACCTCCAAAGTTGATGCATTTAAATGAATATCCGGGCTGGGTTGATTGATTTCGTACATACGTTCTTGGTCAAAATACCGAACTGTAGATACGTTTCACTACAGATTTCGATCAAGCTATAGAGGTTGCTGCTTCAGATACTGCTACGTTTGCTGATCTTCCTGAAGATCAAAAGAAAACGTATGATCTGGAAAAGAAAGCATACGCCATTCTCACTCAGGCGTTAAGCAAAGATATCTATCACCAGTTTGTCAGTTTCAAGACAACGAAGAAGTTGTGGGACGGGTTGAAAACTAGAGGAGTAGGGAATGAAGCAACACGCCAATTGCGTCATGATCTTCTCAAGAAAGAATTTGACTGTTTCACGTGCATGGATAAGGAGTCTTTGGGAGACATGACAAGCCGGTTTTATCACTTGCTTACAGAGTTGAACAATTTCAGAGTAGCAACAACTACAGCAGAAGTGGTGAAGAAGTTTGCTGATGCTTTGCCTCCCCAATGGAGTAGTTTCTTGGAAATCTTGAAGTATAACGGAGTGTTGAGAACTACAAATATCAACGACTTCATGCAGCTTTTGGAAAACAAGGATCAGGAGGAAACATTAAAGGCAAAAAGAGTTCCATTGCCACAGAATCCAGAAATGTATTATGGAACTTCCAGTTCTTCGTCTGCAAGAACCGGTCCACATGCTCCACTACAAACGGCGTTTGTCACAAGCACGGATATGTATGGCAATCCAGTGCAAGTTCCTGTTAAGCCACCTCCCACCACAGACATGTATGGAAATCCAATACAACCACCTCCTCCTGCTCAACAACAACATGCGTGTTATGGAGGAACATCATCTGCTGGTCAGCAATCAAAGCCAAATACAGTACAGCTCGACACTTCAAGCTTCTCAAAGGTCAGTGTAGAAGTAGCAAGGGAACACATGGAGCTGCTTAACACTGTAGTGAGCACGTACTGTGGGTTAATAGAAGGTCAGATTGGCAACATTAATATGACACAAGAAGACTATCGGCAGATTGATAAGGAAGAGATGGACTTGATGGATATCAAGTGGGCCTTTGCTAGTGCTGTAAGAAGGGCAAAGGATTTCATGGAAAGTACTGGCAGAACCAGCTTGGAGAGTAAGAGAGACACCAAGTATGGGTTCGATAAACAGGCAGTAAAGTGCTTCAACTGTGGTGAACGGGGTCACTTTAAAAGGGAATGTACAAAGCCAGCACAGCACGGGAACCAGAACCCCTTCAGAAACCAAGGCAACCAGCAGAACCAGAACAGAAACAATGAGCGTACATTAGTGCCTGTCAACAACCAAGCCAACCGGGCACTTGTGGTTCAAGTGGATGAAGGTTGTGACTGGTCAATCCAGTTGAGTGGTGATGCTCAGGATGGTACAGCTTGTTTTGCTAGAATTGTGGAGGAGGCAGTTCACACCAGTGGTGGAGAATCTTCCGCCAATGGTGGTGAATCTTCTGAGGATGAAGACTCTTCGGGTTATAGCAGGAGTTCAGATGAAGAATCCTCAAGTTCAGGCGATGATCATGTGGGTGAGACATCAAATGCATCAATCGATGTAGATATTGATGAACTTTTGGAGGAAGCTGCAGCAGAAACTCAAAGAAGATCTATCTTGGTGGATCAAGCTGCTTATTCTTCGTCTTCTCTCCATTCAGCCTTTATGGCTAATGTCGACGGTTCATCAAGTCAGGTATGTGTCGATGAACCCACTGTTGTAAATTGTGATGAATGTGATAGGTTGCGTGCTAGATGTGCTGATGTAGAGAAAAGTATGTCTGAGTTGCAAGGCAAACATGATGCTTTACAAGCTAGTTTGTTTGACTTGCAAGACAAACATACTACAGTGAATGAGAATTTGTGTGACTTGCAAAGTAAGCATGAAGCTTTGCAAGAAAAGTATGATGTGACTTTTATTCACAATCAGAAATTGACTGTGGACCTTTCTAAATGTACAGAAGCCAATATGTTTTATGAAAATCATGAAAAGGAGTTTAAATCGGTAATCGAAAAGTTAAAGAAAGATAAAACCGAGTTAACTAAAATGGTTTCCAGAAAACAAACTGACATTAATTTGTATATATCTCGTCTTGAGACAATGCAAAAAGAAATGGCTTGTGTAAAAACGGAAAGTGAGGCAATCCAACTCAAGTTAGATAGTTATTTGAGTTCTAGCTATGTGTTGGATCACATCATTGATGTCCAAAAGGAGAAAAGGGACGTCACATGCATAGGCTATAAGAATTGTCCACCACCAGTGAGACATAATTATGATGCCATGCCGGATGAGGAGGACAGAGTGTTCTTTGAACCATCTGTGCCTCTAGATGTGAAAGAATTTGCAGCAGGGCTCGGATATACAAAGGAAGTATCACCAGATTCGGATGTATCAGCAGATACATGTGTGTCTTCTGCTGAACTGAATCAGGATCCTCCAGTCATTACTGAGGATGCTGATTATTCTGATGATGAATCTGATGATGCTGTCCCAGCAAAGTCTGATGCGGTAGTCAAAAATGAGGACATACCTCTCGAGAATCACATTCTATGTGATCCTCCTGCAAAACCCGCTAAGACTGTTGCAATTGAGTCCTCGTCTGCAAAAGAGTCGGAGAGTGTGAACTTGCTGTACACTCTGGTTGGTGATGATAAGATTTATTCAGACAAAGACTTTCCCATTAAGAAGGTGAATCAATCCTTAATCAGCAAAGTTTTTGAAAACTCGACAAGTAAGTTTTTGGGAAAGACAGGACCACGTGTTACAGTTACACAGTGTCCTCCTATTCCAAAGGCCGAAATTCAAAAACAATTTGGCAACAAGAAATTACCAACAGTGCAGAAACAGCAAAATCACACCAAGCCAAAAGCAAAATCACCGGCTCAAACTCAAAAGAAGCCGAATCGGAAGAAAAACAAGAATGTAAACTTTGTGAAATCGACGGGAACGGACAAAATTGAGACGTTTGAAAATAAATCTAACTTAGATTTTGTCAAGAAAGCTACTGTTCTGAAAAGAATTGAACAAACCAGTTCAAAGCCTAGTACCTCGGGTTCACAAAGTTCAACATCATCGGCCAAACGATCACATGATACTTCGGGGTTTGTTGAACGAAGATCATGCTTTGAGTGTGGAACAATTGGACATATAATTCGAAATTGTCCATATCTTCATAAACAAAAAGGAAAAGTTGATGTTCCCCGTGACCAAACTGACCGTAAGCAATCTGTTTCTGTAAAGCAAGATCCCCGCCTTGTAAAAGAAAGGGAAAAGAAACAGAAACGCCAACAGGTCAAGAGAATTGAAAAGGCGATTAAAACCGATGTGGTTAATAAACCATCTGTTTCTGTAAAACCAGACATTTCAAAAACTTCTGACAAACATGAAGTTAAAATTTTAAAGAATGACATTGGTAAAACAAAACAGACCTGGAAACCAAAAACGGTTACTGAATCAGGGGGACCATCACAATTCACCAATCATCAAAGACAAGAAGTTATTGTTATTGATGAAAATGGAAGACCCAAGACCACAATGGCTTGGGTCCCCATCTCCAACTAATCAATTAAGTTCATGTGCAGGGTGTTCCAGGAGGAACTATCAGTAGTCATTGGATTGTTGATAGTGGGGCATCCAGGCACATGACAGGCGACATGAAGCTTCTCTACAACGTCAAATCTATTAGAGGAGGTTATGTTGCTTTTGCTGGAGATAAGGGTGGTTATATTACGGGTGAAGGAATGATATCCAATGGGATTGTCAGCTTTGACAAGATCAACTTTGTGCAACAACTTGATCACAATCTTCTTAGTGTTTCTCAAATTTGTGACAAGCAATTCTCAGTACACTTTGATGCTAATGGATGTTATGTGCTGAAACCCGGCTTCAAAATTCCAAAAGAATGGATTCTCTTGTCAGCTCCAAGGATAAATGATTTGTACGTCCTTGATATGAGCCAAGCTATTACTACGTCTGCACAAGCAACTTGTTTCGTTTCAAAAGCCACAGAAAAAGACTCAATCTCTTGGCACAGACGGATGGGCCACATTCACTTACGCAAAATGAATCATTTGGTTTCAAATGAATTGGTGAATGGTGTTCCTCTCAAAAATTTCCATCTTCAAGACGTCTGTGTTTCGTGCCAGAAAGGAAAGCAAACGAAGAAGAAGCACCCTACTAAGAAGATCAACACGGTGGCAGTTCCTCTTGAACGTTTGCACATGGATTTGTTCGGTCCTGTCAAGCACAAGAGTATTCGGGGTGATCAATACTGTCTCGTGATTAATGATGATTATTCAAGATTTTCTTGGGTGGCGTTCATGGCACACAAGAGTGAAACCTTTGGTATTATCAAAAACTTGATCATTCAGATTGAGAATTTGTATAAATTGAAGGTTAGGCGGATACGTAGCGACAATGGTACTGAATTTAAAAATCATGCTATGGCGGAGTTTTGCACTTCAAAGGGTATTCTTCATGAGTTTAGTGCAGCTTATACTCCTCAACAGAATGGCGTCGCTGAACGTAAGAACCGCACATTGATCGAGACTGCTAGGACAATGTTGGTAGAGTCGCAGTTGCCCATTCCATTCTGGACTGAAGCTGTGGCCTCTGCATGTTACACATTGAACCGAGTCCTTACAGTCAAAAGGCACAATAAGACCTGCTTTGAGCTTCTTCAAAAACGGAAACCAGATTTGTCTTATCTTGAACCGTTTGGAGCTCCATGTACAATCATCGATCCAAATGGAAAGTTTGGGGCTAAAGCAATTGACGGATACTTTCTTGGGTATGCCACCCCTAACTTACGAGTCTGGAATCTAGAGACTAAAAGGGTCGAGGAATGGTCTGAGGTCAGAGTACAAAGGCACACTTTGCCAGTCAAATGTCCTGGTCAGCCTTGGATGTTTGAGTACGATGACTTTTTCAATTCGATCAATGTTGAAGCCGTTGAAGAAAGTGCTGCGGCAAGGATGTTTTTCGAGAGTGACAATGCAACAGTTTCACCGGTGGTTCGTCCAATTCTTGTCAATCAAGAACCATCTTCGGTGAACAATAATACTCTCGACAATGAGGATTTTCACGATGCTGCTGAATTGAACGAATCTTCAGAGGATGATGAATTTCTAGATGCAGATCAAGAAGCTCCAACAGCAGTTCATGGTACTTCAGAGGGTACTCCTCCAGTGGATGCCCCTAGAACAGCTGAAGCAACTGCATCATCCTCTTCGTCAATTCCGGGCATTGATTTAGTTGTTGATCTCAATCTCAACAACCTGGGTATAAATATTCTAGTTCCAGATAATCCAGAAACAAGGATTCATAATACCCATCCTCAACAAAACATCATTGGAAATGTGCAAAGTGGCATTCAAACAAGAAACATGTTGCGAAACAACAACAATGCAGGCTTGTATGCGGCTATTCGAGAATCCGGGCAACAAAACGATTGGTCTTTCGCGTGTTATGTTTCACAGGAAGAGCCAAGAACTTGGAAAGAAGCCATGAAAGATAACTCTTGGGTTGAAGCAATGCAGGAAGAACTGCAACAATTCCAGAAGCTTGGTGTTTGGAAACTCGTAGAGAAACCTGCTGGTTACAAGAAGATTGGTACCCGTTGGGTTTTCAAATGCAAAAAGGATGACCGCGGAGTTGTTATCCGGAACAAAGCACGTTTAGTTGTTCAAGGTTTTCGTCAGATAGAAGGAATCGACTACAACGAAGTCTATGCACCTGTTGCACGTCTGGAAGCTATTCGGATCTTTCTGGCTTATGCCTCATTCAAAGGATTCAAGGTTTACCAGATGGACGTCAAAAGTGCATTCTTACATGGTGTGGTTGAAGAAGAGGTATACGTCGAACAGCATCCAGGTTTTGAAGATCCTATCCATCCCGATCGGGTTTGGTTGCTCAACAAAGCTCTCTATGGTCTTCATCAAGCACCGCGAGCTTGGTATGCAACCTTATCAAACTATCTGCTGGAGAACGGTTTTCGAAGAGGTCTTATCGACTGTACTCTTTTCATCAAAGAACAAGATGGAGATCTTCTTCTGGTACAGGTATACGTTGATGATATTATTTTTGGTTCTACTAATGATGTCTTGTGTAGGAATTTCGAGCGCATAATGCAGGATAAATTCGAGATGAGTGCTATGGGGGAAATGACTTTCTTCTTGGGCCTACAAGTACAACAAACTGAGTCTGGGATATTCATCCATCAGACTAAATATGTTGGTGACATCTTGAGCCGGTTCCAGATGTCTGATGCAACGCCCATTGGTACCCCATTGCCACAAAATCACGGAATTACTCCAAATTTGAAGGGTGAAGCAGTTAGCTCCTCATACTACCGCGCGATGATCGGATCTCTTATGTACCTCACAGCATCAAGACCAGACATAATGTACCCAACGTGCCTGCTTGCCAGATATCAAGTCAACCCGAAGGCCTCACATCTTGCAGCTGTAAAAAGGATTTTTCGTTATTTGAAGGGTTACCCTGACACCGGTCTATGGTACCCTAGGGATAATAACTTTGAATTGGTCGCTTTCAGTGATTCTGATTTTGGCGGATGCAAAATCGACGGCAAATCCACAACGGCTGGATGTCAGTTTTTAGGAAATCGCCTAGTCACATGGCAGTGCAAGAAGCAGACGTGCGTCGCTACATCAACATGCGAAGCTGAATACATTGCTGCCTCAAGTTGTTGCTCCCAAGTTCTTTGGATCCAACAACAATTACGCGACTACGGTTTTGAATTCCTAACTACTCCTATTTACGTTGATAATTCTGCTGCATTACAGATCACTAGAAATCCTGTGCAGCACTCAAAGACCAAACACATCGAAATCAAATATCACTTCATACGTGATTGCTTTGAGAAAAGGCTAATCGATGTTGTTAAGGTCCACACCGATGACCAACGTGCCGACCTTTTTACCAAAGCATTTGACAAATCAAGATTTGACTTTTTATTATTGGTAAACGGCATTAAGGTCAAGCAAGAGTAAAACCAACATCGGAAAATCATTTTTGTAAATACCTCTGTGTTTATAAATTTATCTTAGTTTATTGATTTTAGGGGGAGTAAATCCAAAATCTGAAAATCCAAAAACATCGAAAAATTTCAAAAGCATAAAAACAATAGAAAAACAAAAATGAGTTTCCTAGCGAGCAAAAGAGAAAATGATAGTACATCAGTGGTCTATCCAAACCTCTTTAAACCTTAAATGAAAAACGATAAGCAGCTCTATATAAGATGTATCGGTAGGCTCACAATCATTTTAAAGTGTGCAGGGTGATATAAATCTTAAACTGACTGAAGACCAGGTGGGAACCATTCATTGGCATATGGTCTTAGTACCGAAATTTCGTTTGATAGATTGCCGAGGTTCTGAGATATTCGGTCTTTATGCTGCTTATCATCTGGGTATCATGGTTGTATCTTTTACCGAAAAATAACGGGGACGCAAGTCTAGATCTTCCATGATACTATACATACGTGTACATATTACATACTGCATTCGACCTCAATAAGTGATAAACAATCACATGTCCATATCAAATAAGTGATAAAATATCACATTTATCCGGGAGTCAAGTTCGTCTCTCTGCTGTACGAAAGTACTGACCTGTTCACGGACTTGCTCCTGTGCCCTCATGCATATGAAAATCAAGTTCCTCATAAATAAGTGATTCTATCACATAGGGCTTGTTTTCAAGTCAAAATAAGTGAGAATCTCACATCATATACGGTGAAACAGATGATAATCGGTATACTCACCGGTAAGATGAACCCTCGTTCATACCTTGATACGGGAATGTGTCGTGATGTGGATGAACACCGGTCGGTAAGTATAAATCATACCTTAACGTATCCCCTCGCCATGATTACATCTGATAAGTTGAGCTTAAGTGGACAACAATACCGACAATTGTTATAGGATGTTTATCTTAATGTTAACTAACTGAACAACAAGAGTGTTTTGGCATGACCGTACACTGATATGATTCTCTTACCCTCGAAACTCGCAAAAAGAATGTCTGTATATATTTATTTACTGCTTTCAGTCTTTACATTTCGAAATATTAAAAAATACCAAAAAGATTTTAGGTGCATTCTAATATAAACTTTATAAAAACCAAAAAGATTTTATTTCTACTTTATTTTCGATCGTACGATGTTGGATCTCGAGTCTTCGTTACCTGAAACTTGAACGAAAACCGAATTGACTAAATCTTCATAAACGGTCGAAATTTGCAAGTTTTGAAAGTTAAATTTAAAATTGAGAAATTTATTAAACTTTCAAACTGTCGGACGGTGTTTGATTGTGACATGGTCATACGTGTGTCATTTGTTTATGCTAACTATATTCCAAGCAGTTGTTCTCATTACGCGTTTAGATTTCTTGCATGTGCAAATTCTAAAGGCAAGGAGAACATGGTCGACGACAAGCTTCGGAATGAAGACACGACGTGAAGGCACTCAAAAGATGAAGATGATCGAGTTGCCGCTGACCATCATCAACACCACAAGGATCTCAAGCTATAAAGATCAAGTCATTCACGAGCATAACTCAAGGGGGAGCTTATGTTAAGAGGAAGTTTGTCAACACACTTTCTACATGATACGGGTAGTTTGTTGATACACTCTCTGCTTTCAAAGACGTGAAAACTTTGAAGATCCTCCGACATTGAAGACTTGAAAGGACATCGGAGTCTTGAAGACACAAAGATCAAAGATGATCAAGATCGAGACAAAGCTACAGCCAAGGGGGAGTTTGTTGGTGCACTTGTGTCTGTACTTTGTCTGTATTCGGTCACGATGTAAAACGATGCCTTTGTTAGTCTTGTAAGTTTGACCAAGTCAACCATCCTCCTGGTTTGACTTGGACAAACAGTTTGTATATGGTTGTAATTTGTCTGTTTCGAAGGATGAGACATCGAAGGATGATTTAGATCCTTCGATAAGCTCGAAAGTTAACCGTCGATAGATGCAGATGGACCTCGAAGGATATGCCATCCTTCGAGGTATATGTGTATCCTTCGAGAGCTGGATGCTCGATAGATCATCTATCGAGCAGTCAACATGATCCTTCGGACAGACATTCTGTGCTGGGTATATAAACCCATGCAGTGTGTTCATTTCTTTTTAGACACTTGAAAACACTTGGAGAGTATTCTGTCAAGAACACACACACACTTAGAGAGTTTGCAAAACTGATTTGTAAACATTGTGCTTGTAACCGAACCTTTCATACGTATTAATACAAGTGGTGTTAATCGGTGAACTTTGTGTGTCTTGTGTTTGTGCTTGTTTCATCTCGGTTTGCACTCTAGCTTGGATTCCGCACTTGCTAGTGTGTTTCACATAACAAGGTTAAGGTTTGACCTCATCCTCAGAGGGACCTACAGAAGATTATAAATTAATAGGTATATGTATAATACAAGTCTGTTCTAAATCACCATGCCACCATCTCCCCACCTATTCTCAAGTCCATATTTAGTTGCACCTTAAAAGATCACAGGTATGCTAATATGTGTATTTTACGTAAGAATTTATAGGTCCCGTTTTTCCGGTGGATCGATAACGAAAACATATCCTTGTTTATCAAGAACACGGTAACGGGTGCGGAATCCCCGTGACGATGCAAACCAAACAAAGTTAAAAATAAGAACATGCGTAACCAAAAGATTCAATATCTATTGATTAGGGATGAGTACAACCACAAACATATACAAACAATGTTTTAACGGACTCTCACTAAGTCTCTCTGTGCTCATCTGTTTCACACAGAAACTAATGAGGGGTATTTATACTAAAAAGACACAGACATTGACGAAACGCAAAGTGGACCTCGACGAAACAATTCAAAGTCGACAAAACACTTTATGTTTCGTCGACATACAAGTGACGAAACACATTGAGTTTGGCCCAAATTCAAGTCAAAGGCCAACAAAGTTTTGCTGCCCAGATGAAGTTTTCGTTGAAACTTTCACAATTTTTGAAGATAGGACAAACTTGTGACATCATCATGACATCATCATGATGATGTCATGATGATGTGTCACCGGGACGTGGTTTGCGGCGCTCCGTGCTTCGCGTGTCGAACTATGGGGCGCACGACGGAGGAATGTCGTGACGTCGGGCTTGAGCCGGACCTAACCGTGTCGAAACCAAGTCGAACCGAGCCGAGTCGCGTCCACATAAAGTGTATCAACAAACTCCCCCTTGGACGCTACTCCTGATGGTTCTTCTTCTGTGATGGTTCGTCTTCTGTGATTGTTCGTCTTCTGTGTCTTTCATGTCGGAGGATCTTCAAAGTCTTCACGCGTCGTAAGTAGAAAGTGTATCAACAAACTCCCCATTTCATTTAGGAAGTGTGTTAACAAACTCCCCCTTAGAATGAACTCTCCATTGAGTCATGCTCGTGAATCTTTTGATCGTCAATTCTTTAGATCCTTGTGGTGTTGATGAAGGGTCAGCGGCAACTCGATCATCTTTATCCTTTGAGTGCCTCCACGTCGTGTCTTCATTCCAAAGCTTGTCATCGAACATGTTCTCCTCGCCTTTAGCATCTGCACATACAAGAAATCTAAACGCATAATGCGAACAACCGCTTGGAATATAGTTTCCATAAACAAACGACACATGTGTGACCATTTTACAATCAACTACCGACCGACAACAGTTTGAAAGTTTAGAAAATGATCAATTTTAATCCTTTAACTTTCAAAATCTGTTAACTTTGACAGTTTATGAAGATGCAATTGTTTTCCGGCTTAAAATCAGGATTTTGGGTAAGATAGACTCGAGTTCCAATATCGGTCAATCAAAAATAAACTAGAAGCAAAATCTTTTTGGATTTTATAAAGTTTATATTAAAACACACCTAAAATCTTTTTGGAATTTTTCATTTTTCAAATTTAAAGATGGAAAACAATAAATAAATATATACTAACATTCTTTTTGCGAGTTTCGAGGGTAATAGAATCATATCAGTGTACGGTCATGTCAAAACGCTCTTGTTGTTCATTTAGTTAACATTTAGATAAGCATCCTATAACAATTATCGGTATTGTTGTCCACATAAGCTCAACTTATCAGATGTAATCATGGCGAGGGGATACGATTAGGTATGACTTATACTTACCGACCGGTGTTCATCCACACACGACACATTCCCGTATCAAGGTTTGCACGAGGGTTCATCTTACCGGTGAGTATACCGATTATCATCTGTTTGACCATATATGATGTGAGATACTCACTTATTTTGATTGAAAACAAGCCCTATGTGATAGAATCACTTATTGATGAGGAACTTGATTTTCGATGCATGAGGGCACAGGAGCAAGTCCGTGAACAGGTCAGTACTTTCGTACAGCAGAGGGACGAACTTGACTCCCGGATAAATGTGATATATTATCACTTATTTGTTTGGACATGTGATTGTTGATCACTTATTGAGGTCGTATGCAATATGTACACGTATGTATGGTATCATGGAAGATCTAGACTTGCGTCCCCGTTTTTTTCGGTAAAAGATACAACCATGATACCCAGATGATAAGCAGCATAAAGACCGAATATCTCAGAACCTCGGCAATCTCTCAAACGAAATTTTGGTACCAAGACCATATGCCAATGAATGGTTCCCACCTGGTCTTCAGTCGATTTAAGGTTTATATCACCCTGCACACTTTAAAATGATTGTGAGCCTACCGATACATCTTGTATAGAGCTGCTTATCGTTTTTCATTTAAGGTTTAGAGAGGTTTAGACAGACCACTGATGTACTATCATTTTCTCTTTTTCTCGCCAGGAAACTCATTTTTGATTTTCTATTGTTTTTGTGTTTTTGAAATTTTTTTCGATGTTTTTGGATTTTTAAAATTTGGATTTACTCCCCCTAAAATCAACAAGCTAAGATAAATTTTAAAAACACAAAGGTATTTACAAAAACGATTTCCCGATGTCGGTTAACTCATGTTTTACCCCAATGCCATTTACCAAAATTAAATTTTAATCAGAAATGATTTATCGAATTTTGAAAAAATGAGTTGGCACGTCGGTAAGCGGTGTGGACCATGACAACATTGACGAGTTTCATAGTGAAACAATCACGTGTGAGGTGATATTTGAGTTCAACATGTTTGGCCAAAGAGTGCTGTACAAGATGATAATAATTCATAAAGCAGCTTAAAAATCGACATGTATAGGAGAGATTAGAAATTTAAAACCGTATCCTGCAACTGTTTCATGCATTGCAAGGAATCTGAGTGCTCTCCCAAACTGGATATCCACCCGGTGTGGACTTCAAAGCCGATTTTTGTAGCTACTGAGAAATTCTTGACAGCAGCAAGATCATAAACCTTTGGTTCCGGCTGGTCTTCCACATTGCACCAGCGAAGGTCTTTGTCTTTCTCCTTCAGAAGTAGTGTGCGGTTGTTCAATCCACGCCAAGGCATCCGCACACCCGGTTGGTTTGTTCAACAAACACATTTTCTTCAATCACACCGCAAAGAAATGTACACTGCACGTTTATCTTGTGAATTTTTGAACATCAGACGTGCTGCAGGTGCGTACATTTTGATTTGAATCTATCCCGGGGACCCGATCAAAGCCTTTAACAATCACGCTTTGAAATGATTTTCATTTTGTCGAAGTTGTCAAATTCTTTCAACAGACAATTTTGTTTCCCCCTTCTTTTTCTCTCCATCAAAGGCAACAATTTCTTCTGTCGCCTATCTTGTGCAAGGACGCTCCACTATCAACAATCTTACGACTATCGAAAGTTCCTCCTGGAACATCCTACACACTCACTCAGAGATTAGTTGGAGAGGGGGACCCAAGCCTTCATAGACTTGGGTTGCCCCTGAGAATCAAGAAATGTAATTTCAATTTCTTGAAGGTCCTTAAATTGCATGCCTCACCCTGAATCCTCACCTGTTTTCGGTTTCCAAGCTTGTTTCCGTTTACCAAATTGTGCATTATGTACAATTTCTGGTTTTAATGGTTGTGACAAACTAGGTTTCCTTTTAACAGATTTTTCTTCAGGTTTTAAGGCCTTTTCTATTTTCTTAACATTTTGACGTCGTTGTTTCGTTTCTTGTTCTTTAATGGTACGTTTGTCATTTTTGGGTGAAACAGGACGACGTTGTGAGTGACCTTGTTCAGAGGGGGTTCTTTCAACAAAATTTGGTTTGGGCGAGTTTGTGTAGTCTTTAATGATGTACCCAAACTTCTCTCATTTGAAACAAGTTCTCCTTTCAACAAACTTAGGAGAATCTGATCGACGACCTGCCGTAGAAGTTGCAGACCCAGAGGTACTAGCTTCACACCTGTTTGTGTGTTGGGTGTAATTGTTATCACTATTACGTTTCAAAATGTTGACTTTTTGTACAAAATCGGTATTTGATTTATTTTCAAAAGTCTCCACTTTATCAGTACCTTTGGAGGCCACAAACTTAACGTCTTTTGTTTTCTTCTTGTAACGAGCTCCTTTTGAATCAAACTTAGCCTTTGGCTTTGGAGCTCGTTGTTGTTGTTTACCCTTAAAAGCAATTGATTGTTGCTTTGTTGGTGATTTCTGTTTTCCAAATTGTTTTCTTATTTCAGCTTTTGGAATTGGGTCACATTGAGTTACAATGACTCCTGGAATTGTCTTTCCCAAAAAACTGGTTTGTAGTATCTTCAAACACTTTGTCAATCAAAGATTGATTGACGTTTTTGATTGGAAAATCTTTGTCTGAATAAATTTTACTATCACCGACTAAAGTATACAACAAGTTATTGCTCTTAACAGCAGACACACATTCCTTGTCATCTTTGACATCCTTGACATGATCTATCACTTGCTTAGCAACAGGTTGCACGACAGGAGTAGGAGGATCACAAAGAATATGATTCTCAATTGGAATTTCTACTCCTTTCGTCTCATCAAGTGATTCATCCTGGTCACTTACATCTGATTCATCATCTGAAGAATCATAGTCCTCAATGGTTGGAGGACTTTGATTTGAAGCACATGATGACTTTTCTTTGTTATCAGATGAGCCCTCCGATGAATTGTCCGGTTTGAACCCTAGGTGTCACACCCCGATTTCCACGTGTATCACCGGTGGGCCTGGTGGGGGATTACCGTGACGTAGTTGGCAACAATATAGTCAAACCACACAATATATAAATGCACAGCGGAAGCATAAAGATAAATATATTTCAACTATTGAATGTAATATCCAAGTATCACAATCGTCGAAATATAATCCACAGGGGATCAAAATAAGATATAAAATATTGTTCAACAGATTATTGGCATCCCAAGCTTGCGAGACTTTAACGATGCTAAGAAGTGGCCAGCCTATTACGAGTAGAACCTGCATTAATCTTTTTGGGAAAAATACGTCAGTTTACACTGGTAAATACATTCAACCGACACTTTTGTAAAATGTTTAATAAAATTGATTTGAATGCACAAGGCACAAACTCTTTATAACTTGGGATAATTTATAATTAAATCTTGTAAAAGAATTACATGTTCACTATGCGTTCGGTCGCCCGGGCCGTGCCGGGTTTAAGGTTAATAGACACGCCACAAAGCATAAAGCCGTGGCGGGAAAACCAACGGTTATACCTTTAATAATATAGACACATTACGGGTGTACGCCTACACCCGTGTGTCGGGGTCGTGGCCATTTCGTAAAATGATGCCAAGGATATCCGGGACATGGTCATTAAGCTCCCAAAGGCGTAAAGCCAACAAAACGTATTTAAACGGGCCGATTAAATTATTCAATTAACCACCATATGATGGAAGATTTAATGCCCGAACAAGCAGTAATTTATATACCGTAACCCAAGCCCGTATAACGGAAAATAAGTTAAAAGTATTTACCTGAGCAAGTATTAATCCTTAATAAACAATGCAAGTTTCTTTTACTGGTTTCCTATTCTGGAACGAAGGTTTAAATCAACCTATTAGAATCCTAACGGGTCTTTAATTTAGCCTTAGCTTAGACCGGTCAGTTTCAAAGGATATTTACGGTTTAATCGCGTGAAAGGCGAAAACCGGGAATGGAATGTGATTCGGACCCAACAAGTTTGAAGACTTGTTTTATATGGGTAATATAATCACACTCTGGATTTTGAGGTCAAAACAATAAGGTTTGACCCGTTTCGGCTAGTTTATGTAAACTAGTTACATAAACCGTACCGTGCGCGCAAAAGGCGTAACGGGTAACCGTAAGGGTCCTACACAAGTTTCCTTAGTTAATATGCTTTAAAGAGGTTGTGGTATCAGTAGGATACCTTCCATAATGCCCGTAACGAGTTTTAATCCAATATTTGCCCCGTAGGGGTATTTCGGTTATTTTAAAGATTATAAAAGAGGTTTCTGAGTTCTACAGGAAATATGAGTTTTCTGAACAGTTTATAAAGTCCAAAATACTCTATTTATTATTTAAAATCAGTAGCAACTGGAATCGGGTCAAAAGACCATGTAGAACTCAAGTTATGTCCGAAAAGGGTATATTTGGTATTTACCGAACCGATGCCATAACCGTAGGTTATGAGCAGGTTAAAAATAATTAAAAATCTTTAAAAATTCCAAAATATTATTTTACATCAGTGCGTAAAAGGTTTGGTGTCGAAATCTGGGTTTAGATAGGCGTTATGCTAATTGCGCCATTTAATTACTAAAGTTTTCGTAATTGCGCTATTTAGCATAACTCCCATTCTAGACCTCAGATTGACGTGAAATTTTTGGGACATGCTTAGAAATCAGTAACTAAGGTTATTGTCATTTTACGTGTCCAAAATTCTCGTTTTAAAGTAAAAAGGGCTTTACGGTCAACTTTTAAGCATTTAACGGAAATGTGTTAAAGACTCAGACAACCAACGAACCGGTCACAGAGGGTTAACCCATCATGTAACCTGGTCCTAAGAGAGTCCTAAGGCATATCTAAATCATACCAAAACGGGTCAGAACTGAAGTCAAAGCAAAAGTCAAAGTTTTGCGACTTTCGGTTCCGAACCGGGTCAAAACAGAAAACGGTCGGATCAAACAAGCTTAGACTAGTTAATATGCTTATTATCATGTTATATGAGTGTTAAAACAGGTTACACGCCAACTACATTACTGATTATGCATAAATTCGCAAAATATCATTCTGTTGACTTTTTCTAAGCAAGTTTGACTCGACAATCGGACTAGTTAGAGTGGGAATCAGAGGGTGCCCTTTTAGGGGTTTAATGCCCACATAATTACCAACGTATAACTACCTTTGATTCGACAAACCACTGGACCATTTGTGATTTATCGTTAAGTCAACCGTTAATTACGACGGATTGACTTCTAAGCTATAACTATGGAAAAACTAAACCACGAAGGGTTAGGCATACTTACAGAAGCTTGGTGCACGACCAGAGATGTTAGAAGAATGCTTTTGAGCTCCAGAAGTGATCAAGAAAGCAGGTTTGAGGTGTGTTTCAAAGGTGTGCACTACATGGCCTTTTATAGTGAAAATTTGAGCACAAGATCATCACAACTAAGTCTATAATTGCTCATGGATGATCAACAGCTGTCCCTGAGTGCTAGGGGACGTGTAGGGGGCGCCCATGCTGCCATAATTGCATCCAAGATCGTTTAAAATAGCAAACAGTGAACCTATGTAAGTTTTCTGCATCTGGGGACTTGACGCGGCCCGCATAAGAGTTCACATAAGGCTTACGCGGGTCGCCTAAATCCCAATGTCAGGCACCGAATCTATACATGGCTCGCGGCCCGCATCAGCTTCCTTGTTTCTCTAACGCGGGTCGCGTGAGACCTGATTTCCAAGATTTTCAAATCTTTTGCCATTATTAGCCTGACCTTTCGGTTTCGAATGGGTAACTTTGCGATTTGGGCCTCGATTATTTACGAATAAGGGCCTCGTGACTTTTACCCGCGCCGTTAAGTCTCCGGTGAGTTTAATTACTATCCGAAAAGCCTTAACTTTCATTGTTGACGCTTCTAACCCCCCGCATACGAAATTTATCATAACTTTCTCGTTTTAAAACGGAACTTCGCGAGATTTATATCGTATATTCTAGTGAGCGTAATTTACTGTTACAAAGCCTTGGGTATGTTAAAGGGTCACTCAGAGGTATAACTTAAACATGTTGACACAATTAACCCCTGTAGTTTGTAATCTCTCACTTTCTTCCGTATTTCGTTCCGTACGATCCATGATTCATTCGTTTGAAGGTACGAGCATTATTTAGGGTTACTATACAGTATATTTTTCCCTTGTTGACATTTTTAACCCTCGAATTTACATACTTTCAATGTCTGTCAACTTCAGTCCTTTATTTAGTATTTAACACCACGTGTAAACTCAAGACACGTGTCAATACATTATTGGACGCAAAATTTCGAGGTGTTACATCCTCACCCCCTTAAAAGAAATCTCGACCTCGAGATTTATTGGAATAGATGAGGGTATTTCTCCTTCATTGTGGACTCTACCTCCCACGTGTACTCGGGACCTCTACGGGCATCCCATTTCACCTTCACAATTGGTATGTACTTCCTGCGAAGTTTCTTAACCTGTCGATCCTCGATCGACACAGGTTTCTCAACAAATTTTAAGCTCTCGTCGATGTGTACATCTGTATGCGGTATAACCAGTGATTCGTTAGCGAAACACTTCTTTAGGTTACAGATGTGGAACACATTGTGGATACCACTGAGCTCTTCCGGTAAGTTTAATTTGTAGGCAACCGATCCGACACGTTCGATTACCTCGAAAGGTCCAATATATCTCGGGCTTAGTTTGCCTTTCTTACCGAATCGCATCACTCCTTTCCAGGGTGATACTTTTAGCAGTACCTTGTCGCCTACTTCAAAATTGAAAGGCTTACGCTTCAAATCTGCGTAGCTCTTCTGCCTGTCTCGGGCAGCTTTCAATCGATCGCGGATTTGGACAATCTTGTCCGTTGTTTCAAATATTATATCAGGTCCTGTCATTTGGACATCTCCAACTTCTGCCCAACAAACGGGCGTTCTACATTTTCTACCATATAAAGCTTCAAAAGGTGCAGCCTTAATGCTTGTATGGTAGCTGTTGTTATAGGAGAATTCGACTAATGGTAGGTGGTTATCCCAACTGCCACCTAAGTCGATTGCACATGCACGAAGCATGTCTTCTAACGTTTGGAGTGTACGCTCACTCTGTCCGTCTGTTTGAGGGTGGTAAGCCGTACTGAAATTCAAACGTGAACCCAAAGATTGTTGGAAGCTTCTCCAAAAGTGTGACGTGTATCTGGTATCTCTATCCGAGATGATAGACACAGGCACTCCATGAAGGGCTACAATCTTGTCTACAAACAACTGGGCTAATATATCGGAGCTATGAGTCTCCTTTATGGGTAGGAAATGTGCTGACTTGGTCAGTCTATCAACTATTACCCATATTGTATCGTTTCCCTTCTTTGTCTTTGGTAACTTGGTGATGAAATCCATCGTCACCATTTCCCATTTCCACTCGGGAAGTTCAGGCTGTTGTAGCAAGCCTGGCGGCTTTTGATGCTCAGCTTTCACTTGCGCACAAGTCAAGCACTTTGCTACATAGGTGGCTATAGACTTCTTCAAGCCTATCCACCAGAAATTTGCCTTTAAGTCCTGGTACATTTTATCAGCACCAGGATGAACGGAATATCGGGAACTATGGGCTTCCTGAAGGATAACGTCACGAAGACCTCCATAAACAGGAACCCATATCCTTCCATTCAATCTCAGAATTCCGTCTTTGCCATAAGATAACTGCTCTTCAATTACCCCTAGCTTTTCGTTTGGATAGTTAGCTTCCAACACAGCTTCTTTCTGTGCAGCTAACAATCGTTCATTCAAACTGTTTTTGATTTCAATACTCTTGGCATTGATCCTTATTGGCTTCACCCTTTCTTTCATGCTCAAGGCATCTGCGACTACATTGGCCTTGCCTGGATGGTATCTTATTTCACAGTCATAGTCGTTCAGAGTTTCCATCCAATGTCGCTGCCTCATATTCAGATCTTTCTGATTGAACAGATGCTGAAGGCTTTTGTGATCAGAATAGATCACAAATTTAATGCCATAAAGGTAATGCCTCCAAAGTTTTAGTGCAAATACAACGGCACCCAACTCCAAGTCATGGGTGGTGTAGTTCTTTTCATGCACTTTCAATTGTCGCGAAGCATAGGTAATCACCTTGCCCCTCTGCATAAGCACACAACCCATTCCTGTGTGCGATGCATCGCAATATACGACAAATTCTTCCATTCCGTCTGGCAATGTCAACACTGGAGCATTACTCAGCTTTTGTTTGAGGGTATCAAAAGCTTCTTGCTGCTTAGGGCCCCAATTGAACTTTATCTTCTTTCTAGTTAAAGAAGTTAGGGGTGCAACAATTCTTGAAAAATTTTCGATGAAGCGTCTGTAGTATCCTGCTAGACCTAGGAAGCTGCGAATCTCCGTAGGTGTCTTTGGCTCCTGCCAGTTCATGACGGCTTCAACTTTAGCGGGATCCACCTGGATACCATGCTCGCTGACTACATGCCCAAGGAACTGGACTTCTCGTAGCCAAAAGTCACATTTAGAGAACTTGGCATAAAGCTTTTCTTGGTGAAGCAGTTTGAGAATACATCGAAGATGCTTTTCGTGGTCAGCTTGACTCTTTGAGTAGATAAGGATGTCATCGATGAAGACAATGACAAATTTATCCAAATAAGGCTTGCAAACGCGATTCATGAGATCCATGAATGCGGCAGGTGCATTAGTGAGCCCGAAAGGCATCACTAGGAACTCGAAATGACCATATCGAGTCCTAAACGCAGTTTTATTCACGTCTTCGTCCTTGACCTTCAATTGATGGTACCCTGACCTTAGGTCAATCTTTGAGAAGTAGCTCGCTCCTTGCAGCTGATCGAACAGATCGTCGATCCTGGGCAAAGGATACCTATTCTTGATCGTCACTTTGTTCAGCTCACGGTAATCGATGCATAGACGAATCGAACCATCTTTCTTCTTGACGAACAGGATTGGCGCTCCCCAAGGAGATGAACTTGGTCTAATAAACCCCTTGGCTAGCAGATCATCTAGCTGCGTCCTCAATTCCTTCATTTCCGTGGGTGCCAATCTATACGGTGCTCTCGCGATAGGTGCGGCTCCTGGAATGATGCCGATACTGAATTCCACTTGCCTGTCTGGTGGCAAACCAGGCAGTTCTTCTGGGAAAACTTCAGGATAATCAGAGATGACTGGGATGTCTTCAATTCTGGGTTTTTCCTCACCGATGATTACCTGTGCCATATAAATGACACATCCTTTCTTCAAGCATCTGGATGCCTTTAGCATAGATACATTGCAGGCAATCCATGTCGAGTATCTCCTTGGATGGTAAGTGGTTCTCCAGACGGAGTCTTGATTACCACTTGTTTTTGGTTGCACACGATTTGGGCTTGGTTATGCGATAACCAATCCATACCCAATACCACGTCAAAACCAGCGAGTTTAAAGGGTAACAGGGATAAAGGAAATGAGTGATTCCTAATGGATATAACACATCCATCTAAAACAGTTGAAACTGTTCCCATAGTACCATCAGCTAGTTCTACTTCGTATTTTACATTCAAGGTTTTAACAGGCAATTTTAACAATTCACAGAACTTATCATCCACAAAGGATTTATCTGCTCCAGAATCGAACAATACTCTTGCGAATACATCATTAATAAGGAACGTATCGGTTATGACATTGTCGTTCTGGATAGCCTCTTTAACATCTATCTGAAAGACCCTCGCATTGGTCTTTTTACCTTCTTCAGCCTTCTTTGCTATCTTCGGGTAGTTAGTCTTGATGTGCCCCTTCTCGTTGCAACTATAACAAGTTGCATCCTTGAGTTTCTTGCATTCAAGAGTCCTATGCTCAGAGGACTTGCATATCCCACATGCCTTCGGTGGGGATTTCTTCTCAAATCTGCACCTTCCGAAGTGGTGCTTCTAACAAACTCTGCACAAGGGCATGTCGCCCGACTGTCGGTCGTTCTTCTTGTTCTCTGACCCCTTCTTGTGGTCACGATTGCCCCGATGCTTCTTGCTGGATCTACGTGAATCATCATCCTCACGTTTCCTCTTTTCGTTATCGGCATTTCTCAACGATCTCTGCCTCACTGCATCAAGCGTGAGAGACAGAGATATATCTGCCACGGACCTGAAGGTAGCAGGCCTAGAAGCCTTTACGCTAGCTTTTATTTCTGGGGCCAAACCCCCAATGAAGCGCGCAATCCGTTTGGGTTCCGGTGTCACGAGATACCGAACCAATCTCGACAGAGTGTTGAAAGTCGTGAGATATGCCTGGCAATCCAGGTTCTTCATGACCAATGATAAGAAATCAGACTCGATCTTTTCAACCTCGTGCTGAGGGCAGTAATTTTCCTTGATGAGAGCCATAAATTCCTCCCATGTCATGCTATACAAAACAGCCTTCCCAGAGGCTTGAACCAGAGATCTCCACCACGCTAGGGCTTCACCCTTGAACGACTGTGAAACAAACTTCACCAAGTCTCTCTCAGCACAACCACTGATGTCCACAACAGTGTCCATCTCGTCTAACCAGGTCATACAATCCACCGCGCCCTTTTCCCCAGTAAAATCTCGGGGTTTGCAGGAAACGAAATACTTATACGTGCAACCCCTGGCGCGAGTTGTATCATCGACCACTTTCTTCTTAGGGTGGACGCTATTCTCATTGGATGAGTGCCTATCGTCGTCCTTCTTGGGCTTAGAAGGAGTCAAAGGTGGTTTGCTGTGAGATTTAGAGTGGGTTTTTGGCTTTGAGTGTGGGGTTGATAAGGTTCTGCTTCGGGACTCGGTGTATTCCTCGTACTGCCGATCCAAGGCTGCCTTAACAGCGTTGTCTACCAAAGCCTTTAGTTCAGCGCCCGTTAAATGAATCTGGGCGTTATCATTTCCATCTTCCTTCGAATGACTATTAACTCCACTTGGTTCAGCCATTGTAACTCGAATCTGCTACAGAAGAAAATGACAATGTTTTATTTAGGA
The DNA here is from genome assembly GCF_002127325.2 of Helianthus annuus. Lineage (NCBI taxonomy): Eukaryota > Viridiplantae > Streptophyta > Magnoliopsida > Asterales > Asteraceae > Helianthus > Helianthus annuus. Next base: position 8,448,440 of record NC_035449.2, read on the forward strand.
GTTCATTATGGAATTGTCTGTTATGGCAATTCATTAACCATGGTAAACATAAACCATATTTGGTTAATTTGTTACTCACTGTTATTTAGGATTTAAATATAACTTATCCTAATTACAAATAATATTGTTAGTGGCACATAAGCCTAGTCACAAGGACGTTTTTATATTATCAGCCAGGATTTCAGAGAATCAAGGCATGAAGGTTTGAACCGTAGTCCTTTTACCTTTTCTGACAGGGAGTCATAGACTACAACTGTCTTTTGTCTTATATGACAATAAGTATGGCCCGTAGGCACTACATCGCTAATGGATGCTTAATAAGTTTGGCCCGTAGGCACTACATCACCAATGGATGTTTGATAAATGATCATCTTTATTGACGATTTAGCCCATGATTTACAAATCATTAATTTGGGTCTTGGAATCCTTTGAAGGATTCTTGTATAAGAATGACGCGTGTGATTTTAACGAATCACATCTGCCAAGGATGTTAACGTGTTTACAGAGGTTAACTGGAATCTGAATCTTTGAATTGAGTCTTACCATCTTGGCCGGGTCTTATAATGACACCTGGCTAGGTTTCACCATTTAGATTCTTTATTTAGGCAGATTAATTTAAAAATGAATGATTTTTTATTCATTTCATATAACAATGTATCTAATAACAAGAATGAAATTTTATAACATAACATTCCATTAATCATAATAATGATTACATACTGCCCTAAACGGGACTTTTAAATAAATAAGTACCTACGCAGAGGTTTACAGAAAACAAGTCCACGCAGGGACCATATACATAGATAGATGTCCACACAGGGACTAAAAGATAAGTCCACGCAGGGACTGAATTGCAATTGTCCACGCGGGGACTAAACACGATAAATGTCCACGCAGGGACTAAAATACTTAAGACAAATGTCCTCGCAGGGACTTGATTGTAATAGTAAATACTATAGTACATAAAGAGACTAATGATCTCGTTTCTTCCTCCCTTTTAGTAGGTTTGCTAGGCCTTTAAGGAATCCACGATTACTTTTACGTTCTTGCTCAAAGTCTCGTTCCACTCGGTTTAGACGGTGGAGGATTTCTTCTTGCTCCGGTGGAGAAAAACGTGGCTGCTGCGACGGTTGCTGAACCGGAGGTCCAGGAGGTGTTGGATACCCATGAGCTGAGTAATCTGTTCCCCAAAGGTTTCCATAAGCTCTGTCGGGATGGAGGGCATTGTAGTTAGCCGCTACCACGTATGGGTCGGCATCATAATTATAGTTGTAATGCGTGTGAGTCGGCTGCTCAAAAGGGTTGTACGCGGTGGAACCGCCGTACGCTGGTATCAGATTGTCATATCCGAATGGTGGCGGAGGTGGTGCAACTGGTGCAGAATTCACCTCTGCAGGGTGACCCGAAGGTTCCCCTAACTGTGGTTCTTTAGGCACTGGCGGAAAGTGACTTGCACTCGAGTGGCGAGGGGTGCTAAAGTGGAATTCCCCTCCTCAGGTGGACATCCGTGTGCCTGATCTCCTACGCCTTGGCGGATCAGGAGGTGCTGGTTGAACTGGTAGCGGAGGAGGCGGTGGCGTAACTGCCACGAAGCATGAATCCTCGGAAGGATCCTGTTGTTGTTGCTGCTCATGAGGCGAGAAGTGATGAGAAGGTGTGAAGTACCAATCACACTGGTTAAACCTCGCCTGGTAACTGTCGGGACCTTGATAAGGTGTTCCATGGAAGGATGACCCATCAGAGATCTCGATTGGATGGTTGGGAGTACCTCTTGCAGGTTCTATGGGATCCATGTCTTCATCCATATCTACTGCATTATCTTCGGAGAAATGGTCTTCAGGTCCTAAAGGGTTATAGCCTATTGGCTCTTGGACATAATCAGCCGGGTTAAATCGGCCTTGAAAGAAAGGAGTAGGATCGCCATAGGAACGGTGCGAAGCAGATCGCTGGAGAGGTATAAAAGAAGGTTGAGGGTTACTGGGATTGTTCTCCGAATCTGGTCCAAAAGAGTGACGGTATGAAGGTGTCGAACTATGTGAGGTAGACCGTCTTGCTGGCTCGAAGAGGTTTCTTCTACGCCTCTGAGGTTCTTCGCTCCTCGTGCTGGAAGGAGCTCGCATGTTCGAAGGTCCGGCCTCGTGATCATTATGAGTAGTGATCGGCCCTTTGCCTCTTCCTCCTCTTTTAATTGCTGGTGGCATATTTCCTACTTAACAAATCTTTAAATCACAATAAACAATAAAAGACAAACTGGAATAAAATTTCGAATTTGTCCTATGTTCTTGTCTAGACTCAAGTATGTGCAATTGTGTCATTGAGATTAAACACATAAGGATAGTGTTTAATTCACTCAACGTTGGCTCTGATACCAACCTGTCACACCCCGATTTCCACGTGTATCACCGGTGGGGCCGGTGGGGGATTACCGTGACGTAGTTGGCAACAATATAGTCAAACCACACAATATATAAATGCATAACGGAAGCATAAAGATAAATATATTTCAACTATTGAATGTAATATCCAAGTATCACAATCGTCGAAATATAATCCACAGGGGATCAAAATAAGATATAAAATATTGTTCAACAGATTATTGGCATCCCAAGCTTGCGAGACTTTAATGATGCTAAGGAGTGGCCAGCCTATTACGAGTAGAACCTGCATTAATCTTTTTGGGAAAAATACGTCAGTTTACACTGGTAAATACATTCAACCGACACTTTTGTAAAATGTTTAATAAAATTGATTTGAATGCACAAGGCACAGACTCTTTATAACTTGGGATAATTTATAATTAAATCTTGTAAAAGAATTACATGTTCACTATGCGTTCGGTCGCCCGGGTCGTGCCGGGTTTAAGGTTAATAGACACGCCACAAAGCATAAAGCCGTGGCGGGAAAACCAACGGTTATACCTTTAATAATATAGACACATTACGGGTGTACGCCTACACCCGTGTGTCGGGATCGTGGCCATTTCGTAAAATGATGCCAAGGATATCCGAGACATGGTCATTAAGCTCCCAAAGGCGTAAAGCCAACAAAACGTATTTAAACGGGCCGATTAAATTATTCAATTAACCACCATATGATGGAAGATTCAATGCCCGAACAAGCGGTAATTTATATACCGTAACCCAAGCCCGTATAACGGAAAATAAGTTAAAAGTATTTACCTGAGCAAGTATTAATCCTTAATAAACAATGCAAGTTTCTTTTACTGGTCTCCTATTCTGGAACGAAGGTTTAAATCAACCTATTAGAATCCTAACGGGTCTTTAATTTAGCCTTAGCTTAGACCGGTCAGTTTCAAAGGATATTTACGGTTTAATCGCGTGAAAGGCGAAAACCGGGAATGAAATGTGATTCGGACCCAACAAGTTTGAAGACTTGTTTTATATGGGTAATATAATCACACTCTGGATTTTGAGGTCAAAACAATAAGGTTTGACCCGTTTCGGCTAGTTTATGTAAACTAGTTACATAAATCGTACCATGCGCGCAAAAGGCGTAACGGGTAACCGTAAGGGTCCTACACAAGTTTCCTTAGTTAATATGCTTTAAAGAGGTTGTGGTATCAGTATGATACCTTCCGTAATGCCCGTAGCGAGTTTTAATCCATTATTTGCCCCGTAGGGGTATTTCGGTCATTTTAAAGATTATAAAAGAGGTTTCTGAGTTCTACAGGAAATCTGAGTTTTCCGAACAGTTTATAAAGTCCAAAATACTCTGTTTATTATTTAAAATCAGTAGCAACTGGAATCGGGTCAAAAGACCATGTAGAACTCAAATTATGTCCGAAAAGGGTATATTTGGTATTTACCGAACCGATGCCATAACCGTAGGTTATGAGCAGGTTAAAAATATTAAAAATTCCAAAATATTATTTTACATCAGTGCGTAAAAGGTTTGGTGTCGAAATCTGGGTTTAGATAGGCGTTATGCTAATTGCGCCATTTAATTACTAAAGTTTTCGTAATTGCGCTATTTAGCATAACTCCCATTCTAGACCTCGGATTGACGTGAAATTTTTGGGACATGCTTAGAAATCAGTAACTAAGGTTATTGTCCTTTTACGTGTCCAAAATTCTCGTTTTAAAGTAAAAAGGGCGTTACGGTCAACTTTTAAGCATTTAACGGAAATGTGTTAAAGACTCGGAAAAACAATGAACCGGTCACAGAGGGTTAACCCATCATGTAACCTGGTCCTAAGAGAGTCCTAAGGCATATCTAAATCATACCAAAACGGGTCAGAACTGAAGTCAAAGCAAAAGTCAAAGTTTTGCGACTTTCGGTTCTGAACCGGGTCAAAACAGAAAACGGTCGGATCAAACAAGCTTAGACTAGTTAATATGCTTATTATCATGTTATATGAGTGTTAAAACAGGTTACACGCCAACTACATTACTGATTATGCATAAATTCGCAAAATAGCATTCTGTTGACTTTTTCTAAGCAAGTTTGACTCGAAGGTGTGCACTACATGGCCTTTTATAGTGAAAATTTGAGCACAAGATCATCACAACTAAGTCTATAATTGCTCATGGATGATCAACAGATGTCCCTGAGTGCTAGGGGATGTGTAGGGGGCGCCCATGCTGCCATAATTGCATCCAAGATCGTTAAAAATAGCAAACAGTGAACCTGTGTAAGTTTTCTGCATCTGGGGACTTGACGCGGCCCGCATAAGAGTTCACATAAGGCTTACGCGGGTCGCCTGAATCCCAATGTCAGGCACCGAATCTATACATGGCTCGCGGCCCGCATGAGCTTCCTTGTTTCTCTAACGCGGGTCGCGTGAGACCTGATTTCCAAGATTTTCAAATCTTTTGCCATTATTAGCCTGACCTTTCGGTTTCGAAGGGGTAACTTTGCGATTTGGGCCTCGATTATTTATGAATAAGGGCCTCGTGATTACCCGCGCCGTTAAGTCCCCGGTGAGTTTAATTACTATCCCAAAAGCCTTAACTTTCATTGTTGACGCTTCTAACCCCTCGCATACGAAATTTATCATAACTTTCTCGTTTTAAAACGGAACTTCGCGAGATTTATATCGTATATTCTAGTGAGCGTAATTTACTGTTACAAAGCCTCGGGTATGTTAAAGGGTCACTCAGAGGTATAACTTAAACATGTTGACACAATTAACCCCTGTAGTTTGTAATCTCTCACTTTCTTCCGTATTTCGTTCCGTACGATCCATGATTCATTCGTTTGAAGGTACGAGCATTATTTAGGGTTACTATACAGTATATTTTTCCCTTGTTGACATTTTTAACCCTCGAATTTACATACTTTCAATGTCTGTCAACTTCAGTCCTTTATTTAGTATTTAACACCACGTGTAAACTCAAGACACGTGTCAATACATTATTGGACGCAAAATTTCGAGGTGTTACACTAGGCCAGTAGTAACTTCCTCATAATCAAGAGGCACACTGGGTTCATACCGAGGCATATCCTCTTCATCGGGCATCTTGGTATAATTGTGTCTCAAAGGGGGTGGACACGCCTTATACCCAACGCCTTTTCTTTTCCCTTTTTGTTGTTGAACGTCAACGATGTGATCAAGCACAAATCGGGAGTTAGAATAACTCTCCAACTTTTGCTTGATAGCATCATGCTCGCATTTGGCAATGGCTAACTCCTTTTTGGTTTCCTCAACAATGTTAATGTAATCATTAATACTAACTTGTTTGTGATACACAACTTTGTTCAATTCGGAAACACTTTTCTTTAAGGTTTCAATCACAGATTTAAAATCCTTTTCGTTTCTAACCAGAGCCATATTTGCCTCTTTGCACTTTGACAGTTCAATAACCAAACTCTGATTGTGACTATGATTTTTTTTTTTTTTTTTGAAATCAATATTTAAGCCCAAACTTTGTTAAAACTAAGCTGATCCAATTAAAAAAAAAGAAAATCCAAAAACAAAATAAGTCCAAAACACAATAAGTCCAATCTTTGCTTTCATAATCACGTGACTACCTCAAGTTGTCAAAACTTTTCACTTTGATTGATGTTTATTATTTTTAAAAACAATTTGACATATGAAGACACAACCTGATAATGTTTTTTTTTTTTTGAATTAATTGTGAGAATTTTGAACCTCTTTCATTAAAAAATATGTCACGTGAATATGTAAGTGGCCGGCAATACTTAATTCTAATGACATACACCTGATGACATGCAATTTAATGTGAATCACGTGATAAAGTTGCTTAATACAACAAACAGTTTCAATCGGCCCAAGGTTATAGTGAGACGAAACTGATTTTTTTTTATTTTTTTTATTTTTTTTAAAGTTGCGACGAAACTGAAATGATTTGAATTTGACGACGAAACTGAGTGTATGACGAAACGGAATGAATTAATGAGTTCAACGAAACCGTTCGACGAAACCGTTTGTGTATGACCGACGAAACTGACTTGTTGATGGGATCTTGATGAAACTGATTTGTTTATTTGTGACAGTAATGACGGAACAGGTTTCGTCCAAATGAAATTTTCAGTTTTCAAATGGATAAGATCATAGGGAGTAGGTGACAATTTTCAAAAGTGAATTTTATCTTTCTCTTACACATATTTCAAACCACACCTTAGAGCATTCACATCCATTCCACTAAATTGTGTGAGTGGGGTTTTTATAATATGAAGAGTATAAAAAGTAGTTGTGAGTAGAGGAGAGAGAAAATGTTACTGTTCATCTGTATATTTGAAAAGACACTGTTCACACCCTATAATTTTTTAATATATTTTGAAAGTGGTTGTGAGTGAAGGAGAGAGAAAAGATAATGATAAAGGTATAAAAATATATTATTTAATTGAAAAGGAGAGAGAAAATATAGTGTATTTTAGTGTAATTTAGGGTGGAAAAAATAGTGGAATGGATGTGAATGCTCTTACCTTTCCAGATTTTCAAAGCTCCTTTTTCTACAAACAAATCATAACATGTACACCTTTTTCAAACAAGCATTATTATAATCTTTATCACTTTAATTTTAAAACCACAAATTGAGATCAAACAATATAAATTCTCAAGAACAGTTTGAATAAGTGAAGAACACTATGAAGGTTTGTTGAAGATATGAAGTTTCCGGCGAAATTATGATGATTCCGGTCACTGAACAATTTTTCGAAACACGATTTTGCTTAAAACTTTCAACAAAAACCAAATGCTAACAGGTAGAAATGCAAAATAATAAGGTTTTCACTACAAAACAACACTTCAAACACTGATTTTCAGCAAATATTTCCGGTAAATATGATTTTTTTTTTAAGAACAAGAACTGAAACTCCCAAGAACACACTTGATAAAACATGAACAATGTTTGGTTTTAAACAAGGATTAGAGCCAACGCTCTGATACCAATTGTAGGTCCCGTTTTTCCGGTGGATCGATAACGAAAACCTATCCTTGTTTATCAAGAACACGATAACGGGTGCGGAATCCCCGTGACGATGCAAACCAAACAAAGTTAAAAATAAGAACACGCGTAACCAAAAGATTCAATATCTATTGATTAGGGATGAGTACAACCACAAACATATACAAACAATGTTTTAACGGACTCTCACTAAGTCTCTCTGTGCTCATCTGTTTCACACAGAAACTAATGAGGGGTATTTATACTAAAAAGACACAGACATTGACGAAACGCAAAGTGGAACTCGGCGAAACAATTCAAAGTCGACGAAACACTTTCTTCTGTTTCGTCGACATACAAGTGACGAAACACATTGAGTTTGGCCCAAATTCAAGTCAAAGCCCAACAAAGTTTTGCTGCCCAGATGAAGTTTTCGTTGAAACTTTCACAATTTTTAAGATAGGACAAACTTGTGACATCATCATGACATCATCATGATGATGTCATGATGATGTGTTACCGGGACGTGGTTTGCGACGCTCCGTGCTTCGCGTGTCGAACTCTGGGGCGCACGACGGAGGAATATCGTGACGTCGGGCTTGAGCCGGAGCTAACGGTGTCGAAACCAAGTCGAACTGAGCCGAGTCAAACCGAGCCGAGTCGCGTCCACATAAAGTGTATCAACAGAATTATAACTTATAGAAAAAAATCACAACGTTGGTCTTTGTGATTTCTGTCAAATGCCAATGTAGGGTACGAATAGTTTTTTGTTTTTTTTTTTCAAAATCAGGTATTAACTTTTTAATTTGTCACAATATTGAGTATTAAGGCCAAATCTTGTTAACTTTTTTTTTTGTTAAGTCTTAAAATTTCTAAAATGCCCTTTAATAAATAGAGAGACTATTTTTAATTAATTATATTTGACTAAAATAACTTAAAGTTTTATTTATATTTATATTTTTCTAGTTTGATTTATATTTTTTTTTATAAAATTATATGGATTTTAAGTTTATTATTTATAAACTTTGAGTTTATATATAATATTATTTAGATTAAGTTAAAAAGATTATTTTACTTGCATATTATTATATATAAACTCAAAGTTTATAAATAATAAACTTCAAATCCATTTAATTTTATCAAAAATATAAATAAAGCAGAAAAATATAAAATATAAAATATAAATATAAATAAAACTTTAAATTATTTTAGTCAAATATAACTAATTAAAGAATAGACTCTCTAAATATTAAAGGGCATTTTAGTCATTTTAGTAAGACTTAACAAAAATATTTAACAAGGTTTGGCCTTAGTACTCAACGTTGTGACAAGATTTGGCCTTAGTACCCAACATTGTAACAAATTAGAACATTATACCTGATTTTGCAACAAAAAACTATTAGTACCCGACATTAAAATTTGGCAGAAACCACAAGGACCAATGGTGTAATTTTTTCTAACTTATATTCTTATTATACCTTCACATATTTTATGATAGTTGATTCATATGTATTTCTATTGATATTTTCTTTTTTACGCAATCCATATAACACACGGGGTGAATAACCTAATAATTTATATAAACTAAACTATCATACAAACCAAATAAAAATACTGTCAAAACAAAATAAATGTTATTTTAAAATAAAAACATTGCATAATAATAGCAGAAAGTAAAAAACTATCAATAATGGACGCATAATAATAATAATAATAATAATAATAATAATAATAATAATAATAATAATAATAATAATAATAATACCACACAATCGTAACGTATTATATGCGACCCGACTGACTTGAATTTATACGTCAAGCCAAAAACTTTCGAGGGGTTAAAGTGACATTTTACAAAGTTCATAAAAAGTTATGGCGTTAAAAACTGCATTTCGTAAACTTAAGGGCTAAGAGAAGGTAATAAAGGGATAAAAAAATATACCAAAGTTGAGAGTTTAAAGAATACTACCCAAAAATTAAAGGGTAAAAAGCAAACAATTTCTTTTGTCGGTGGCATTGGCCACCGACTTTGTACTAAACTTAAGGGTTGAGAGGGGGTAATAAAGGGATAAAAAAAAAGATTACCAAAGTTAAGAGTTTAAATACTACCCCAATATTAAAAGGTAAAAAGCAAACAATTTGTTTATAATAATAATAACAATAACAACAATAAAAACAATAATAATAATAATAATAATAATAATAATAATAATAATAATAATAATAATAATAATAATAATAATAATAATAATAATAATAATAATAATAACAACACACTGATATATAATAAGTATATCTAATCTAATCTAGCATATAATAAAAGATTTCAAATAATGTCACATGTCATTCGCTCTTTCAACCTCATAATTTTTATTTATATTTGTTTAATAAATTTCTTTTAATATTAGTATTAATTAATAACCAATATACAGATATCACTTATTTTTTATTTTTATCTTTATCTAAAATTAATAAATAACTTTAATTTTGCAATTTAGACATTCTGTTTTTTTTACTTTTAACCCTAAGTTTTTCATCTTTTGCAATTTAATCCCAACTCTTTTTTATTTTCAATTTTGGTCCACCATACTTTTCATCTTTCCCAAGTTTTTCATTTCGTTTTAAATTTTGTGAGTTAACACACCGCGCAACGTGCGTGTGGGGTTTAACGTTTTTCCGTATATTTTTTTCCCGTTTGACTGGCCCGTCGCGTCATATCTACTTTTCTGCGTTTGACAAGTTCGTCCAATACGCGGGTCCTAGATGAACTTAGTTATTTTTTTCTATGTTTTACGTTTCGGTTTAATTTCTCAGCAACGAGCGTGCGTGATTCAAAGATTTTACGTCTGCTTTTCAATAGGCATTATTTTTTCCTGTTTTTATTTATTTTGTTTTTACGAGCTTTTCCGGTGTTGGTGATCGCTGACAATGGTATACTATTGCTACTACTTAACACAGTTTTATGACAACCGCTACAACGCATGAGCTTAATACTAGTAACATATTAAAATGTTATTATTATTATTATTAGAAAAAGATCCTAAAAAGAAGTCATTGTTTGTTTCAACTTCTTCGAAGAAAAAGGCAAAGTTTTCGCATGAAAACCTAGCCCAACATGAGTGATAACTTGATCAGATTTGTTGAAAGAAGTTAATAGTGTTTTTTATCAACGTGATTTTAAAAGTATACGACTTTTCGAAAAAGCACATCGATAGAAGGGTTTGTTTATTCTATTTATCAAGTTCTTGATTAATAGTAATCTGATATTAAAATTTTCAAAAGATCGTTGATTTTGTTGTTTAGATATATTGATACCTTTAACATTTGTTTCACCACTGTAAATTGCACCTTGTAGAATCAAAATTAAAAGGCCATGAGATGATGATGATATTGATATTGGTTTAGCAAACAAGAATAGTAGTACCGTATCGAAACCGGAGTGCGTTGTATTAAGATAGAGTGGGAAGAGAATGGGTGATAGAAAGAAGGTGAATGTAGAAAGAGATCGACTAAGCAGCTTGGGGGACGATCTTATTCATAAAATCCTGTCTTTGGTTAGCACGAAACATGCTGTTGAAACCAGTGTTTTGTCATCCAGATGGAGGTATATCTGGACTTCAATTTCTTACCTCAGTTTATCAAGTAATGATTTTTGTACGTTGCTCAAGTTCTCCGAATTTGTTACACATGTTCTCTCGGGCAGAAATAACCAAATTGAAGTGTTTTCCGTCGAGCTCACATTTCATAGAAAGGTTAGCCGGGCGCTTTTCAAAAGAATTTTGGACTATGCATTCTCCCACAATGTCCAACAACTAAATGTTACTTACTTGCCTGGGAAGAAGACCAAGTTTCCTGTTTCTCTCTTTAGTTCTCAGTCTCTCAAACATCTCGCTTTGATTGGGTGTATTTACGGACATTTCATTACGACCCCACCTACTTGGGAGCTGCCAGCTTTAGTAACATTGAGCCTCTATCGTGTCACATTGTATGATGACTATACTAACAAGTGTGCTAGTCTTTTCTCCAACTGTGCAAACTTGAAGAATCTCACCATAAAGAGGTGTAGAATGATGGCTCCAAATGGTTTCAATGTATCTCATCCTGGATTGACTAGTCTAACATTTGAAGATGGTTGTAAGCGTGTCAATGTGGATACACCTCAGCTCAAGAATCTCACTATAAAAGATTGGCGAGGGATGCATCTTATTTGCGCACCCATCCTTTCCTCCTTGCATTATAAAGATCCTTATTTTATTCATCGTAATGACATTGAAACTTTCTTCGATGATGTTCTTGTTGATAATGGTCTTTTGCAGCTTTCTACTCACCTTCTTCACTTGGAGAAGGTGGAAATATGTATTCATCATCTATATGGTGACAAAGCATATACTCATAAAATTGTGTGTCTGCTTCAAAAGCTCCACAGTGTTAAATCTCTAACACTTAATTGGGAAATTATCAAGGTATGCCGGTATTGGTTCTTAATGTTATCATTCACATCTAACAAAGATTTTCAGCATAAGCAAATGTGATTGTAATAAACAATAAAATGAGGTGTGTTGAGAGCGCTTACGAGAGTCTACTCATCCATTTTATGTCTTTACTTTCGATTGTGAGATCGCGTTAAAGTGTCCCCCCCTCTTTACCTATTTTTTGGTATCTTTTGCAGCTTCTTACTTCATCCATGGTACCTTCTCCGTTTGCTAATTTAGAGAGTGTAACGATTTTTCCAGCTTTTCTTGAAGGACCAGAAGTCACCATATCTTCTGAAGTCAAAAACTACTTGCTAGATGATTCTCCTAATGCCACCTTCACAATGATTTTACATCAGGTATATACACCATGAAGTATATATCTATCTTCCACAAATTCTACATATTGTGCGGATTACTAAATGTCCTTATTTAAGTAGAGCCTGTGAGGTAAATTTTTAAATGCCTTGGTGCATCTGTTATGTGCTGAAGTGAACCATTAAAACAATGCAGGAGATTAGAGCTTTGATCCTTATATGTTTCCTGGTTATTATATGATGATAAACGGAGAGTATTTATATGTCACATGCTTATTATATGATTCATGGAAACCATGCAGGAGATAAGAGCAATAATCCATATCTTTCATGTTTATTACATTATATAATTGTAAATTTGTAATAACCGGAGGGTATCTGTATGTTTCATGTTTATAATATGGGATCCAGGAGATTATAGCTTTGAGGAATGTTGCTTTAGTACAATCTCTTAGGCCATCCGTAGTCATAAAGCCCCTTGTGGAGCGTTATACACTAGAGCCCGTAGTCATAAAGTCCCCACTCATCATTACCTAATTATTACTTTTTCGTTTTTATTAATTAATTATAAAAACCCTTGATTTTTTGTGATTGGTCAGATTTTTGAAAGTACAACCTCCATCACGCCGCTATATGCATGGCGCCTCCCCCCCCCCCCCCCCAAAAAAAAAAAAAAAAAATCCCCCATAGTGCCGCCCGTCGTGGTGTGCGGGGCGCTATAAATAAAAAAATGGCTAAATAACGCCCCATTACAGGGGGGTCTTATGAGAGAATTGCAGGGGCTACTAACGAGATCGATGGAAAGAAAGTGGTGAAACAACACAACTCATATGAAGCAAGACAAGGCACCAATGGGTAGCCACATGGCAGCGGTGTAAACTTGAATAAGTGGCGATCTGTGATACCCAATCACACAAAGTAGGAAGACAACAGAGATGATAAATATAAACAACTAGCAGCACATGAACAATAGCCAAAGTGCTGATAAAATAAAACTACACTACATCACATTGGAACTGAACACAAAATCAAAGATAAATGACTAGAACATGTGAACATGAGCCACATAAGCACCGTGCACATGGACAGAGCTCTCAAGCGCAAGTCACATACTACGTACGGTGTTGCTGGGCTCTCAATACGGAGCATGAGCAAGGGGAAGTTGAGAACCATAGGGCACAGCCAGGCATGAAAATGAAACGCCATTTTTGGGGAAAGAATGGCACGTCTCTAGAACTATTGGGAATATCTAAATGAGCAGTTGGAGCATGGGCGTAGCATAGTGGGGGCCGGAAGGGGCGCCCGACCCCCCGAACTTTTCGCTCAGTAGTGTCAGGTATGTAGTTTTCGTATAGAATTTTTTTAGGTATATACGTTTTCGACCCCCCGGTTTATGGTTTTTAGGTATAATTTTAGGTCCGGTGACTTCCGACCCCCCGGTCGGAAATCTCAAGCTTCGCCACTGAGTTGGAGAAAGGGTATAAAATACTCGTCACATGATTTCAATGTAGCGTAAGATTAGAAAAGAACTGACAAGGGTGCCAAGATCTCAGCTGGCTAAGTTGCAAGCAAGGTTTTCTAGTTTGTGTGCAGAGGCTGACAATATCATGGATGATATGATGGTGTTGGACTAATTTGGATTATAATCAAAAGGAGTAAACTGATAAGGAGATCCAGATTAAAGATACGAAGATTAGTTAGGAGTTCAATTACTTGTTAAGTTTAAAGTAGGTTTATCCGTTTGGTTTGTATGCTTATTTAATTTGAGATTGAGTTGGGTTAGGAACAGTATAGCTTTAGTATAAATAGGGTCTTGGTGTTTTGATTATGTATGTCGAGTTTTGGTGAGTTATTACCTATTAACAGAAAAAGAGTCGATATCCAAGGTGTGTAATCAACCGACCTGTTTGTGTGTGTGTGTGTGTGTTTTTATGTTTTCCAATTTAATTAACAATTGATTCCGGGCCAACAGTTGGATCGTATGAAGAATTCAAGCCGTTCGAATCATGGACTTGCTCCATCATCACCCACGTCCTCGTCTGCATCTTCGCCTTGATGACAAAATGTAAGTTTTAGATCTGAATATTATAGGAGTTGTGAAAAATGAGATTATTACTATTGTTATCAAGAATACCATTTTGTTAAGGTTTTATAGATTATTTTAACCAAAACAAAATGAAACTTTGTTATAATCAACATCTCAACCAATTCGTCTTTAGTTTTGTTTTCAGGTTCTATCTAATTGCCCTAGAGCTATACTCGACTACCCTAAGTAACGGTTCGCCCTTTTGATGCAACACGGGATGATGTGCTCAAGCCTACATTTCCAACTTGGGATCATGTTTTTTTTTGCTGCTACTGTACTTAGATTTAGGTCTCAAATAAATTTCGGTTTGTAGTGTCTCCAATTATGATACTTACCTTGAAAGGCTTTAATAGTTTTTGTAAATAAGTTTACATTTCTAGCATTGTAGCTGCTTTAATTTGGAGAAAAGAATATTCAAATGTATTGCTACAAAGTCACTTATCTTTCTTTAGAGCCATCATTTTGAAATTTGAACTTAGGGGATTTAAATATACCATCCTCTCTCTATCACTAAATCGATTATTGCGTTAGCAAAATACATCTAAACATGTGTTGGCAAATATTGTGTAAGTAAACACGTCCGAAAGCAAATTAGTGAACATTCTTTGTGCACGCATTGTTTTAGCAAACACACGCCAACATTTGTTAGTGAACATCTTTTTAACAAAAACGAATATGTAGTGATGCGTTTTAAGTATTATACTGGTTTTTATTACAATTTAATCAGCAAACAAGAACAAAACATCAATTTAAGAGGTGTGGATCTGTAGTCATCAAGACCCTAGTTTAAGATGAGGTCTAATATATTTGAACCCATTTTGGCCTTTTTTTTTTTTTTTTTTTTTTGGGGGGGGGGGGGGGAAGGGGGAAGCTCGTGTTTTAGTCATTATCTGTTTTTCCAATTAGCACAATTTAAGAGTGAGTTAGAGCTTGGTTGAAATTGAGGTCAACTTGAATCCACCTTGTAACCTACAATATCAAGACTGGGCCAATGGGTCCGGGCCAAGATGGAACCAAATTATGGTTATGCGTACATGGCAAAGCTTACAAAATGACAAAAGGAATGATCACACTTCCCCCTATGAAAAACTTCCATTCATAAGCACCTCACAACCTACACAACATTGATTTGGGTGAAGAAGACGACGATACAAGAGGGATTTTAGAGTTGGCGTTACCAATCTAAGCGAGGAAGATAATGACCAACTCTTATGTTCTATATAAATATGAGCTCTAAACATATAGCTTAATTTTCATTTAAGCCCATTTATATTTAATAGAGGCCCAAATACTTAGAAAAGGTCGGTTTGTGTATTTGAGCTAACATTACAGGATATAGATTAGGATTAAATACAAATACTTCTAAAATAAAAAGTGTATAAAGTCTCTTAAAAACAAACCCATTATACAAAAAAAAAAAAAAAAAAAGACTTAACACCCATCACCACCCAAAAACCTAAGCCCCACATCCTCATCCACCAATAATAAGTGTACAAAGACTCCTAAAAATAAACTCGCTACAAAAAAAAAAAAAAAAAAAAAAAAAAAAACTAAACATCCATTAGCACCCAAAAACCTAACCCTCCCCCCCCCCCCAAGAACTTTTTTTTTTGCCGAGGGTGGGGGTTTAGGTTTTTGGGAGGGGGGTTAGGTTTTTTAGGGGATTTTTTTGTGAGATATAGTTTTTTTTTTTTTTTTTTGGGAAATTGGCCTGTAATGATCACACCTAAACCTTACTAGTCATTAATAATCTTACATCAGAATATTCCCCCCACCAGTCTCATCTTTCACATATTTTTCCTACAATGGTCCTCCGTTAAAAAAAAACTTAACGGAGTTAAGCTTTTTTTTTTTTCCAAATTACAAACATATGTTTTAGGACTTTTGATTAGAACGATGATACGAGTGTTTAGGTTTTGGGTGATGATGTAGTGGGTTTAGGTTTTAGGTTCTTGAGCACCTGTCACTCTATAAAGCCTTTTTACACTTCTTACAATTAAGAGCCTTTGTAGAATAACTTAACCCTACTGGATATATTTAAAACTAGGTTATACCCCGTGTATTACACGGGGTTTAATAAATAAATTTTAAAACTCCGTAAATGTATAAATGATAAATAATATTAGTTAATTTTATTTTAAGTTTCGTAAAATCTATTTGATACCAAACTAAACAAAACGTTTAAATACAATTAATTCAAATAGATAATATTATAAATGATAAGGAAATTAAACTAAATAATAATTATTCATAAGATATTAAACTAATAATATTTAGTAGGAGGGTTATCTATAATTAATTATCAAATAAATAATATTATAAATGAGAATGAAATTAAACTAAATAATAATTATCCATAAGATATTAAACTAATAATATTTAGATGGTGTTTGGTGTTGCATTTTCAAAATAAATTTTGCGTTTTCAAAACTGCGTTTTGAAAAAAACATGCAGGTACATGCTTCTCCAAAACTGCGTTTTGGAGGCAGATAATTACTTTTTCATCCAAACATTTTTTTAGATTATTTATGTTTTAGAAATGCAATAATCAAATAATCACTCCAAAACGTAATCCCAAATACTTCTTCATCCAAACATTTTTTTAGATTATTTATATTTTATAGGAAGGTTATCTATAATATAAGATATTAAACTAAATAATATTTAGAGTTAAATGCCCAGATAATCCATGTGGTTTGCCCTTTTTTCACCTTTAGTCCCTAACTTTCTAAAATTACAGCTAGAGTCCCCAACTTTTCAATTTTCGTTTCCGGATAGTCCATGTGCCTAACATCAGTTAGTTTTCTCAGTTAAGAGAGTGTGAAATGACAAAAATATCCTTTCCTTAAAAAGGGCGAACCACAAGAATTATCCGGGCATTTAATAAATAATAAATGTATGTTCTTTAGTTTAGAAGATATTAAATAATCTAATAATAGCAATATTAAACGTATGTTCTTTAATTATTAATAAATAATTATTAGTTTAGTATAGATATAGATTATCTAAAGAACATTCGTTTAATAACTCTCCTAATCTATATCTTTTTTTTTTGAACATTCAACTTCATTAAAAAGGACAACCAATCCGCAAAACACGGACGGAAGCCAAGCCAATTACAACATGTACATCGGGTTTACATACCAATCACTCCATTCCAAACTATTACAGCCAAACCTATTTTTGTACCAAAAAAACGTTCTCGACTTTATTTGGTGGATTATGTCCGTTACCTTTACCTCCCTTTGGTTGAAACTCTTCTCGTTACGGGCTAACCAAATACACCACAGTGCTACAATGACAATTCCTTGGACTATTCTTTTACCTTGCTTACCTCTATCGGCGTCTTTGAATAAGCATAATAAATCCCGAACGTCAAAAGCGAAGATCGGCGGGAGCCGACACCACGTCCCAATCCTATGCCAAACTTCCATAGCAAACTTACATTCTGTGAATAAGTGCAAAGTTGAATCCAATCCGTCTTCACAAAGATCGCACCATGCGTCCCCGACATCTATATCTCTTTTTTGCAATTCCAACTTGGTAGGTAACCGATGCATTTCCGCTCTCCAAGCATGAATATTACATTTAAGTGGTACCCAGTTTACCCATTTCATACGAAAGACTTCCATATCATGATCTTTAAGCAGCTCTTTCTTGATCGCCTTTACCGAGAAACCATCCTTAGCCGAACCTGCCCAAGACCATTTGTCCGCTTCTGAGTTCACAGAGACTCCGAACAACAGCTCGCATAGCTGGAACAGCTCCTCAATTTCCTGCGCAGACTCTGGCTGTTTAATCCACTGCCACCGGATCCCTCTGCCAATACCCACGTCCTGCAACCTATCCACAACTGCACATTGTTTCTGTTTCTCTAAGCTGAATAACGAAGGCCATTTATACATGAACGGTGTATCTCCAAGCCAGCAATCATACCAGAACCTAACATTCGACCCATTACCCACCACTGAACCTTTAATTAAAAAAATGAGATTTATACCATTCGATTTTAAACAATCAACTTGTTTAACAATCGATTTCCAACATCCTGTCAAGTACTTGTTACAAGGTAAAGACGACCAACAAACCTTGCTCGAATGAACATTATCAATGATTTTCCTCCACATACTATCACATTCATCTCTCTAACGCCACGCCCACTTAAAAAGAAGCGCATTGTTTACATCTTCTAATTTGTTAAGCCTCAAACCACCCGCCTTCTTAGCTGAGGTAACCCCATCCCATGAAACCCAATGAACCTTACTCACCTCATTTGAACCGGACCAAAGAAATCTTCTCATAATTTTTTCTAACTTCGCTATCACCACTTTTGGAGCTTTATACAAAGAGGAAAAATAAACCGGTAAACTTTCCAAAACCGATTTAATAAGTGTAACCCTCCCACCAATAGATAACACATTTGCCTTCCATCTAGAGAGCCGATTTTCAACCATGTTTATCACCCCCTCCCAATTCTTTTCTTTACTCATACATGCCCCGACCCTAATACCCAAGTAATCAAAAGGCACATCTCCTCTTCTACACCCCACAACATTCGCTAAACTGTCCACTTCATAAGTGCTTACCCCTACTCCCA
Organism: Helianthus annuus; assembly: GCF_002127325.2. Taxonomy (NCBI): domain Eukaryota; kingdom Viridiplantae; phylum Streptophyta; class Magnoliopsida; order Asterales; family Asteraceae; genus Helianthus; species Helianthus annuus. Next base: position 8,467,282 of record NC_035449.2, read on the forward strand.
GCAAACTCGATTTTTGAATATTTAATTTCAGCCCAGAACACAAGTAAAAACATCTTAACACACGAGTAATATTTTCCACGTTATCCCTATTCCATTCTCCCAAAATGAGCGCATCATCTGCATAAAAAAGGTGTGACACATTTAAGCCTCCTGATCCGATATTAATGCCCTGAACATCTCCTAAGGCAACCGCCTTGTCCATAATTTTAGATAACGCCTCCATAACACACAAAAAGAGGAAAGGAGACAAAGGATCTCCTTGGCGAAGACCTTTCCCATAGTTAAACTCAAAAGTCGGACTACCGTTAACCAACACAGCCGACCTTGCTGAAACCAGAATCCCTTTTATCCAACTCAGCCACCGATCAGGAAACCCCATCTGTCTCAGCACCGAAATCAAGAATTCCCAATGAACATTATCGTAGGCCTTCTCGAAATCAATCTTTAACAAAAACGCCTTTTTTATTCTTTTTCAGCCACGCCATAACTTCGTTAACAATTAGAGGCCCGTCCAAAATATATCTACCCTCAATGAAAGCCGATTGAGATTCTGAAATCACCACCCAATTACCCGTTTCAGCCTATTCGCAACCACCTTTGAAATAACCTTGCTTATAACACCTATTAACGTAATCGGTCTATAATCTTTTAATCCCGAAGGAGAATTAGACTTTGGGATTAAAGTGATAAAAGACGAACTACACCCTTTCGAGATCCTACCACACTCATGAAAATCCCCCATCACCTTCACAAAATCGTCCTCCAATAAATCCCAAAACATCTTAATAAACTTAAAATTAAACCCGTCCGGACCTGGAGCTTTTTCTGCACCACATTGAAACACAACCTCCTTAACTTCTTCTTCTAAATATAGCTATTATTAGATTATTAGTTTATTTTTTAATTAATTAGAAGAGATTAAATTAAAATAATAATTATCTATAAGAAACGAACTAATATGATGACAAGTGTCACTAAATTGGTTTCTTTTATTATATAGTATAGAAGATTTGGCGATACTAATTAAATATAATACACTTATTAAACTTATTAAACTTATGTGACCAGTTTTTCCTTTTTTTCTGTTTTTGTTTTTTGTCTCTTTTTTCCTTTTTTTATACTTTTACCCTTCACTTTCAGTATTGACACATATAACCTTTTAACTTTCTAGAGATTTTGTTATTAAGAGTTACGTATTTATATTTATGTAAGTGGTGGTAAAAAATTCAAGTTGATTTATGTTTCAACATAAATTGAGTCAAATATAATATGTTCTTATGCTTATTATTGTGTACGTTTTCGGTTGGTCTACGTTTTGAAATAATTTTGTTTCAGAAATTAGTCCGGTTAAATATCATATGTTTCCGTGTTTATTTTTATGTATATTTTCAATTGGTCTACGTTTGAACCTAAATTTTGTTTGGAAATAACTCGGGTGAAATACAATACGTTTTCATTAGACGGTATAAATTCGAGTCATTTTATGTTTCGACACCCCCGCATCGTGTCGTACCATTCTTTAATTTAAAAAACAATATTTTCTTACGCACATATTTTTATGCACGTGTCGGTGTAAATATAAGTTGGTTTACGTATAAACGTAAATTTTCACTAAACTTATACTAAAGATAACGTTTACGTTTCCATTTAAAATTACTTGAAGATCAGTCTGTACCGTTGTCCAGTTTAAATACATTCAAAATAACAAATTATACCGATGATATTTTATACTATTTCAGCTTCAAACCTTCTATCGAGATACATTTTCATAGATTCATGATGTTTAACTTCACGAAATCAGACAAAATATCGTGAAGTTAACGTGTTATCAACTCATTAGGCGGGTAAGACCGTGGGGTATGGTGGGGCTTGGGTTGGGGGCATGAGTTGACACGTAGAGTTCGAGCCCCCTCACCGGTGAGTGACGTGTCCGTGGGGTATGGCGGGGCTTGGGTTGGGGTGTGGCTTGGCAGTTTATTAAAAAAAAGCGAATAGGACATGGCAAACAAAGCGAATAGGAGCCCGCCACATAGGATCGCTAGCCCGCCCCACGCCCGGCTTCAAACTCCCGTCCCTTGGGCCACGCCCCAACCCAAGCCCCATACCCCATAGTCTAAGGGGCTGTTTGGTAGCCTCTTAATGACGATTCAAATGCTACCTCTTAATGGTTTAAAATCTCTGAATGAATAAGGGGTAACCTCAAGTCTGAATGGTTAAGAGGTAACCTCTGAATGGTAAATCATCACATGTCACATTCTTTTTTCTCACTGGTAAAATTCTTAATAGTTTCATTAAGAAGGTAACAAACAGCCCCTAAGCTAATATTAATAAGTTATCATTATGATTATGAGTAAAATAATATGTTTCTAAAAGAGCCCAATTTTAATACTTGATTTGGGCCTCAAAAAGGGCATGCTTCAAGATTCTCGTACGAGCCACATCCTGCTTTCCCTTTGCAGTTTGACCCAGACGTGGCATGCTTGAAGATTGTGGCTTCACTTTCACAATCTCTATGCTGATCACCACCCTTTATTCTTTTCAAGATGCAGTTCAGTACGGCAATTCTGGCGGCTTCTTTTAGGATGTTGTTTGTCGTGAAAGTTCGAAACGGTATCGTTTGGTGTTTCCCTTTTCTATCTTGAGTTTTGAATGTGAAATTAACTGCATGGTTGATGGTTTGTTACATTTGTTCAAAATTATACCCCTATGGAAGTTATATGTTTGACTAAATTGATATTCATAATTAAAAAGATTTTTATCATCTGAAGTAGGAGTACTATTTTTCCATACGTTACTTCTTACTTGCATTACAAAATACAAACTCATATAATCCCCAATAGATGCCTACTTTCTAGTTTCTACTAGTTCACATACCAAATTTGCTATGACCTATGCAACAAGAAGCTTACACCAAAAGGTGCTAGGTTAGCTTGCGGTGATCAAATATTTTTAAGTAGAAAATAATTACTCCTTATATTAGAAACTATTTTTTTTAAAGACAAATTTAAGTATGATTTATAGGGTACAAAGACCATCTTATGATTTTAATCTTTTATTTAATTCATAATTTATATTGTTTACGGGTTTGAAATTCGCAACTTCAATACATAACTATAAAATGTCGAACCAGTGGTGAAGCTTGAGATTTCCAACTGGGGGTCGAAAACGTATATACCTAAAAAAATTATAAATCCGGGTGTCGAAAACGTATATACCTAAAAAATTCTATACGAAAACTACATACCAGGCACTACTGAGCGAAAAGTTCGGGGGGTCGGTCGCCCCTCCCGGCCCCCACTAAGCTACGCCCCTGTCTCGAACTACACTTTTGGTTCAGTCTTTTATTTCATTTACAGGCAAATTTCCAAATTTGTTTTGTATTACCTTCAGGCCCTGGATCAAACCTTGGCTGCAGTGGGTTGCATGATTTTTTCCCTTATTTAACATCCCACCCATAGAGCGTTATTTTGATTTTTTTTTTATGTGAACTTTCAAAATCAGTCTTTCAATTATTATACGTACTGACTGAACATATGCGGTTTTTGAATTCAACTCACTTTTAGTATTCGTACATTGTGGTACGGTACCTGTTCTAAACTTTTATTGGCACTATACCATATCGGTACCGACTTTTGTTTTTAGTTAACTTTCGGTATCGGTACTATGCGATACCGTACCACTTGGGTACGGTACCAACACCGTTTTTGTCCCTAGTTTGAAATGATTTAATTTACAGTATAGTTAGTTGTATTGTTTATATATATATTAGTCCTTTCAACATCTGTTTCACCACTATAAATTGCAGATTTCTGAATCAAAAGAGAGGGCATGATGTGACAATATTGATATATAGAGACCAGTGCTTTGTATCAAAGTAGAGTGGGAAGAGAATGGGTTCTAGATGTGAGAGAAAGAGAATGAATGTAGAAGGAGATAGACTAAGCAGCTTGCCCGATGATATTATCCATAGAATCTTGTCTTTTGTTAGCACCAAACATGTTGTTGAAACCAGTGTTTTGTCATCTAGATGGAGGTATATTTGGACTTCAATGCCCAGTCTCAATTTCTCAACTAAAGATTTTCATACGGTGCCCAAGTTCTCCGAATTTGTTAAACATGTTCTGTCGGGACGAAATAATCAAATGGAAGTGTTTTCTATCGAGCTCACTTTTCATGGAAAGGTTAGCCTCAAAAGAATTCTGAACTATATTCTGAACTATACGTTATCCCACAATGTCCAAAAACTGAGTGTGACTTGCTTGCTTGGAAAGATTGAAGTCCCTCTTTCTCTCTTTAGTTCTCCGTCTCTAAAACATCTCACTCTCAGCGGGTTTACTTTCGAAATTTCCGTCACAACCCTATCTACTTGGGAGCTGCCAACTTTAGCAACACTGAATCTCCATTTTGTCACATTCTATGAGGAAAATAGTCAAAATACTGACAAGTGTGTTGGTCTTTTCTCCAACTTTGCAAACTTGAAGAATCTCACCTTAGATAATTGCAGAATGATCGGTGCATTGGACCGTTTCAATATATGCCATCCTGGACTATGTAGTCTTACACTTGAACATGTTTGCGGGGGTGGTAATGTGGTTACGCCTCAACTTAAGAATCTTACTGTAAATCATTGGCGAGGGAAACATCTGATCTCCGCACCCAACCTTTCCTCGTTGCATTACAAAGATTGTTACTATAAACGTTACAATTTTTACGATGATGGTTACTCTTCTTTGAAGCTTTCTACCGACCTTCTTCATTTGGAGAAGGCGGATATTTGTGTTAAATATTCCAAGGAAGATAAGGCAAGTGCTCATGAAATTGTTCGCCTGCTTCAACAAATGCGTAGTGTCAAATTTCTTACACTTAACTTGGAACTTGTTCGGGTATGCTGGTATTGGTCTTTAATTTATTGTTCTTGTGATTGTGAGATTGAACAAAATTGTTCACCTTTTTATACATTTTTTACAGCTTCTTTGTGTATATGTGGAAGTAATTTCACATGAACCTTCTCCATTTGCTAACTTAACGAGTTTAAAAATTTATCCAAGTTTTGTTAATCTGGAAGATCAAACACAACGAAAAGTATTTGTGTCTACTGAAGTCAAAAGGTTTTTGCTAGATAGTTCTCAGCGTGCCACTTTCACATTGGTTTCACATGAGGTATGTACACATTCTACTCATTTCTCTAATTTGTAAATGTTATGATATATCTGTTATGTTCTTAAGTGACCCATTAAGATTATCTATATATTTAATGCTATTTTGTGATCCATGGAAACTATGTAGGAGATTAAAGCTATGAAGAATGTTGCATCAGCACAAAACCTTATGAGAGAATTGGAGGTCCTCCTAGATCAGTGGAAAGAAGATAGTGAAGCAAACACAGCTCATATGGAGAGCCACATGGCAACAGTGCATGAGCAAGTCGAAGTTGATGACCAAATAGACATGAAAACAAAATGGCGTTTTAGGGAAAGGATGACACACATAGAAAGCTACTGGGAATGTCTGAACAAGCAGGTGCAGAGGGGGAATAAAAAAGTTTTATTGTTGCAGAAGATTGAAGGAGTACTCACAAAGTTGCCTGCATCTCATCGGGATAAGTTGCAACCAAGGTTTTCTGGTTTGTGTGGAGAGGCTGAGACAATCATGGATGGTGTGATGGATCGTATGAAGATCCTATTTGATAAGAGGCCGAGCCATTCAAATATCTACTTTCATGAACCTGTAGCATCACGGTCGCTTGCTTTACAAATTGTAAGTTCTTGACATCTTTCTATACTAATAAATGAAAACCTTTTTTTTTTTTTGACAATGTGAATCTGTGGTGCCTTTTTATCTTATTTTCCAATTTATTTTCCATATTAAACCATAATTTAACTAAATATAATTTAGATAAGATGATAACTTTTTTTAGTAAACTTTGAATTAATAATCTCCTTATTTAATTTTTCAATTTCTTTTTCCTATTTAATAATAGTTTGATTAAATATAATTTAGATAAGAATGATAACTTTTTTTTTTATCAATTTTTGAATTAATAATAACAAGCAGGATCAAAATATATAAAAAATAGAATAAGAATTTACAAAGAAAAAAAAATCTAATTGTAATACTAAGAAGTTCGATAGGCACATAATATCGTTCATTTTTTTACAAGCTTCCATGCATAAAACATAACCTGTTTTTATGTTTTCTTAAATAAATTAAGATGGCATTAGAAAATATGATCCAATAAAATGAAAATAGGTCCCATGACTAATATAATATGGAGAAATTGGAATTTAGAATTTAGGTTTTAGGCTCCTCTAGACTTTTGAAGCGGTCCCTAAATAAAACAAAAATTAAATTGATTCCTAAGCAGCTAACGATCGTGAACGTTTAAACATTGTTTTTCCGTTATGTTTCAAATTAATACATATATATGAATATGTAATTTGTATTTTCTCCTTCCCCATAGGAGATAGAAGTTTTATTTTTTTCTTTGTAGAAACAGACAAATATATAAATTTTTATTCTCATTTAAATTAGACTCATTTAAATAATTTTTTTAAACTATTATTATTTAATATTTAATAGGATTCAGAAATAAGAAATAATATTAAATCATAAACTTTATGGATGTCTCTTATTTATTTACTATTATATATTTTATTTCTTCCATTTATTAATAATCATCTAGTATTTAATTGGTTCTATCACGTGTACTACACATGCTTCGAGCCTAATAAAAAAATAATTTTTAATAAGTAAACAGTACATCGAATTTATCATTCAAATACATATCTTGACGACCGTTGTTGTAATCGATTACATAATATTTATTTAACTCGTGCAATACACGAAATATTTTAAAGATTTATCTATGAGTTAATTACATAGTTAGTCCCTGTGGTATGCACAAAATAACATACTTAGGTATTAATAGTTTAAAATCACCTTCTAGGGTATTAACTTTTCATTTTGTAACGTTTGGAGGTATTAACTTCTAGGGTATTAACATAGTTAGTCCCTGTGGTTTGCACAAAATAATATACCTAGGTACTAATAGAATGTGATTTTAAACCTATAAATAACGTTAATACCTCCAAACGTTACAAAATGAAAAGTTAATACCCTAGAATGTGATTTTAAACTATCAGTACCTAAGTATGTTACTTTGTGCAAACCATAGGGACTAACTATGTAATTAACTCTTTATCTATATTGCTTATCATGTAAAATTAAATTTATTCAATCTGTGCAAAACAAGGGGTTCTAAACTAGTTTTGTATAAGAATTTGAATATGTTAATTATCCTTTATATCAATTTGTGAACCTTAAACTATTTGATAAATAACAAGAGTTAATATCAGCCTTTAAGCTTTAAGTTTATTAAGTTGCCAAATTACATATCAGCCCTTAAGCTTTAAGTTTTTGATAAGAGTTAATTACTGTTTTCGTCTTTGTGGTTTGTCAAAAATCACTATTTCAGTCCATTAGTTTAAAAATTGCGATTTCAGTCCATGTGGTTTCACTTTCGTAACCATTTTAGTCCATGGTTACGAAAGTGAAAGCACAGGGACTGAAATCGCAATTTTTAAACTAATGGCCTGAAATAGTGATTTTTTACAAATCACATGGACGAAAACAGTAATTAACTCTTTTGATAATGACCAAAACATGTCCTGAAGTTTTCTACAACTTGTATTTCTAACCGTTTCATATATTTTCAACTTTCAAGTTTTTGATAATGACCAAAACATGTCCTGAAGTTTTCTACAACTTGTATTTCTAACCGTTTCATATATTTTCAACTTTCAAGTCCAAAAGTAACATTATTATATTATTACCTAAGATTAATAATTGATACCATTTTATATTAATTTAAATTGTAGAGTTAAAAAATGAGAGCAATATTATTGTCATTAATCTTTGTCCTCGTCAATATATAGATTTGTTATATTATGTATTGTTGGTTATTAAATTATGCAAAATGAAATCATGTATCAATCAATTGTTTAATAATATCACGGGTACAATTGTTAATAACTACTTAAAACTTTACTAAAGTAAAACCTTGATATAATCAACATCTCAACCGATTATCTTCTGTTTTTTTTTTCAGGATCTTAATCGCCCTTCATCTTCATCTAATACCCTTTAGCAGCAGCTTGGGATGGTGACGTTTTGTACTACTTGTGCTTAAGTCTACATTTTTAACTTGGGATATTATGTTTTTTAGCTGCTATTGTACTTAGATTTAAGACTCATATGAATTTATGTTTGTGATGTCTCTGATTATGATACTTACCTTGAAAGGCCTTAATAGTTTTTGTAATTAAGTCTACATTTCTAGCTTTGTAGTTGCTTTAATTTGTTGAAAAAAGTTTATTTGTAGTTACTTTAATTTGTTGAAAAAAGTTTAAATGTATTGCTACACAACTACTTGTGGATGTCCTTTTTATAGTCTAGCCATCTTTCTTTGGAGGCCCCCAATTTGGATTCAGTGTGATTTAGTTAATTAGTTATACCCTTGTCTCTCTTGTATAGCAATAAATTATTGTGGTACCAAATGCACCTAAATGTGTGTTGACAAATGCCAAATATTGTGCTAGCAAACAAGGAAAGCAAACTAGCGAGAAAAAACACACACATATAGGATATCCGTATTGCGATAAAACAAAACCAAAAATACCTAAAAAAAATTAAAAACTCACAAAAATATATATTTTTTTAATAAAAAACACTACATTTCGTCACTTAAAAAAACTAAACAACAGTTCCGATTCACATCATATGCACATGTGATGTGCATCGGAACTGTTGCTCAGTTTTTTTAAGTGACGAAATTTAGCCTTTTTTATAAAAAAAATAATAAAAAGTATCGTCGCACATGTGTTTATTTAGGTTTTTGGGATGCGGTTGGGGGGTTTGGTTTTTTTCATTTTTTTTTTTTTGGGGGGGGGGGGGTTGTGGTGGGGTGGGTGTTTAGGTTTTGGGTGGGTTTATTTTGTTTTGTTACATTGGTTCTCGCAATAAGAGTGACTCCCAAATAAACTATACCCTATATATATATATATATATATATATATATATATATATATATATATATATATATATATATATATATATATGATTAGGTTCAAGAGGGAACACTAGTGTAGCTTGCGAACTGAGTGAACTAATCCTAGCCATACACGTGTGTAGATCAATGGCCAGGATTTGATGTTGAAATACACTAGTGTATTTTACAATTTGATGATAAGATCTTGGCCATACACGTGTGTAGATCAATGGCCAGGATTTGTTCACTCAGTTCGCAAATACACAAGTGTTTACACTAGAACCCCACCTTATATATATATATAGGGTAGGGCTAGATAGAAAACCCTATATATATAAAAAACCCGAGAAAACCCAAGCTCCCGACAATTTTTTTTTTTGAAAAAAATAACACATGTAATATACATGTTTTTAAGACTTTTGGGCCAAAAAAATCAAAAAAGCGCCGAAGGGATATTTTAAAAAAAAAAAAAAACAAGTTTCAGCAATTTTCAGCGAAATTATGTCTTTTTTGCTTAACACGTGTTAGAAGCTGAAATTTGTTTATTTTTTTAAAAAAAAATCCCTTCGGCGCTTTTTTGTTTTTTTTGGCCCAAAACACTCTAAAACATGTATATTACATGTGTAATTTTTTTCAAAAAAAAAAATGTCGGGAGGTTGGGTAAAAATGGCTTCCCATTTGGGTTTCCAGAGTTTTCTAAGAATTTTAAGGTTTTTTATCTAGCATTATCCTATATATATATAATATGGAGTGATCCATAAATAAACTAAAATAAAATAAAAAGTAAATATATATAATAAATGAAGTGTGGTGCAAGTGATAACAGTGGCGGATCTTGCCTGTTGAACATGCCAGGGCCGAAAGACACGAGCACTAAAAAAAACTCAGGCAAGCCCGGGCCAAACATAGTATATATGAAAAATTTCGATCGAAATGCAGAAAATTAGCACTACGGCCGAAAAACTTGCTCGGGTCGTGGCCCTGCCAGAGCACTTCTAAGATCCGCCCATGGTGATAAAGGCTTTGTGTTTTTGAAGAACCACTTTTTATGCAAAAAAAAAAAAAAAAAAAAAAAAAAGAAGAAAAAACCCTCATTCGGCTAAAAACCTGAATTGGTTTAATGAAAAACGATTTGTGCATCTCTAATTCACATCCCACACTCCATGTCACTCTTTATCTCTATAATATATAGAAAAATATAGTTTTTTTTAGTCATTTAACTTATACATCCCATTCTATGTTTTACTCTTTATCTAAAAATATATAGTAGTGTAATAGTAACTCTGTATATATAGGTGTAACTATTAATCACTCTCTAAAATATGTGAGTGTATGAAAGAGAAAAAAATTAACGTTTGTAAGTAAGAGGCTGCTTGTTTAGCTTTTAATAAGACTCTTAATGATTCAGACGTCTTACTAGTTCAGTACTTAATCATTCAAAAGTTGCCAAACAGTCTCTAAAATAGAGATATGTGTATAGAATGTGATATGAGAGGTTTTTTAAAAGATGATTAAAATTTGAAATAAATTTATAAAACGATGAATTTTAGTTAAATTATATAGAATAATATAAAGAAAAGAGTAAATTACAAAAATCGTCCTTTATGTATTGTCACTTATTGCAAACTGTGTCCTTTGTCTTCGATAATTACAAAATATGTTTACAAACTTTTGCAAGTTATGTCCTTTAGCCCTAACTCAGTTAATTTTTTGTGGTTAAATCTGACCAAATGGACCCCACGTGAGGGTATTTTGGTCATTTTACTCTCATGTGAGGTCTATTTGTTCAGATTTAACCATAAAAATACTCTCATGTGAGGTCCATTTGGTCAGATTTAACCACAAAAATTAACTGAGTTAGGGCTAAAGGACATAGCTTGCAAGTGTTTGCAAACATCGAGTACGTTTTCTGTAATTATTGAAGACAATAGGACAGTTTGCAATAACTGACGTATATAAAGAACGATTTTTGTAATTTACTCTAAAGAATAAGATATGAATGATCTCATCTCTTTACTCTTTCGGTTTCCTTCATTTATAATATCTTGTCCTGGCAAAAAAAAAAAAAAAAAAAAAAAAAAACTAATTATACACTACAATACAATTTGAAATCAAACCATGCAATAGCAATGTTAAGTGTGAAACAAACCAAACTTAGGGTGTTAGGAGTGGAGCGGTAAAGTGGTCAGCGGTTTTGCTGATCGGCAAACACCGCCGTCAACACTTTGCCGTTGCCGACAAACGCATGGATCGGGGATTGCATGCCGACGTGGGGAACGATGTTCAAACGGCTATAATGCCGTTGGGTTATTAAAAAAAATCATTTTTATCTTTTATAAATCAACTTTTTCAAATCCATTTTCACCAAACATCAATCTCATCCAATTTTACTACATTCCACTCTCTTTTTTTTTAAATCTTTTCAAAAAAATGGAAGGCTCAAACAAAGTGAAAGGCAAGAAAAAAATGGTAGGGTCCGGTTCGAAGTCGAGGGCTCAAGATAAACGTGGTTCGGGTGGTTCTAGTGTCCCGTTTCATCCGCACCTTGGGTTTGCGAGTTTCATCCGCACCTTGGGTTTGCGAATCAAACCCAACCTCCATTTTATTTTAACCAACCCATGCATCAACCTTTCGGTTATGATACCCAACCCATCCAAAATTTGATGCAACACGGTCCGATGATGACTCGACCCGGTTATTATGATTACTCCCTAGAAGCCCAAAATGCTTTTGACCCGTTTGTTTTTCAAACCCCAAGCTCACTATCACCGAGACCTTTCAACATCGACTTTTGTTTTTAGTTAACTTTCAGTATCTGTACTTACCAATACCTTTTTTGTCCCTAGTTTGAAATGATTTTAAAGTATAGTTAGTTGTATTGTTTATATAAATATTAATCCTTTCAACATTTATTTCACCACTGTAAATTGCAGATTTCTGAATCAAAAGAGAGGGCATGATATGACAATATTGATATATAGAGACCAGTGCTTTGTATCAAAATAGAGTGGGAAGAGAATGGGTTCTAGATGTGAGAGAAAGAGAATGAATGTAGAAGGAGATAGACTAAGCACCTTGCCGGATGATATTATCCATAAAATCTTGTCTTTTGTTAGCACCAAACATGCTGTTGAAACCAGTGTTTTGTCATCTAGATGGAGGTATATCTGGACTTCAATGCCCAGTCTCAATTTCTCAACTAAAGATTTTCATACGCTGCCCAAGTTCTCCGAATTTGTTAAACATGTTCTGTCGGGACGAAATAATCAAATGGAAGTGTTTTCTATCGAGCTCACTTTTCATGGAAAGGTTAGTGTCAAAAGAATTCTGAACTATATTATGAACTATACGTTATCCCACAATGTCCAACAACTAAATGTGACTTGCTTGCTTGGAAAGATTGAAGTCCCTCTTTCTCTCTTTAGTTCTCCGTCTCTAAAACATCTCACTCTCAGCGGGTTTACTTTCGGGTTTACTTTCGAAATTTCCGTCACAACCCTATCTACTTGGGAGCTGCCATCTTTAGCAACACTGAATCTCCATTTTGTTACATTCTATGAGGAAAATAGTCAAAATACTGACAAGTGTGTTGGTCTTTTCTCCAACTTTGCAAACTTGAAGAATCTCACCTTAGATAATTGCAGAATGATCGGTGCGTTGGAGCGTTTCAACATATGCCATCCTGGACTATGTAGTCTTACACTTGAACATGTTTGCGGGGGTGGTAATGTGGTTACGCCTCAACTTAAGAATCTTACTGTAAATCATTGGCAAGGGAAACATCTGATCTCCGCACCCAACCTTTCCTCGTTGCATTACAAAGATTGTTACTATAAAAGTTACAATTTTTACGATGATGGTTACTCTTCTTTGAAGCTTTCTACCGACCTTCTTCATTTGGAGAAGGCGGATATTTGTGTTAAATATTCCAAGGAAGATAAGGCAAGTGCTCATGAAATTGTTCGCCTGCTTCAACAAATGCGTAGTGTCAAATTTCTTACACTTAACTTGGAACTTGTTCGGGTATGCTGGTATTGGTCTTTAATTTATTGTTCTTGTGATTGTGAGATTGAACAAAATTGTTCACCTTTTTATACATTTTTTTACAGCTTCTTTGTGTATATGTGGAAGTAATTTCACATGAACCTTCTCCATTTGCTAACTTAACGAGTTTAAAAATTTATCCAAGTTTTGTTAATCTGGAAGATCAAAAACAACAAAAAGTATTTGTGTCTACTGAAGTCAAAAGGTTTTTGCTAGATAGTTCTCAGTGTGCCACTTTCACATTGGTTTCACATGAGGTATGTACACATTCTACTCATTTCTCTAATTTGTAAATGTTATGATATATCTGTTATGTTCTTAAGTGACCCATTAAGATTATCTATATATTTAATGCTATTTTGTGATCCATGGAAACTATGTAGGAGATTAAAGCTATGAAGAATGTTGCATCAGCACAAAACCTTATGAGAGAATTGGAGGTCCTCCTAGATCAGTGGAAAGAAGATAGTGAAGCAAACACAGCTCATATGGAGAGCCACATGGCAACAGTGCATGAGCAAGTCGAAGTTGATGACCAAATAGACATGAAAACAAAATGGCGTTTTAGGGAAAGGATGACACACATAGAAAGCTACTGGGAATGTCTGAACAAGCAGGTGCAGAGGGGGAATAAAAAAGTTTTATTGTTGCAGAAGATTGAAGGAGTACTCACAAAGTTGCCTGCATCTCATCGGGATAAGTTGTAACCAAGGTTTTCTGGTTTGTGTGGAGAGGCTGAGACAATCATGGATGGTGTGATGGATCGTATGAAGATCCTATTTGATAAGAGGCCGAGCCATTCAAATACCTACTTTCATGAACCTGTAGCATCACGGTCGCTTGCTTTACAAATTGTAAGTTCTTGACATCTTTCTATACTACTAAATGAAAACCTTATTTTTTGACAATGTCAATCTCTCTGGTGCCTTCTTATCTTATTTTCCAATTTATTTTCCATATTAAACCATAATTTAACTAAATATAATTTAGATAAGATGATAACTTTTTTTAGTAAACTTTGAATTAATAATCCCCTTATTTAATTAAATATAATTTAAGAATGATAACTTTTTTTTTATCAATTTTTGAATTAATAATAACAAGCAGGATCAAAATATATAAAAAATAGAATAAGAATTTACAAAGAAAAAAAAATCTAATTGTAATACTAAGAAGTTCGATAGGCACATAATATCGTTCATTTTTTTACAAGCTTCCATGCATAAAACATAACCTGTTTTTATGTTTTCCAAAATTAATTAAGATGGCATTAGAAAATATGATCCAATAAAATGAAAATAGGTCCCATGACTAATATAATATGGAGAAATTGGAATTTAGGTTTTAGGCTCCTCTAGACTTTTGAAGCGGTCCCTAAATAAAACAAAAATTAAATTGATTCCTAAGCAGCTAACGATCGTGAACGTTTAAACATTGTTTTTCCGTTATGTTTCAAATTAATACATATATATATGAATATGTAATTTGTATTTTCTCCTTCCCCATAGGAGATAGAAGTTTTATTTTTTTCTTTGTAGAAACAGACAAATATATAAATTTTTATTCTCATTTAAATTAGACTCATTTAAATAATTTTTTTAAACTATTATTATTTAATATTTAATAGGATTCAGAAATAAGAAATAATATTAAATCACAAACTTTATGGATCTCTCTTATTTATTTATTTATTATATCTTTTATTTCTTCCATTTATTAATAATCATCTAGTATTTAATTGGTTCTATCACGTGTACTACACATGCTTCGAGCCTAATAAAAAATAATTTTTAATAAGTAAACAGTACATCGAATTTATCATTCAAATACATATCTTGACGACCGTTGTTGTAATCGATTACATAATATTTATTTAACTCGTGCAATACACGAAATATTTTAAAGATTTATCTATATTGCTTATCATGTAAAATTAAATTTATTCAATCTGTGCAAAACAAGGGGTTCTAAACTAGTTTTGTATAAGAATTTGAATATGTTAATTATCCTTTATATCAATTTGTGAACCTTAAACTATTTGATAAATAACAAGAGTTAATATCAGCCTTTAAGCTTTAAGTTTATTAACACTACTAGAAAACTAAGCAATTGCGACCAAATGTTGCGACCAACATAAGGCGGACGCAAAATTAGCAACTGGTTTGTGACCAAAATCAAAATAGTCGCACAATTAAAGACCAATCTAGATTCGGTCGCAAAACAGTCGCAAGTTTTGTGACCTCATATTCGTAGGAGCAAATTAGTTGAATAGTGTCGGAAAACGGTCGCAAATACGAGAAAAGGAAAAATTGCGACTGCTTAAAGAGGTCGCAAATACGAGATATATATAAAAAAGAAAAAGTTGCGACCGTCAAGCGGTCGCAAATACGAGAATTCTAAATGTACATAATTGTATTCAACCTATTAAGTTTTTGTGGTTTTGTAGTGTTTGTTAATTCTGTTGTTGTGATTGGTTGTTACGGCATAAGTAGAGTTATTCGACTTGCTGACTTCATGGTTAATGTAGTTGAAATCCTGTTTGACTATGACTTTACCGAAAACAATTGACACTGAACCTTCGGATATTCCTAAACACCTCTTGATTATCAGATGTTAATGTAAGCTATTCGACTTCACATATTTGACACTGAACCGTTGAATATTCCTAAACATCTCTTGATTATCAGATGTTAATGTAAGCTATTTGACTTTACATAGGAGTTTGTAACCAACATTGGTATCTAGAACTTGGAATATAGTTTTGTTATGCATGTCAAATTTGCTAATTCTGTAATCTCACTGACTCTTAATGTGACTTGGTTTATTATGTTTGAATGCCCTTGAACCCACTATAATTTTACTTGAATACAAGTCTAATACTATGTATAGAGAACCATAGTTATTTCCTGTTTACATTTGGTGGTGTGACACTAACTATGTCCGATTGTAAAGTCGTTTCCCTGATTTGAGTGTGTTCCAGATTTCTATATTTAAGGGTTTGAACTAAAACTGGAGCTAAATGAATTAAGGCTTTGGTTTGGACCAAACTACCTTAATATCAATTTTAAGAATCAAGCAAATTATATCCCATAAAGTTATATCGATTTGAACTATGATTTTAGAATATCCCATAAAATTATATAAACTTTACGGATCAAGAAAGTCCAACATGTGTATACTTGACTTTGTTTACTGGCCTAATTCCCCCAATCTCTTTAAAATATAAATAATTCTTTTAAAATTTCATATCCCGCTCCTAATTCCCCCAATCCCTCTCTTAAAACCTAAAACTGACTCTGCCCACGCCTATTGTCAATTCACGATGTCAAAACCCTAGATAGGCGAATGGGCGATTCCCCAATCCTTCCTCCACATCACCGAAGATTCACCAATTGTTCTGCATAAAACCTAGATCGACGACTCCTTAATGGTTCCTCTAACCAATTTCTGTCACACTTTTGCTAGTACATCGAAGTTGTTCTCGATTTCACGTCGTTTCACGGATCTGAGGTATTTAAGATTTATTTTTTGTAGTATCATGGCACGTAGTACAGCAGATGCCGGCAGATGTTGTGGTTTTGTGGCAGGAGGCGGCAGAGGGCAAGGTATGGTCTCTTGTTCTCCCTAATTTTGCCCTAATTTCTTCCTATTTTCTGCTCGTAATTACTACATCTTACGATATGTAGACAGTAGTAGACCTAAATCACTGTTATCTTCATGACTTCATGTTTGTTCATAACTTGATCTAAACGGTTTGTTAAATTCTGTAAATTAGGGTTTTATTTGCACTTATTGTTATACTAGTGATGTTTATGGTGTTTGATTTAATCAATTGACAGTTATTGTTGATGGTATTTATATACGGAATCTGATGCGGATACGCATCAACACAATCAAATGGCTCAAAACCTAGATGTTCTAAATTCTTCAAAACTAATCAATTTAACTAATAACGTATTTAAACAGTTCAAAAACTTTAGAGATAACTGTACATTAGAAAATATAGAAGGTTATCCAATGCTCCTGCATCAGAATCACGAATACATTGACAGACAGTGTTTGGATAGAAAGCAGATCTTAAAGTAAAAAGGAGAATAATAAACAAAAACACATGATACCGGACAGGCGGTCACTAGTAACTTGTTTGGATTTTGATCGCTACCGTTGTCCATATTCTTACATGATACTTAACCAACTAGAAACAATAGTTAAAAGTTATATATATATCCTCTTTCACTAATCATAACTAGTGATCAGATAATGATATATTATATATATTTTTTTTATGCTATTTAGGTTGGAAGATGCCCTCTTATTTGTGTACTTGGGGTGCCAAATCACATGACATATGCTGATTTTTGCCGGTTTTGTGGTTCCTTTATTCATCATATATTGGAGATGCGTGTTGTCAGGTTTGGTGTCTATAACTATTAGTAATAATTAGTACTTAAGTAGTAATTCTTTAGACTATGGGGTATGGGGCGGGGGTTGGGGCGTGGGTTGGGTACGAACGCCCAAGTCACCACCCCGGGTGGGCTTGGGTTTCGGCGTGGCCCTTGGGCGGGGGTTTTAGCCCGGGCGTTGGGCGGACCTAGCGGTCTTCCATGCCCGGCTCTCATTGGCTGGGCTGGCTAGGCTATAGGTGGCTACGATTTAAATTTAAAAAACAACCGTTTGGCCAAGCCAAACCCACCTGGGCCAGCCACGCCCCGCCATACCGACCCAACATGCAACTGACCAACGGTGTCCCTCGAAGTCCACGTGTCAACCCATGCCCCAAACCCCCGCCCCACCATACCCCACGGTCTTAGTGAGATGACATTGTTAATCTTTTATGTCTTGGGCTATGTTGTCAAAAACGCACTAGGCGCGCGCCTAGGCGCTCGCCTGGGCGCTGAGGCGCAGCGCAGCGCGGCTAGAGCGCCTCGTGGTGACCTAGGCGATGATTTGGGCTTTTTTTTTGTAAAAGCGAGCGCCTGGAGCTGGGCGCAGGCACATAAAGGCGCTAAGGCGCGCTTAATCAGAAAAAAACAGCCAGAAATGTAAAAAAAAGGGCCTGAATCGAAAGATAGAGGGAGTAGATAGATAGGAACCTGGTCTAGCAACTTGAAAAATACGTTGAAGGTGGTAAACTTGTGGATGAGCAACATGAACCTTCAAGCTAGATAGTTGTAACCCTAATTCTCCCGTGTAGTAGTGCGTATGGCGGCTTTTCAAAACCTGAACCCTAATCACAGATTGGGCTGGGCCATGTTTTTATTTATGTAACAAAACTGGGAATTTATTTTAATAAAATAGATGGGTGGCCCAATTGATTTGTTTTTAACAGTTCTTCAGTTTTATTGTTTTAAGTTGTTACAATTGCTAAATATATTTTAAAACACATTAATTATTATTATCATTCTACATATTCTAAAAAGATATAGTAATAATTTTCTATTATATTTGATTATTTGTATAATAGTGATAAACTATTAATTTTTTATGCTTATTTAATATATATTTTTTATTATTTTTATTATTGCGCCTTATTTAAAAAAAACCCTCCTTTTTTTTGCGCCTTGCGCCTAGGCTCCAGGCAAGGCCTTTGCGCCTTAAGTGCGGCTTGAGCTTTTGACAACATAGGTCTTGGGATATAGAAATGATGGAATGGAGAGCCGGTATAGTATTTTCGTAACGTTTGATGGCCAAAACTCAACTGATGCATTTCATAAGCATTTAATGGATGGCGCTTCTCATCTCTTGAGGTTTCTCCTATTTGTTTAATATACTTCATAAGTTGGTATTATAGTTTACCCGAGCATTATGTATTTGTGTGGTGTAAATAAAGTTTTATTATTCTGATATCTTTGTTAATTGTTGTGTTTGAATGCAGACAGAGTCATGTCGTGTGCTTTTCACTGTTGATGTACAATATACACACCTAATCGAACACACACAAACTTCCCTTGCAAGCACAGAGCAGCCCTCATGTCCAGTCTTCAATATCAAACCAGTTACGTCTTTAAATAGCGGTTTATTCATGTTTCAGAAGACATTAATAGCTTTAATATACTGGTGTAGATAATCTAAACGAAAAATCTTGAAGTGTTAACTTACCCAACACCGTTTTTGTCTGCATGAAGTTTTACGAATTATTTTACGTCTTTTTGTGTAGAGAGATTGGATCAAGATATGAGTGGAATTTTGATGACAATGTGCAATCACTCATTCCATTGCTCATGTATTTCAAAGTGGACCGATTCTTCGTGCCCGGTAAGTATATTGATATACATTCCTTCTGTGTTATATTGTTTGTCCTGTCATAACAAGCCTACTAACTGTTTCTTTCTTACTTAACACAAATCAATTGAACATAATAATCATATTACTTTCATTGTTCATATTTATATAAGAGTTAATTGCCCGGATAGTCCCTGTGGTTTGTTATTTTTTCACCTTTAGTCCCCAACTTTCTAAAATTACACGTATGCTCCTTATGGTTTGTTTCTCTTTAAATCAATATAATTATTAACATTAGAAAAACATATCAGCTGGTGCCCACTTTTTATTTAAAGATAAACCACTCCACCCCACCCCCATCCCCACCCCCACCCCCATCCCCACCCCCACCCAACCTTTCCTTATTCTCCACCACACCTACACTACCGCTCACACACTTCTGCTTCTACCTTCTAAACATCACAATCACACTTTTTCTTCAGTTTATGTGGATTTAATTGATTAAATGAATCTGAAAATAGTAACAAAAGGGGGTTGGAGATCGTTACCAATCATTAAAACATTCATCTTGAGAGAGCTGGAGACGGACAGGAGTTCTGGCCGGAAACCGGTCATCCCGACCATCTCTGGCGATGAAGACTGCAAGTCTGTGACAACTAATGATAATAATTGTTCAAGTAATTACTGGAGAAATCATATGAAGTCAAGGGAAGGGTTAATATTTTATTGAAAGCCATACCCTCACCCAATTCATTCTATTGGCCTGCTCCATTAACTTGAGTACTTGAAGCGTTCATAACAAAGACCCGACCGGAACTCTGAACATGCTTAGAGGAAGCGCTGGCAGTGGTTAGTTGTTGGGGCAATGGTGGCGATAGGGTGGTTTTCTACGCCCACCGTCGTAGGTAGCCGGAATCGGCCCTAGATGGTCCAACAGTGTTGCAACAGCTAAGGTAATGTTGACAAGATTTATTCATTTCATTTCTGGATCTACAAGTTGAAAGGTGGAACCATCAATTAATTTTTATTTTTAGTCACCGATGAAGCTTACAAACAAATTGCCTCTTATCCACAGGTGGCTGCAACTGCAGGTTTTGGTGAGATAATGAGCTATTAAAACCTACAAATGTCTCAAAATTTCCTAGCCCATCAAAACTAGTTATGCGGTTTTTGGTTTGCAAACAAGACCAAGAGGTATGTTTATTCTTTTAAGTTGTTTGGTTCAAACATGTTTAAACTCAAATATTGACATTATTTTTTCATGCAATCACTTCTCAGTCAATAATATGTTAACTTTTGTATGGATATTATTGAAAATAGGCTATTTGACCTTAAAAGTCAAACAGATTTTTTCTCTTTATTCTATAATTGTATACGCAGCTAATAAGTTTCATAAATTGTATAAATTGTGATTATGCTGGCCATTAATATTCACTTTGCATTGGTTTTATTAGATCGAAAGGTTGAACGTGATTATCCAAGATATAGTGAAAGAAAAAGAAAGGTTGAATAATATTATTGCTGTATTGGTGGTGGAAAAAGAGAAAGATAAGATGGAGAAAGAGGCTATGAATGAAAGGACGGCAAACATTGAAGTGATGCTAAAAGCTAGGTTTCAAAACGTATAATTATCGACTTAGGTTTCAAAACATATAGACACTTTGTTTTGAATATGTATTTTGTTATGATAACTTTGGTATTTGATGTTTTAAGTGGGATGTTTTATATAATTGTGAAAATTTGATAATATGTAAAATTTAAAAGTAACATTATGCAGGTTAAAATGAAAAATGGATAAAAATAATTTTTAAAAAATAAATAGAAATTGCGACCACAAAAATGGTCACAAATTTTCAAAAGGCAAGCAGTTGCAAAACGGTCGTAGTTTGTAAAAGACAGGTGATCGGAAAATGATCGCAGTTTGTAAAAGGCATGCGGTCGGAATACGGTCGCATCAAGACCGTCGCAACCAAAGTCCCATAAAACCAGGAACAGTCGCAATATTTGTGACCATTATTAAAGTCGCAAAACCCGGGTCGCAAAAGATACCAGCAGTCGCAACTTAGTCGGAATAGAGCAATTGCGACGGGTGTTTTTCCTATTGTAGTTTTGGTCGGAAAACGGTCGCAACAGGGCAATTGCGACTGGTTTGCGACCAAAATTGTGGTCGGAAAAACCTAGTTTTCTAGTAGTGTAAGTTGCCAAATTACATATCAGCCCTTAAGCTTTAAGTTTTTGATAAGAGTTAATTACTGTTTTCGTCTTTGTGGTTTGTCAAAAATCACTATTTCAGTCCATTAGTTTAAAAATTGCGATTTCAGTTCATGTGGTTTCACTTTCGTAACCATTTTAGTCCCTGTGGTTTCACTTTCGTAACCATTTCAATCCATTTATTCTGTTAGTACACGGATTGAAATGGTTACGAGGTGGACTGAAATGGTTACGAAAGTGAAAACACAGGGACTGAAATCGCAAATTTTAAACTAATGGCCTGAAATAGTGATTTTTTACAAATCACATGGACGAAAACAGTAATTAACTCTTTTGATAATGACCAAAACATGTCCTGAAGTTTTCTACAACTTGTATTTCTAACCGTTTCATATATTTTCAACTTTCAACTTTTTGATAATGACCAAAACATGTCCTGAAGTTTTCTACAACTTGTATTTCTAACCGTTTCATATATTTTCAACTTTCAAGTCCAAAAGTAACATTATTATATTATTACCTAAGATTAATAATTGATACCATTTTATATTAATTTAAATTGTAGAGTTAAAAAATGAGAGCAATATTATTGTCATTAATCTTTGTCCTCGTCAATATATAGATTTGTTATATTATGTATTGTTTAAATTATGCAAAATGAAATCATGTATCAATCAATTGTTTAATAATATCACGGGTACAATTGTTAATAACTACTTAACACTTTTACTAAAGTAAAATCTTGATATAATCAACATCTCAACCGATTATCTTCTGTTATTTTTTTTTTCAGGATCTTAATTACCCTTCATCTAATACCCTTTAGCAGCAGCTTGGGATGGTGACGTTTTGTACTACTTGTGCTTATGTCTACATTTTTAACTAGGGATATTATGTTTTTTAGCTGCTATTTTACTTAGATTTAAGACTCATATGAATTTATGTTTGTGATGTCTCTGATTATGATACTTACCTTGAAAGGCCTTAATAGTTTTTGTAATTAAGTCTACATTTCTAGCTTTGTAGTTGCTTTAATTTGTTGAAAAAAGTTTAAATGTATTGCTACACAACTACTTGTGGATGTCTTTTTTATAGTTTAGCCATCTTTCTTTGGAGGCCCCCAATTTGGATTCAGGGTGATTTAGTTAATTAGTTATACCCTTGTCTCTCTTGTATATCAATAAATTAGTGTGGTACCAAATGCACCTAAATGTGTGTTGACAAATGCCAATATTGTGCTAGCAAACAAGTGCGAAAGCAAACTAGCGAGAAAACACACACACATATAGGATATCTCATTGTTAAATCTATATAATAAATGAAGCGTGGTGCAAGTGATAACAGTGGCGGATCTTGCCCGTTGAACATGTCAGAGGCGAAAGACACGGGCACTAAAAAAAGTCCGGGCAAGCTCGGGCCAAACATAGTATATATAAAAAAGGAATAATGGAATTTAATAATCCCAACTTTCACCAGTTGGCCGACAATGAACCCAACTTCAAAAATAACCACTGGCGGTCCCAACTTTTGACATTTTGTAAAACATTGAACCCTTGCTGGGAGAGTAGGAGAGGGTGGTCCCAACTTCAAACATTGGACCACTGGCGGTCACCACTAACATCCCTTGGACAGTGTTAGCAAGGGTCCAATGTTTTACAAAATGTCAAAAGTTGGGACCGCCAGTGGCTATTTTTGAAGTTGGGTCCGTTGCCGGCCAACTGGTGAAAGTTGGGATTATTAAATTCCATTATTCCTATAAAAAAATTCAATCGAAATGCGGAAAATTAGCACTACGGCCGAAAAACTTACCCGGGTCGTGGCCCTGCCAGAGCACTTCTAAGATCCGCCCATGGTGATAAAAGCTTTGTGTTTTTGAAGAACCACTTTTTATGAAAAAAAAACAAAAAAAAAAACCCCATTCGGCTAAAAACCTGAATCGGTTTAATGAAAAACGATTTGTGCATCTCTAATTCACATCCCACACTCCATGTCACTCTTTATCTCTATAATATATAGAAAAATATAGTTTTTTAGTCATTTAGCTTATACATCCCATTCTATGTTTTACTCTTTATCTAAAAATATATAGTAGAGTAATAGTAACTCTATATATATATATATATAGGTGTAACTATTAATCACTCTCTGTAAATATGTGAGTGTATGAAAGAGAAAAAAATTAACGTTTGTAAATAAGAGGCTGCTTGTTTACCTTTTAATGAGACTCTTACTAGTTCAGTACTTAATCATTCAGAAGTTACCAAACAGCCCCTAAAATAGAGATACGTGTATAAAATGTGATGTGAGAGGTTTTTTAAAAGATGATTAAAATTTGAAATAAATTTATAAAACGATGAATTTTAGTTAAATTATATAGAATAATATAAAGAAAAGAGTAAATTACAAAAATCGTCCTTTATGTATTGTCACTTATTACAAACTGTGTCCTTTGTTTTCAATAATTACAGAAAACATATTCGATATTTGCAAACTTTTGCAAATTATGTCCTTTAGCCCTAGCTCAGTTAATTTTTTGTGGTTAAATCTGACCAAATGGACCCCACGTGAGGGTATTTTGGTCATTTTACTCACATGTGAGGTCTATTTGTTCAGATTTAACCATAAAAATACTCTCATGTAAGGTCCATTTGGTCAGATTTAACAACAAAAATTAACTGAGTTGGGGCTAAAGGACATAACTTGCAAGGGTTTGCAAACATCGAGTACGTTTTCTGTAATTATTGAAGACAATAGGACACAGTTTGCACTTACTGACATATATAAATGACGATTTTTATAATTTACTCTAAAGAATAAGATATGAATGATCCCATCTCTTTACTCTTTCGGTTTCCTTCATTTATAAAATATTGTCCTGGCAAAAAAAAAAGAAAAAAAAAACTAATTATACACTACAATACAATTTGAAATCAAACCATGTAATAGCAATGTTAAGTGTGAAACAAACCAGACTTAGAGTGTTAGGAGTGGAGCGGCAAAGTGGTCGGCAAACGGTTTTGCCGATCGGCAAACACCGCCGCCAACACTTTGCCGTTGCCGACAAACGCATGGATCGAGGGTTGCATGCCGACGTGGGGAACGATGTTCAAACGGCTATAATGCCGTTGGGTTATTAAAAAAAATTCATTTTTATCTTTTATAAATTAACTTTTTCAAATCCATTTTCACCAAACATCAATCTCATCCAATTTTACTACATTCCACTCTCTTTTTTTTTAAATCTTTTCAAAAAAATGGAAGGCTCAAACAAAGGTGAAAGCAAGAAAAAAATGGTAGGGTCCGGTTCGAAGTCGAGGGCTCAAGATAAACGTGGTTCGGGTGGTTCTAGTGTCCTGTTTCATCCGCACCTTGGGTTTGCGAATCAAACCCAACCTCCATTTTATTTTAACCAACCCATGCATCAACCTTTCGGTTATGACACCCATCCCATCCAAAATTGGATGCAACACGGTCCGACGATGACTCGACCCAGTTATTATGATTACTCCCTAGAAGCCCAAAATGTTTTTGACCTGTTTGCTTTTCAAACCCCAAGCTCACTATCACCGAGACCTTTTCAAACCCCAAGGTCACAATCACCGAGAGACGTACAAAATGACTCCAATGAGGAGTTCGTGCCGGAAACCCAAGAACAAGAGTTAGATGAGGATGAAGATGTTGCGGTTGAAGAAAATCCCGTGAACGAAAATGTAGCCGAACCGGAAAGAAAAGGAAAAGTGTTTAAACCATTGCCAACAATTTTCAGCAAAGTTTAAATACTTTTGACTGATTGACATGACGCACTCTGATTGGTCGGTTTTTTGGTTTACCACTCCAAGTGTTTAATTACTCCTAAGGGTATACGGTGTGGGACGCGGGGAAGGTCGGCAAAGATGTTTGCCGATCGGCAAACACCGCCGCCGACTATGTCGGTACGCGGCAAACGAACAAAATCGGTAAAGGTTTGCCGATTGTAAATGCATGCATGTTGCCTTTTTTTCACCCCATTCCAACGGTAATATTACCGTTAAATGTAAAAAAAATTGTTTTTTAAATATTACCCTATATAAATACTACTCACACATTTTAAAAAAATACACCATACTCTCTCAATCTACTCTACATATTGTTAAACACTTTGAAAAATATGGAAGGCTCAAAGAAGGGTGAAGGCAAGAAGAAAATGGTAGGGTCCGGTTCAAAGTCGAGGCCTCAAGATAAACGTGGTTCGGGTGGTACAAGTGTCCCGTTTAATCCGCAACTTGGGTTTGCGAGTCACACCCAACCTCCATTTTATTTTAACCAACCCATGCATCAACCTTTCGGTTATGATACCCAACCCACCCAAAATTGGATGCAATACGGTCCGAGGATGACTCAAGCCGGTTATTATGATTACTCCCAAGAAGCGCAAAATGCTTTTGACCCGTTTGCTTTTCAAAACCCAATGTCACAATCACCGATAGACGAACAAGATGACGCCGATGAGGAGTTCGTGCCGGAAACCCAAGAACAAGAGTTAGATGATGATGAAGATGTTGCGGATGAACCGGAAAAAAAAGGAAAAGCCAAACGGGAAAATTGGTCGCCTAGACAAGAAGAGGCGTTAGCAAAGGCTTTTGTTCATTGCACTTTGAATAAAAGGAAAGGCAATCAACAAAAGAAGGATGGCTTTTGGAAGAAAGTTCTAAACCACTTTAACGAAACGGTCGGCGGAAGTAATCGAACCCACCACCAAGTTCGCTCAAAATGGATGACGATGCAAACAAAAATGAACACATTCAACGGTCTATATCATTAAGCGGTAATTTTTTTATACGGTTTATTTTTTAACGAAATATTTTGGATTTAGTTGATGATAATATATTTTTATACGGTTTATTTTTTAACGAAATATAGGATCGTTTACGTCCTAGCGGGAGTGACGACGCATATGTAATGAAACAAGCGTTAAAGGATTACAAAAGCAAAGAAAAAATTGAGTTCGCTCATGTTGCGGCTTGGGAGGTTGTTAGAACAAATCAAAAGTGGTCGCCGGTACCTTTGTTGAATGAAGAAAGCTCCGGTTCGGGTCTAAAAAGAAAGTCTTCGGATTCGGGAAATTATACCCGAGGATCACCGAATGTCGAAATCTCAAGCGGATTCAATATTCCCGACATAAACGGGGATCCTTCACCACCACCACCAAGACGACAAACGAGAAAGGAGAAAAAGGACAAAGGGCCGTCTTCAAAAAACGAAGATCCAAGAGATATAACAAGCAAATTCGAAGAGTACAAGGCCATGAAAAAATAGATAATGGAAATTAAACGTATACGAGAAGAAAAATATTTGACCTTGGCGGATGAGCAACGAGAGGCGTTGCGACAACAATGTTCGACAAGGACTTGGAGACGTATAATCGGCCTACCGACAATATTAACCCGGCGATGTTGGAAATCACACTCGCTAGAAAACGGGAGATCGCAAAAAAATATGGATGGCCTTGTGATTTTTAGTTTTTTTTTAAGTTAGATTTTATTAAAAATGTAATGTTTTATTTTTATTTAAGATGTAATGCTTTATTTTTAATTAAAATGTAATGGTTTATTTTTAATTTTAAAAAGTTTAAGTTTTTTCCATTTTATCTTAAATATAAAAAAAACATAAAATAAAAATAAAGTTTGCCACTCAGCAAGTGTTTAAACCAATGCCAACAATTTTCAGCAAAGTTTAAACACTTTTGCCTAATTGACATGACGCACTCTGATTGGTCGGTTTTTTGGTTTACCACTCCAAAGTATTTAACCACTCCTTACACCCTTAGTATGAAATATGTTACAATATTTAAATACCTTTTTTTAGTAATTACAATATTTAAATACCTTTTTAGTAAGATAGTAGTAACTAAAATAAACAATATCAAAAGGTTCAAACAAGCAAACTAGGTGATGAGTGCCTGGTGTTTTAGGCGGTGATGGGAGTTGATCTCCAGGCTCTGACATGACAAAAAGTATCTTATATAGTGGCTGATTCTAAACACACCCTACCCCCTCCTAATTATACCCCTTGCAAGGATCTACCTCCCATAAAATTGTTAAAATCTATAGAGAGCCATATCTTGCAACACCAAACCTTTACTGTTAACCAGAAGATCCTTGACCTGCTAAAGTTTCATCTTCTTCGAATAAAAAGGTAACTCTTTAATTTGCATGAAACCATATGCATGTCTTCTCTTTATCTTCCTTGCAATTGTTAAACTGCCGATTTCTTGTTTGACAGATTATCATATTTCGATTGTTGAGAGTATGAACTTTGATTTTTGTTATTAGGACGAGTTTCTGCTAATAGTTATATTTATGCACTTTGATATTTGACTCGACGTGTATGGATTTATGAAAAAAGTATGTCCATAGTACATAGAAGGTTTTTCGGGTAAAAGAGTATAAACGAACGGAACTTGGTTATAGTAGTCAAATATTGGAAATTTGGTACAGTTAGTTGTATTGTTTAGATATATCAGTTCTTTCAATATTTGTTCACTACTGGAAATTGCAGCTCTTGAAATCAAACTTAAAGAGGGCATGATATGAGGATGATATTGGTTTAGCAAACAAGACTAGTAGTACTGTATTTGAACCAGTGCTCGGTATCTAAGAGAGTGGGAAGATAATGGGTGATAGAAAGAGGGTAAATGTAGAAGGAGATCGACTAAGCAGCTTGCCAGATGATCTTATCCATAAAATCCTGTCTTTGTTCGCACCAAACATGCCGTTCAAACAAGTGTATTGTCATCCCGGTGGAGGTATATCTGGACTTCAATTCCCTGCCTCAATTTCTCGTGTAAAGGTTTTCGTACGTTCCCCAAGTTCTCCAAATTTGTTAACCATGTTCTATCTGGCCGAAATAATCAAATAGAAGTGTCTTCTGTCGAGCTCACTTCTCGTGGTAAGGTTGTTCAGGCGTGTGATGAAAGAATTTTGAGCTATGCGTTCTCCCACAATGTCCAAGAAGTAAATATTACTTTCTTGCCTGAAAAGAAGATCGAATTTCCTGTTTCTCTTTTTAGTTCTCAGTCTCTCAAAAATCTTACTTTGACTGGGTGTACTTGGCGCGTTCACAACCTTTCCATCACGACCCCACCTACTTGGGAGCTGCAAACTTTAGCAACGTTGAATCTCCATTTTGTCACATTGCATGATGCCAATACTGACAAGGGTGATAGTCTTTTCTCCCACTGTGCAAACTTGAAGAATCTCACCTTAAAGCATTGTAGACTGGTGGGCTTGAATGGTTTTAATATATCTCATCCTGGGTTATCTAGTCTAACACTTGAAGATAGTTCTGATGGTGTCAATGTGGTTACACCTCAACTCAAGAATCTCATTATAAAAGGTTGGCAAGGGATACTTCTAATATCCGCACCCAACCTTTCCTCCTTGCATTACGAAGGTTCCTATGATTCTTTACAGCTTTCTACCGACCTTTTTCATTTGGAGAAGGTGGATGTATGCCTGTCTTATCCTTCAAATGCTCTTAAAACTGTATGTCTGCTTCAACATTTCCGTAGTGTCAAATTTCTTACACTGAACTTGGAAATTGTCAAGGTATGCCTGTATTGGTCCTTAATGTTATCAACTTATAATTCACATCTAACCGTTTTTTTTTTCAGCATTAACAATAAAAGGATAATACACACATGGTTATTTTTTTTTAACAAAAGAGAGTGCTTACATGAGTCTTACCATTAATTTAAAGAAACACATATTCAGGAAATTAGACTTTTATATCATTACTTATGATTTTGAGATTGCATTACCTTTTGGTTTATTTATCAGCTTCTTTCCTCATCCGTGGAACTAATCACACATCAACCTTCACCGTTTGCCAACTTAAAGAATTTAAAGGTATATCCGAATGATGTTAACCTTGAGGCTGAGAAGCAAACACAACCAGAAGTAACTATGTCAACTGAAGTAAAAAACTATCTGCTAGATAGTTCCCCCGCCCCAGGTGCCACCTTCACAATTGTTTCACATGAGGTATGTAAAGTATATTTTTTATCTTCCATATGTTTTACATATTTCTCTTATTACCTAAGTTCTTATTCAAGTAGCGCCTATCATAGTGACCCATATGTTATGTTCTACAGTGAGCCATAAATCTCAACAAGGAATCGCTATTAATATGGGAGCTTTTGTTTATAAATGTGGATTATCTACATGTTTCATGCTTATTATATAATCTATGCAGGAGGTTAGAACTGCGAGAAATGTTACATCAGCACGAAACCTTATGAGTGAATTGCAGGGGTTTCTTGATGAATGGAAAGAAAATCGTGAAACAAACACAGCTCATATGAAGCAAGACAAGGTACCAATCGAGATTGAGAACCGTAGGGCACAACGAAAAACAAAAAGGAAATGGCCGTTGGGGGAACGGATGACACATATCAAGGACCAGTTCTGGGAAGGGCATAAAAATACTTTTCACGTAATTTCAAAGTTGGAGAAGATTGAAGAAATACTGACGAGGCTACCTACATCACGTCGGGCTAAGTTGCAACAAAGTTTTTCTAATTTGTGCTTGGAAGCCGTCACTATCATGGATAATATTGTGGATCATTTGAAGATTCAATGTGATAAGAAGCCGATACTCTACCTTTCTGAACTTGCTACTGCATCACAACCATCTTCTTGACAAATTGTAAGTTCTTGATTTTGACTTGGTGAATTTTATTGTGAGACATGACGCAGAGCTCGGACAAATAGAGCCTCTGATGTCTTTTGTTTTGTTTTCAGGTTCTAAGTTTTTTTTTTGTGGCTATGGACTTTGATTTTTGGTTTGTAATATCTCTAGTTTATGATACTTACGGCGTATGATGAACGGCTTTGATAGTTTTTGTGATTATCAAATACGTTGCTACAAACTTACCTTTGGATATGGCCTAGTGACTTTAGTCTTCTGTTCTCGAAGTGTCATTTTGGATACCAAGGGATGGCCCAAGTATCCTCGTTTATCTATCAATAAGTAAAATATTGTGTTGGCAAAATCACTTGCCTATGTTATTATTATTATTATTTTTTTATTCACAATTCATCTAAGGTCGAAAAACATAAGTGGATTAATATGAGATATGATAGGTTAAGTAAAAGAAATGAGTAGAAGTTTAGCTTTAGAAGTAACATTTATTAATATACATGTGTATGTTTTAAGCTTTACGTTTGAAGGAGTTTTTGTTTTAACATGTTATAAAGGCACGGTAGAAAGAATAACACACCAACGAACCTACACGAATCCATATACAGGCACCTAACATCCTATACAATAGTGATTTGAGTGAAGGGAATGATGATTAAAGAGGGATTTCAATAAATATATAGAGTTGGTGTTACCATTATGAGTGAAGAAGATAACCAACTTATATGTTTTAGCCATTAGGCTTACCTGTATGGGGAACATCCCGGGCACGGCGAGGCCTGGCATCACCGCCCCCTCCCGGTCCGTTTCGTCGCCAACGTCACCCCATTGTCGTTGAGGAGGTTCCTCTCTTTCTTTATCCATCACACCCCCACACATATACCCCCAAGATTGTTAAATTAATATTAATCGAAGTGAAGAGTAGTTAATATAAATGAGAAAGTGAAGTTATGTTGACTGGAAGTTTTGTCCAGCGAGAATAGTAGGTGCTGCATTTTTCCGGCAAGAATTAGTGTAAGAGATGATGTGAACAAGATGATGGGTATTTGGGTAATTTTATATTGGTAAGTAAGGTCTTTTATGACAATTCATATATAAAGAGTGATGAAAGAGTGGTTAACCAAGGGAGGTTAATTCACTGGACTCGTTAAGTAGGGTTAATCCCTTCTTTCCGATGATCGGTGATTGGATCGTCCGCTGATATGTCTCCTGCACAAGAAAAACACACTGTGACTTGTAACGAGGAGGATGGGGTGGGTGGCGCTTCTTGTTACTACTCTCCGGCTTGAGAATCAGTAATTTGCTTGAGAGCAAAGTGTGTGATAGTAGTAAGTTTGAGAGAGTTTGATAAGCGATACCTCAAACCTGGTCTGGGATGGGTGTGTCAGGCTTGTCGGTCACGGAGGTGATGCCACGTCCCACTGTGGTTGTCAGTCTGTGTGCCAGTGTCGTTTACGTATGGGCTGACAGATGACTGTCATCAGTGCCACTTGTTGTTTTGGCTTGCCACTTGTTGTTTTGGCTACCTGAGTCAAGGTGTCAGTCCCACTTTTGTCGTCAATAGGATGTGGTGCTAGGCCGCATCGCTATCTGCGGTGACCGCGGTTGTTTCCGCGTCCCTTTGTTTGACGAAGATGTTTATGAGATGCGGTGCAGAGCCGCATCGCCTACTTTATCCTTTATTGTGACGAAAATGTTCATAGGATGCGGTGCTAAGTCGCATCACCATGTGCAACATCCATTTTCATACACAAGGTAAGTCTTCTCATCACTTGACCGATTGGATTCGGTATTTGTGTTCGCGTGTGTACGTATGAACGCATATAAGTTCTTACCGGTGGGAGTATTTGATAAGGGTAATGGTCACTCGCGACTACTTCGGTGCAAGATTTGGGACCATACCCCTTCAAAGAGCCAGCAAACTACTTTGTTCTTCACATATTTCATTTCTTGTTCTTTTGAAACTTAGGCTTTTTCTTCTATATATATGGAAAAATCTAATAATGATAAAATAAAAAATAAAGCTTTTATTTCACCAAAGTATTTAGTGCATACGATAGCAATTTAATGATTTACACCGAGGACATACGTTTTGAATCTACCCTTCCAAGTTGGATAATCATTCAAATGAAAGCGCCTAGGTGGACGACTGACGCTTTCTGTCTCATTATCACGAATAAACATACTTTGAATACTTTGGCTTTGATTAGCGACAAACACCCACTAACTTTCGGAAATCATTACAGATTGTCTCGGTAAAAGCGATTAAACCCACGACATGTTAGTAATATTTTGTGGTAGAGGGTTGTTTGCGATGTACGAGAGATTGAACCCACGACAAGTTAGGGTTACTTTGTGGTTGAGGGTCATTTGGCTTTATGTGGTTTACCCAATCCCACGGGTTTGTAACCATTGTATCTGAAAATTACGACCCTTGTGATAAATTTCAACAAGACAAACTATATTCTTTCTTATTAAATAA
The DNA here is from genome assembly GCF_002127325.2 of Helianthus annuus. NCBI lineage: Eukaryota > Viridiplantae > Streptophyta > Magnoliopsida > Asterales > Asteraceae > Helianthus > Helianthus annuus. Next base: position 8,499,966 of record NC_035449.2, read on the forward strand.
CAGATTCGTTTAAATAACAAATGGGCCGGACACTGTTGTTTGATAAAAGAGTAAACTTCCGTTTTGCTCCCTCAGTTTGGTCCTTTTAACAATTTTGCACAATCCTTTAAAAATAGTCATTTTACTCCTTGGTCTATTTAACTTATCTTCATTTCACGCCACGCCTCTAACTTCGTTCAAAATTTTTGTTAAAGGTAAGGGTATTATAGTAATCCTACATATAAAATTTTAAATTAATTTCCAGAAACCATTATTTTTTTGTCTTTACCCCCTTCACCCCTACCACGACAGCCACCTCTTAGAAACATCACCACAACCACATCCTACATTCACCACCACAGCCACCACCTATAACCACCAGAACCACCCCCATCTGACCACCACCGTTCTCACCGTCACCCTTGAATTTTTCCAAGTCTTTCTCCCAGCCACCACCACCATTCACCACCTGCCGCCGCCACCGCCAGTAGCCGACCACCGCCACCAGAACCCTAAAACATAGTCTGAAAGACGAACCCCCATTGATGTGCTATCAATTCTCCGACGCCATTACACCTTCACCACCTGATAACCACCATCAACAAACACCCACTACCACAAATACATTAAAATAAAAACCCCTTTTTGAAAACCAATTTTTTGACAACCTTCTATCTCTGACTTCAGATCTGTGAGCACTACAACTTCATATATATAATTAGCTATGAAAACCTAGCTGTCGTGACCCTTCTTGCGATTAGGGCTTCAGCTCTGCCTTTAAATCTGACCGAAGAAGACAAACATGTTTTTGTCGGGTGTAGAGAGAGAAGGTTGTGATTCGATGGTGGGGGTTGTTGTATGAGTGTGGGGTGTCAGAAGTGAAGGTTGAAGGTCGTGGTGGTTGGTGATGGAGAAGAAAGAGAGAAGAAAGGGGAGAGACACTAGGGATGTTTGGGATTCTTCTCAAAAACAACTTATCTACCTATTATACTAAAAAAATACACTTAATGCCACATGTCCTTTTCTTAGGCAATCATTTTGTTGATGTGGACACCCTCTTAATCAAGATAATTCACTATGGGCGCCAATCCTCAATTCTCCTTTATCTCCTTCTCACGTATGTTTCCCACCGCCATCTCTATCTCTCCTTTCCCCATTTTTCTTTAACCCTAGCCCTCAATCAGTCACGGATTCTTCTCCTCTCCTTTTTCTTTCGTTATCATTTTTGCTCCTAATCCTACGCCTCCATACTCATTCGCCACTAAATCAATTGTAAGTTTATTTGAATCGATGTTCATTCTTTTCAGTTTTATTTTGATTCTTAATCGACAATGGAACAGGATGCATTTCACTGGTAGATGACGATAGTTGTGGTAGGTTGAATTGAGAAAGCAACCATCTCAGTTTTTTTCATTAGGGTTTTTCTTTAAATCTTCTCAGCGTCTCTCTAATTAAGGTTAGTATACAAGTTCATAACTTATAGTTCATCTATCTAACTGAACTTTCTATTATTCGAATCCATAAAGTTGTGTCATTTAGATTAGGGTATATTCTTTGATATATTGTGACGTTAAATTGTCTAATGTTGTTTTGTTCCAATTCAGTAGTGTTCTCTTTAGGAACAATGTGGATTTGACATAGAAAAATAAATTTGGCCAAGTCAGTTTTTTTAATGTTCATTTTTTATTAGGGTTTATGTTTTGAATCAGGTCTTGAAATGATAATAGTGGAGAACAAATCCTTATGTCAGAATCCTCTTCAAAGGAAATGAAAGAAAAACAAAGCTATGGTTTTTCAAATTTGCTTATTTCTAGTTTATTTGTTATATGGATTTTTGAAGTTTTTTCTGGTGACGCAGCATATAAAGAAGAACAAATATCCAAGATAGGATGCAGAGTTCAAGTTCAAGTTAGAAGAGCCTCATGTGAATGATAAGTTGCATGTGGAAGTTTGTAGTGCTTCATCCAAGATTGGGCTATTGCATCCTAAGGTAATTTTTGTGGTAAATTGATCATTTTAACTTTCTTATTTGAGCTGATTGATTTCTCTATATCTCACTGAGCCCAAGTCCATTGGCTTCCCAATAGTTATACTTGTGAGATTACTTTTCTTCAGTAATGGTTTGGGCCGGGCTAATTGAACAGTGAGTCAAAACAAGTAGTTTTTTGTTTCGGCTAAATTGGTTCCAAATTGGCACCTAAAGTAACAGACTTTCGTGGTCGAGTTGATTATTTTAAGCTGTTGGATTGCTAATTGAATTATCAATATCTCTTTTAGCCAAAATCAACGGGTTGCAGGAGAGTTATACTTGTGAGTTGTGATGCTACTTTTCTTCAGGTCATGGTTTGGCTGAGCTGGTTGAATAGCGAGTCAAAACGAGTAATTTTTTGTTTGGGCCAAATTGAGCCGTCTAAATATAAGAATGTTAATTAGAAATTGCATCTAAAATTTTTTGTCCGTGCCCAACAAGAGATTCGCTTTTAATCTATTTTCTTAAAATTTGGTTATTTTCCAAGATATTGCTTCCAGTTGTTAAGTCTTTTTATTTATTTATTTATTTATTTTTATTTTCAATTCTAGGAATGGGGTAAGTTTTGAAGTTAGCGTTCGACTTCTCGGTGGTTTAATGGTATGAGGGTACACAATAGCAGATATTGTAAGCTATAGTTTGTTAGGATTGTTGTTTGTGAGATCCTTAAGAGGTTGCCGCGTGTCGTGGTATGTAACTTGGGATGCTTTAGCAAGATGCTAGCAACAGGTGGGTCATTTAAAAAATAAGCATTTTCTAACACCATAATTTTCATTTAACACAAGTATTATATTCTTCAAATATACTACGTATCAGTTAACTTTGCTCCATGATTGATGAAAAACGTATATTGGGCTGCTGGTACAACTTTGTTTCAACTACAATTTCTCTTGCAAAATGTTTGACAAAGCCCGCTATTTACATTCGTATCAAGATACAAAAGGTACACATTACAAACTTCTTATACATTCATATATCTTGCTTTAATGTTATTGAACTACAAAAAAAGATGTGCAGAACCAAATGCTTAAAATATATAGATAATCAATTTATTGTTTTGTATAAATTGGCAAGAACTGTTGTACCAACTACTTTTTTACTAAGCTTAATGAGGTTTGGGTTGGGTTAAACACTGGTTTATAGAATACATTAATTGACCGGATTGTTTTCCCTAAGCTGCAGTTGATGGAGATGAAAGTTCTGATAATATAGACAAATTTTTTTATAAGCTATTTTTTAGAATAGGTCAGGTATCTTGGTTGCTACTGTTGAATAAATGTAGGCGATGTTTTATTTATTTTGTGTTTATGTATATTATTTGGGGTTTACTATAAGGTTTTCTGTACATGATTTGAATAGCTGTAACCAGTCCATAACGGACTTGCAGGTGATTGTGGGAAGGACCTTTTAATTTTCTTTAGTTGTTATTGAGTAACCCTTTTCTTTGTTCCATATCTTTTGCTACAATAATCTTACAAAGTTTATTATTTTAGATTTTCTAACCTTTTCCTCTATCTGTCAAGATTCTCTAAGTGTTGGAGTGTTGAAATATTGTGCACTAGATAACTAGATTTTCATACATGTAGTGATCCTTAAAAGTGTGATTTACTGAGGCAAGTATTGGCATAAAATAATTATCATGTCTAATTCAACATACATACCCTGCAAATATGAAGTATCATGTCTTTTAAAAATATTAGTGTAGTTAGGTGACTATATGGGTTAGATGGGATCGGTAACAGGTCCGTGTTTAAACAGGTTATTTTCTATGCGAGTCAAACAAACAAGTTGGGTTGCAAACATGTTTTTGTTCTTTTTCATTGTTGTAAAAATAATCTAGATGTCTTAAAAAATTTAGTAGGTAGCTAAACGAAGGGTAAGGCGGTCAAAATGGTAAGACTGTGAAATATTATCTAGATGTTGAGATTGGGTGGGTAAGCGTAGCGGGTTCGGTTTAAATAGGCCACTCCATGTATGAGGCTAAGAAGTTATGTCAAATGGCTCTTGACACTCACAAAGCAAATGCTTCAACTGCTTCTATATAAGCAGCATCAGTCCAAAGACTTATGGGTATTGTTTGTGATGCCAAGGGTGAATATAAGCCTTCACTTGAACATTATGCGTTAGCTAGCATCATCATGTCTACCACGAATCGGTCAAACAAATTGAGCTATGTACATTTCACAAGTTAAAAAACACACATAGATAATTATTTTATGCCAATACTTGCCTTAGTAAATCACACTTTTAAGGATCACTACATGTATGAAAGGTAGATTATATATACATATATGGAAATGTTAACTGGGGAAAGTTAAGCACTAAGGTGTCTGAGATAGGTTGACTCGTTAAATGATGGTGTTTGCTTGACTTAAACAATGATCTTTTGCCAGATAAGTAACTATACAGGTTTACAGACTTGGCTTGGTCTTTTTGCTCTTTTTTTAGTTTTTTATATTATTGCCTTTTCTTTTTAGCCATGTCACTGTATCATATCTCTTGATGTTTGGTTCTTTATTCATATGCATACAAGCGAAATGATTAATTAAGTATTCTCCTAATCAACTTTCGTAATTTGTTATAGTTTATGTATTGTTATTATTACTAAAACCAATTTCACCGCCACAGTAATCATTCTATTGTTTAGCTTTTGGGCACCATGTTTTATAAGTTTTCTGAATTAAGCACCAGTACTTTTATTTTTATTTTTTTTGCAAACTGACATTTAGCTTTTTTGTTCTTTTTACAGTTTGGTGTGAACCTGGTTGCTAGAGCTGAAAAGTCACAATGGGACCCCAAGGTACTTCTTCATTCATCATTTTCTTTTGTGTTTGTTGTGTTTATATTTTTTAAGGGTTTGAATAATGATAACAATAATAACTGCTAAAAGTTTAAGGCTGTTTTTATATGAAAATGATAGATATTTGTGCATTTTTTCTATCTATCTTTTTTTATCAGGTGGGATTTGACTTAAAAAAGTCAAACTTGGTACTTCAAAGGGTTTTAACAGATAGATTTTTAAGAATAATTGACTTTGAACTAATTGTCATCAATAATGAGAGTGGAGGGTGTACCAATTGCTATATGTATACCGTACACCACCTGAACCTGAACTCGGAGAGAAAAGCAAACTATTCATTTGGAGTGTGTTTCTAAATCTGCTAAAGGTGAAGGCTAGACTAAGCATGTTCAATGAACGGGTCAACGGGCATGCGCAAGCTACAAGTCTTATAGCATAAGCATGGAGTGAAATTCCGATACCCAGGTGAGTTAGTCATATGTATTATTTTGACTAAAAAGTCAACTGCTTTATATGGTTATGTATAGGTCGTAATGATTGGGTCATCTGGAAGATGTGGGCTGGGATCCTATGGTCAAATAAGCTAGAATTAAAAGGGAAGAACTTGGGCCGTCGGTACAACTGTATATAAATATGGTACAACTTTTTTAGCAGTCGCAAGAAGTAGACAAGATTTTACACATGGCAAAATTTACACATGGCGAAGAATGTTTATGTGGAGTTTCTACCTTTTTGTCTCTAATACTTTAAATTCATTTACATTTATTCAATTATCTGATCGTCGGGTTTAATATGTTTTTATTGCAATGGTTATGTTATGGATAATTATGTGTTTTTTGGCTCATTGAATGTTAAAGGCATGTGTTACAATTACAACTTTGAAACGCTTTTGGCTATGTTGCCTATATCAATTCATTTGTGTATTTAGGTGCTAATTATAAGTTTGTAGAATAAAATGTCATAAAAGAAAGCACAAAAAAATAAAATGTAAAAGGACAAACTTCATATTTGGTTTTGTGAGTTCATTGTAAATCAATCATTACAAAAGTAATGGAACTTTTGTTCCATTTTAAATTTTATGTAAACGACATTTACTTTCTGGAGTTGGCTTACACTTGAAACAACCCGTCTTCTCTCATGGTCAATCGTGTGTTGCTGATAAAACGCGAAATGGAGTCAAACTACTAATACTTGACAACAACGGCAAACCTACAGATAAAACAATTAATGTGGTTTATAAAGAGATTTTCAACGAATTGTGATCGTTGCATATTCATGTATTTCAATTTGTCGTACTCTATTCGTTTGTGTTTTAATGTGTATAAAATCATAATATTTATATTAATGGTAATGGTGATACTGAAGATATTTCCTTTTACCAACCCATGAAATTCGCGGGTTCTTAAACTAGTTAACTTATATAAGTCATAAGTTATAAGTTAGAATTTCTAACTTCTCTAAAACAACTTTTCACACACAAAAACAACTTAAATAAGTTAAACCAAACACTATAAAAACAACTGATTAACTTTAATAGGTCAATAAGTTATAAGTTGCTCCAAAATAAGCTAACCCAAACACCCACACTGTTGGTATGTGTTAGGTATATATAAAGAAATATAATATATGTAAATTACCTAAAATACCCTTTTTATCCTTAAAATTACAAAAGTACCCTTTCAGTTAACATACAATATGGATGGAGTTAAGACCGTGGAGCAAACTAGCGATAAACATCAGGGAGTAAAATGACTATTTTTAAAGGATTGTGGCAAAACCATTAAAACGACCAAATCACATGAAGCAAAACGGAGGTTTACTCTTGATAAAATATAATGTGTCAATTAATCCAGAAATGATGATGGGCCACTTAATGTTCCTTTAAAGAATGGCGCAAGAGTTATGTTTTAAAGATGTTTCAAACAATGGCCCAATTCTCGTTTGTTTAATTGTTTGAAAGTGATAGGTTTCACTTGTTTATGTTGGGCCCTACTTTTTGAAACTTAAAACGATGGTCTTTCAAAATGATGGCATGAGTATGGAATTGGAATCCAAACGATGATGGTATCTATGGTGGGCCTTTTATGAATTATTGTTTGAGCAAACAACATTTGGCTTGATGAATGGAATGTCGAACCCAAACATCATTAGCGACATACACAAAAGTTGTGCATCAACAATACGTGTGTGAGACTGCGACCACAGACAGGGTTGGGTAGCCCAAACTCATCAACTCCAGTTATGGGGAAAACTCGTCACACGGAGGCTTACATGGAATTGGATTCAAACTTGAGACTTATGATCTCTAACCCAAATATCACTTCCTCTCCGGTGTCAATTGAACTATAGCTCATTCGATGAGCTATAGCTCATTTGATCTGGGCCCAACTTTGCAGCCCACGTAAACATTCTCATTGGATAGGCCCACACCATTACGATAATATTCGTTAGCTAGTGGATTTTTTTTGAATGGCCAACATAATCAATCCCGAGCACCCACTGGACAAACGGAGTACTCCGAGAGTAACCCGAGTCCACCACCAATTCCGGGGAAAACCCAGTAACCCACCCGCCTATAGGCACGAAGTGAAATTACCAGTAAACCCGTTTTGCTCAAAGATCCAACCCAGGTTTCCCTGGGTCTCCCATCATTGCCCACCAGTGTCTCACCCTGCACCAAGTAAGAGTTAAATCTATATATCTCAAAAGAAATGCAAGCTACTGTTGTGGTTGGTTCGCCGCCCGTCCGTTTTTTCGTCGTGTTTGGCTTTGTGTTAATGAAGTTTTCCTTTAAAAAAAAAAATCTACAGATCTTAGCTAGTGGATTACAAAAGGCATTTGTATCCGTAGGCTCTTTATTGGGAATAGAACCTTCCTCCCCCAAGACACCAGGGTGTTTATTGTTGACCTTTCGAGTTCCTCAAACATGACCGGTATTCTCCAAGGCAAGGCAACCGCTTGAGGATCCACATCCATGCGATGCGGCTGTTCATTTCCGTACATGTTATTGCCGTAGATGTTGTCAAATTTCTTATTTATTATAATATAATATAATATTTTCTAAAACAATATCTAAAGAGAAGCCATTAATGTATGTTTGACAGTGATATAAATTCACAATCGCTTCATGCCCACACGGCTCACGCTCATATCTTGCAACACCAAATGTGTGCTTTTAACCAGAAGATCCTTGAATTTCTACATGTTTCATCTTCTTCAAACAAAAAAGGTAAGTTTTCGCATGTCATCTCTTTATCTTTTTTTTTTTTTTGCAATTGTTGAACTTCCGATTTCGTGTTTGTCAGATTATCATATTGAAATGTGAAATGTCGATTGTTGTTTCCTTCGTCTTTAGCATCGGTTATGGTTGTGTATTTTTCTTAATAGTTTCTGTTAAACTTGTTTGTTGTTTTCTTTTTCTAGCTTATATAAAACTTATAAGGCTCTAGTTATAGTTATTTAGTAATTAAGACAGTTATCAAAATGTAGTCTTTGGGTTTGTTAATTGCTGAACTGCTGATTTGTCATATGTCGATTATTGAAAGTTTCAACTGATTTTTGGTTGACAGGATGAGTTTCTGCTAACAGTTTTTTGTCTGCATGTTGATTCTGGACTGACACGAACATATATAAACTATATGAATTTATGAAAAAGTGTATCTATAGAAGGATTTGAAGGTAAAAGAGGATAAACTAACATTTTCTGGAGTGTTATGCTTCCAATATCGCATGTGTAGCCAGTGGTGGGATTGACTATATATTTTTATAAAATTCACTGTTTTATCTACCATCACCAAAAGCTTGTTGCAAAAAAGTATCTCAATTGTATAGTCTAGTTTTGAAACAAAATTAAAGTATGGTTAGCTGCATTGTTTAGATATATTAAACCTTAATGAGTTGCATTACTGTTAATTGCAGCTTTTTGAATCAAAATTAGAGGCTATGATATGAAGATGATGTTGGTTTAGCAAACAAGAATAGTAGTACGGTATTGAAACCAGTGCTTGTATCGAGATAAGAGTGCTAAGAGAATGGGTGATAGAAAGAAGATGAATGTAGAAGAAGATCGACTAAGCAGCTTGCCGGACGATCTTATCCATAATATTCTGTCTTTTGTTAGCATCAAACTTGCTGTTAAAACCAGTGTTTTGTCATCTCGGTGGAGGTATATCTGGACTTCAATGCCTTGTTTGAATTTCTCAAGTAAAGGTTTTCGTACGTCGCCCAAGTTCTCAAAATTTGTTAAACATGTTCTATCTGGCAGAAATAATCAAATAGAGGTGTCTTCTGTCGAGCTCACTTCTCGTGGTAAGGTTGTTCAGCCGTGTGTTAAAAGAATTTTGAGCTATGCATTCTCCCACAATGTCGAACAAATGAATATCACTTTCTTGCCTGAAAAGAATATCGAATTTCCTGTTTCTCTTTTTAGTTCTCAGTCTCTCAAAAATCTTACTTTGACTGGGTGTACTCGCAACATTTACGACCTTTCCATCACGACCCCGCCTACTTGGGAGCTGCAAACTTTAGCAACATTGAATCTCCATTTTGTCACATTGCATGATGCCAATACTGACAAGGGTGATAGTCTTTTCTCCCACTGTGCAAACTTGAAGAATCTCACCTTAAAGCATTGTAGACTGGTGGGTGTGAATGGGTTCAATATATCTCATCCTGGGTTATCTAGTCTAACACTTGAAGATGGTTGTGATGATGTCAATGTGGTTACACCTCAACTCAAGAATCTCATTATAAAAGGTTGGCGAGGGATACATCTGATGTCCATATCCGCACCCAACCTTTCCTCCTTGCATTACGAAGGTTCTTATGATTCTTTACAGCTTTCTACCGACCTTTTTCATTTGGAGAAGGTGGATGTATGCCTGTCTTATCCTTCAAATGCTCTTAAAACTGTATGTCTGCTTCAACATTTCCGTAATGTCAAATTCCTTAGACTTAACATGGAAATTGTCAAGGTATGCATGTATTTGTCCTTGATGTTATCAACTTATAATTCACATCTAACCATTTTTTTCAGCATTAACAATAAAAGGATAATACACACATGGTTATCTTTTTAACAAAACAGAATGCTTACATGAGTCTTACCACTTCCATTTGACTACTCTCTCTATTTACATTAATTTAAAGAAACGCATATTCAGGAAATTAGACTTTTATATCGTTACTTATGATTTTGAGATGGCATTACTTTTTGGTTTATTTATCAGTGTCTTTCCTCGTCTGTGGAACTAATCTCACATCAACCTTCACCGTTTGCCAACTTAAAGAGTTTAAAGGTATATCCAAGTAATGTTGACCTCAAGGCTGAGAAGCAAACACAACCAGAAGTAACTATGTCTACTGAAGTAAAAAACTATCTGCTAGATAGTTCCCCCGCCCCAGGTGCCACCTTCACAATTGTTTCACATGAGGTATGTACACTCTGAAATATATTTTTTATCTTCCATATGTTTTACATATTTCTCTTATTACCTAAGTTCTTATTCAAGTAGAGCCTATCATAGTGACCTATATGTTATGTTAATCTCAACAAGAAATGGCTATTAATATGGGAGCTTTTGTGTATAAATGTGGATTATCTATATGTTTCATGCTTATTATATAATCTATGCAGGAGGTTAGAACTGCGAGAAATGTTACATCAGCACGAAACCTTATGAGTGAATTGCAGGGGTTTCTTGATGAATGGAAAGAAAATCGTGAAACAAACACAGCTCATATGAAGCAAGACAAGGCACCAATCGAGATTGAGAACCGTAGGGCACAACTAAAAACAAAAAGGAAATGGCCGTTTGGGGAACAGATGACACATATCAAGGACCAGTTCTGGAAAGGGCATAAAAATACTTGTCAAATAATTTCAAAGTTGGAGAAGATTGAAGAAATACTGACTAGGCTACCTACATCACGTCGGGCTAAGTTGCAACAAAGTTTTTCTAATTTGTGCTTGGAAGCTGTGACTATCATGGATAATATGGTGGATCATTTGAAGACTCAATGTGATAAGAAGCCGAGACTCTACCTTTCTGAACTTGCTACTGCATCACAACCGTCTTCTTGACAAATTGTAAGTTATTGATTTTGACTTGGTGAATTTTATTGTGAGTCATGACGAGCTCGGACAAATAGAGCCTCTAATGTCTTTTGTTTTGTTTTCAGGTTCTAAGTTTTTTTTTTGTGGCTATGGACTTTGATTTTTGGTTTGTAATATCTCTAGTTTATGATACTTATGGCGTATGATGAACAACTTTAATTGTTTTTGATTATTAAATATGTTGCTACAAACTTACCTTTGGATATGGCCTAGTGACTTTAGTCTTCTGTTCTGGAAGGGTCATTTTGGATATACCAAGGGATGGCCCAAGTATCCTCGTTTATCTATCAATAAGTAAAATATTGTGTTGGCAAAATCACTTGCTTAGGTTATTAGTTTTTTTTTTAACAATTCATCTAAGGTCGAAAAACATAAGTGGATTAATGTGAGATATGATAGGTTAAGTAAAAGAAATGAATAAAAGTTTAGCTTTAGAAGTAACATCTATACTATACATGTGCATGTTTTAAGCTTTATGTTTTAACATGTTATAAAGGCACGGTAGAAAGAATAACACACCAACGAACCTACACGAATCCATATACAGGCACCTAACATCCTATAGAATAGTGATTTGAGTGCAGGAAATGATGATTAGAGAGGGATTTCAATAAATATTTAGAGTTGGTGTTACCATTATGAGTGAAGAAAATAATAACCAACTTATATGTTTTAGCCATTCGGCTTACCGGTGTGGGGGACATCCCCGGCACGGCGAGGCCCGGCATCACCGCTCCCTCCCGGTCCGTCCCGTCGCCAATGTCACCCCATTGTTGTTGAGGACGTTCCTCTCTTTCTTTATTCAACACACGCACCCCAAGATTATTAAATTAATATTAATCGAAGTGAAGAGTAGTTAATATAAATGAGAAAGTGAAGTTACGTTGACAGGAAGTTTTTTCCGACGAGAATAGTAGGTGTTGCATTTTTCCGGCCATAATTAGTGTAGAGAGATGATGTGAACAAGATGATGGGTATTTGGGTAATTTTATAATGCTAAGTAAGGTCTTTTATGACAATTCATATATAAAGAGACAGCAAACTACGTTCTCCACATATTTCATTTTTGTCCCTTTGAAACTTTTGGCTTTCTCTTCTATAAATATGGAAAAATCTAATAATAATGATAAAGTAAAATAAAAACTAAAGCTTTTATTTTACTTGGGTATTTAGTGCATATGATAGCAATTTAATGATTTACACCCAGAACATACGCTTTGAATCTACCCTTCCAAGTTGGATAATCGTTCAAATGAAAGAGCTTAGGTGTGGCCCTTTCTGTCTCATTATCATGAATAAACATACTTTGAATACTTTGGCTTTGATTAGCGACAAACGCCCACTAACTTTCGGAAATCATTACGGATTGTCTCGATAAAAGCGATTGAACCCACGACATGTTAGGATTATTTTGTGGTAGAGAATTGTTTGCAAAGGTACGAGAGATTGAACCCACGACAAGTTAGGGTTACTTTGTGGTTGTGGGTCATTAGGCTTTATTGTGGTTTACCCAATCCCACGGGTTTGTAACCATTGTATCTGAAAATTACGAGCCTTGTGAAAATTTTTAACAAGACAAACTATATTCTCTGATTAAATAACAGATTCGTTTAAATAATAAATGGGCTGGACACTATTGTTTGATAAAATATAATGTGCCAATTAATCCTCAAACGATGATAGGCCACTTAATGTTCCTTTAAAGAATGGCGCACGAGTTATATTTTAAAGATGTTTCAAACGATGGCCCAATTCTTGTTTGTTTATATTGTTTGAAAGTGATGGCCTTCACTTGTTGTTTATGTTGGGCCCTGCTTTTTGAAATTTAAAACGATGGTCTTTCAAAATGACGGCATGAGTAGAGAATTGGAATCCAAACGATGATGGCATCTAAGTGGGCCTTTTATGAATTATTGATGAATGGAATGTCGGACCCAAAGATCACTAGCGACATACACAAAAGTGCATCAACAATACGGCTGCGACAACAGACAGCGTTGGGTAGCCCAAACCCATCAACTCCAGTCCTGGGGAAAACCAGTAACACGAAGACTTACATGGAATTGGATTCAAACTTGAGACTTATGATCTCTAACCCAAATATCACTTTCTCACCGGTGTCAATTGAACTACAGCTCATTTGATGAGCTATAGCTCATTTGATCTGGGCCCAACTTTGCAGCCCACGTAAACATTCTCATTGGATAAGCCCACACCATTATGATTATCTTCGTTTGCAGCCCACGTAGGCTCTTTATTGGGAAAAGAACCTTCCACCCCCAAGACACTAGGGTGTTTATTGTCGACCTTTCGAGTTCCTCAAACATGACCGGTTCTTCATTCTCCAAGGCAAGGCAACCGCTTGGGGATCCACATCAATGCGATGCGCCTGTTCATTTCCGTACATGGTAGGCTACACGGTATGGGGGACGTCCCCACACCGTCGAGGTCCGGCGCCCGCAGCAAACACCGTGCCGCCCCCTCCCCGTCGCGGCTTCCCCGTCCGAATCTCGCCGTTGGCAACGTTCCAAAAATGTGGGCCCCATTCCTTATTTGACCGTTAAAAACAAAGTAAATTAAATATTTTCCAACGGCTATTTTTTTAATCCTCCTCCATTTCACTTCCATTTTTATAAATACTCACCTCTTTTACTCATTTTTTCACAACTTTTCACCCACTACAATCTCACATCTCTTAACCGCTACCATCCCATCTCTCGCTAAAAAATTATCATGGCTTCACCCATTTCTTCCATTTCTTCAATTTCTTCTATGTCTTCATCGTCTCCGTCTGCGTGGTATTCATCATCTTCAAACGAACCCGGCCACGACATGGAAGACGAAGACTAGTAGCTTGTTTTAATATATAGGATATTTTTAAGTTTTTTTTTTTAACTTTATTCTTTTTAAGTTTATGTGTTTTTTTTTTTAATTTATTTTTTTTAAGTTTAATTTTTTTTTTTAGTTTATGTAATGTTTTTTAATATTAATGAAAATATTTTGTTACTTTATTTGTTAAATGTTAAAAAAAGTTGAAGATTAAAAAAAATAAAAAAACATAAAACTGGTGGAGGACTATGACTAGGACCATCCTCCCATGCCCTCTAGTTTTGGAGGATGGTGCATCCTTGGGAGGACTATGACGTATCGCCTACGTGGCGGATCATCCTCAAAGGATAGACCATCACCATACCTTGTAGTCTTATTGCCGGAGTCCGGAGATGTTGTCAAATTTCTTATTTATTATAATATAATATTTTCTAAAACAATATCTAAAGAGAAGCCATTAATGTATGTTTGACGGCTTCATGCCCTCACGCTCGTATCTTGCAACACCAAATGTGTGCTGTTAACCAGAAGATCCTTGAACTTCTACATGTTTCATCTTCTTCAAATAGAAAATGTAAGTTTTCGCATGTCATCTCTTTATCTTTTCTTGTTTGTCAGATTATCATATTGAAATCTAAAATGTTGATTGTTGTTTCCTTGGTCTTTAGCATCGGTTATGGTTGTGTATTTTTCTTAATAGTTTCTGTTAAACTTGTTTGTTGTTTTCTTTTTCTAGCTTATTTAAAACTTAAAAGGCTTTAGTTATAGAGGTGAAGTTGGCTTCTAATTGTAAGAAGTGTAAGAAGACTTTATGTGACAACTCGAACTTTAGACATGCTTTGATGTAACGTTACGTGCTCATGAGAACTGAATTTGGTAATTTTAAATGAATAATTGTTTACGTGTGTTGTGTATGTATGAATGTTATGTGTTGCACGAGCCCAAACTACACAAACCGGCCACACAAAGCCCTTTGGGCCACTCCTTGTGCACGCGGACCATTAGACAACCAAGTGGGCTCGGCCCACTCCCCACTCGCAACACACAAAACCAAGTTAGGGGTTTTGTTTTACCACTTTTGCAAATCACAAACACACACAAACCCTAGAAGCTTTGCTCTCTCTCTCTCGGCTTGTTGAGGAACCGACGGCACAAGACCATCCGACCACCCTCTTGTTCGGATCACATCTCGTTACGTGTAATCGGTTAGTATATTAGCTATGATTATGTGTTTTATGCTTAGGTGATGCCATGATAAATCGGATTGTATGAATTAGTATTCGGTTGGTATGAGTTATTTGATTGTGCTCTTGTTAATCGGTTTCTGTGAATGATGATCATGTTTTCATACGAAATAGGTTGCATGAGTGATTTGTTAATTGGTCCGAATTGATGTTTGTAATCGGCTGAGATGATTCTGCTTGTACATGCGAATTAGGGTGCATGCTAGGATGGTGTTATGATTAGGATTCGGTTTAGTGTTGGTTGATAATCCGATTATTGATTTGATACGGTTATGAATTTGCTAAATGATGAAGGTTTGAAGACATTATGAATATGATTGAATAATCCTTGTTTGATCTGATTTCCGAAACTGCCTAAGTGTTTGCTGAAATCACGGAGTTTAATTGACTAGAATTATGGAAACCAGTTACACAGCCGGTTGCGACTCAGATTGCGAGTCGAAACCTCCCCGTCTCGACTCGAAACCACAAACAGCACCAGCCGAAACCACGGTTGCGAGTCCCGTTGCGACTCGTAACCAGACCATGATGAACCGAGATCTCCATTGCGACTCGCAACCAGCTGTT
This sequence comes from Helianthus annuus, assembly GCF_002127325.2. NCBI lineage: Eukaryota > Viridiplantae > Streptophyta > Magnoliopsida > Asterales > Asteraceae > Helianthus > Helianthus annuus. Next base: position 8,515,529 of record NC_035449.2, read on the forward strand.
GCGACTCGTAATCTCCGGTTGCGACTCGAGATCTCCGTTGCGACTCGTGACCACCCTTTGCACGCACACTGTTGGGCCTTCACTGTTACGGGCCCAATCTATTGAGCCCAACGATTTGAACTGTGGACTGTTTATTAATGGACTTGTATGTGTTTGCTATTTGGGCCGATTGAGAATCTGGACTGTTTTGTTATTGGGCTGCTTATGCTATTGGGCCGGGTATTGTTGGACTTAGACAATTGGATCCTCACATGCTATGTCTTATCTGCTTACGTGCGTACATGTTTGCCATAACTATACGTGATTACTATATACGTGCTATATACGAACCTGACTCGTATAATAACCATGATAGGACGTGAGTGACCATTTACTTGCTACTTATATTCCTTGTGTATCTGCCGAGCAAACCAAGGTGAGTTCGCACAGCCAAGGCATGGGATTCCCGGGTTGGGAATTGGGTTGGATTTGTTACTGTAAAATGAGTTACTCGTACTTACGCATATACCAGACTATAGACCATCGTCCTCAGGTTAGTCAGGACACGTTACGTAAAGCCTACGTAACCCAGTATGCTTGCCATATGTCTCCCGGGTCGGGAAGGACACGTTACGTAAAGCCTACGTAACCCAATACCATTCACTGGCTTCCAGGTCGGAAGGCCACGCTGCGTAAAGCCTACGTAGCCCCCACGCGTACCACTGTCCTCGGGGAAGGGCACGTCACGTAAAGCCTACGTGACCCTGTACGTATTCCTGTTCTCGGTAAAGAAGAACACATGGTCGGATGTTAGTCTAGTAAGTACCGTTAATGAGAAGCCCTCATTAACCAGGATGAACATGGGAAGCCCCCACCTTTATTACACACTAGTATGGGAAGCCCCCACTAGCTATACTTATGCATTACACAATGAACTTACTTTCTGTGAACTCGCTCAACTAGTTTGTTGATTATTTGCTGCATGCCTTGCAGGACCTTAGGTATACTTGGAGCTTGCACAGGGAAGAGCAGGTCGTTGTGGGCAGATGGATCGTGATGATGTTGAACTCATAACTCGTAAAACTATTTGGATTTACTTTACTATGCTTCCGCTACTTAAAACAGTGTTTGGTTTTTGAAACATCAATCATGTCATGGTGACTTATATTAACTACTTCTATTATTAATTGCTATGGTTTGATATGATTGATGGCTTGATCCTGGTCAGTCACGCTCCCGAGCGGTGGTATTCCGCGGGTGGATTTTTGGGGGTGTGACAGATTGGTATCAGAGCCATTGGTTATAGAGAACTAGGTTTTAATATGGGAAAACGTTTTTATTAAAACCGGACTATAACCAGAACAGTGCTCTCAACGATCCACAACGACGCTTCGCTCCACGTGCAAGACTCGACATCTTAGGTAATAAGGTTATGTTTATTGCCTGTTTGCTAGAACTGCTTAGAACTTTGCTCGCATTACGCTTAGATACACATACTTTGATTACATGAGAACACCTATATGCCTACGCTTTTCTGTCATCGCCCTACTCGCGAACCATTCTTACGTATGCTACTTATTACTATGAAGATCATGTCTGGAAGAATCAACATGACACAAGCCCAGCTAGAGGCTCTCGTTCAAGCCCAAGTCACAGCAGCATTTGCGGCTGCTCAAGCAGGTCAACACGCGCAGCAGCCTGTCTGCACGTTCAAGAACTTCATGGACTGTCGTCCAAACTCTTTCAGCGGCACAGAGGGGGCAGTTGGACTCCTCCACTGGTTCGAGAAGCTAGAATCAGTATTCGAAATGTGCGAGTGCCCTGAGGCTCGCAAGGTCAAGTTTGCCACCGGTACTTTGGAGGGAATAGCATTAACTTGGTGGAACGCCCAAGTTCAAATCTTAGGGTTGGCAGCTGCTAACGCCACCCCATGGAACGATTTCAAGGAACTCATTAAGCGTGAGTACTGTACACGTGAGGATATTCATAAGTTGGAGGACGAGCTGTATAACTTGAAAATGGTTGGATCGGAAATCGAGGCATATACTAAACGGTCTAATGAGCTGGCCGTTCTGTGTCCAACTATGGTGGACCCTCCATACAAGCGCATTGAGTTGTATCTCAAGGGATTAGCGCCAGAAATTCAGAGCCACGTGACGTCGGCTAACCTCGAAAACATACAGGAAATTCAGCGTCTCGCTCACCGTATCACTGATCAAGCAGTGGATCAGAATAAACTGCCCAAGCGTGTTAATGCTACTGCTAACGTCACCACCTCAGTTACTCCTGCTACATCTGGTGACAGTAAAAGAAAGTGGGATGGGGATTCCAGCAAAGGTTCAGCATTTGTTCAGCCACAAGCTCAGCAGCAGAAGATCGATCACTACCAGAGTCCTAGTCAGCAATCCTCTGGTAGTCACAGACAGAGGAGATATCAGGGTAGTCAACCCAGGTGCCACAACTGCAACAGGCATCACCACGGCCCATGTAACAAGGGTCGTTGTCAAAGGTGTCTTAAGATGGGCCACGAGGCCAAAGACTGTAGGAGTCCACGGCCTGTGAATCAGAACCAGCAGCCTCAGCAACCAGCTCCACAGAACCAGCAGCAGCAGCAGCAGCCACAGCGTGGAAACCGGGGATGTTTCCAGTGTGGGGCTGAAGGTCACTTCAAACGCGATTGCCCTCAGTTGAACCAGAACCGCAACAACAACAACAACAACCAGGGCAATGGGCATAACAACGGGGGAAACAACAACAACAACGGCAATGAAGCTCGTGGTCGTGCTTTTGTGCTAGGTCGAGGCGACGCAGTGAACGATCCCAACGTTGTTATGGGTAAGTTTCTCCTCGACAATATTTACGTTACTGTTTTATTTGATTCGGGTGCGGATACAAGCTATATGTCTGTGAAAATGTGTCAACTGCTAAAACGTGCACCAACACTTTTACCCACCAAACATGTAGTAGAGTTAGCTAACGGTAAAAGTCTAGAAGCCACGCACGTAGTTCAGGGTTGTAATCTTATCCTAGCTGGTCAAGCCTTCTCTATCGATCTCATTCCCATAGTTTTGGGTAGCTTCGACGTCGTGATTGGGATGGATTGGCTTTCCCAACACCAGGCAGAAATCTTATGCAGCGAAAAGGTTATTCGCATTCCTCGTTCTGGTCAGGAACCTCTAGAAGTTCAAGGCGACAAGAGTGGTGCTGTGGTTGGCATCATCTCTTTCTTGAAGGCTCAGAAATGCTTACGTAAGGGTCACACTGCCATTCTGGCACTCGCTACAGACGCATCAGTAAAGGAAAAGAAATTGGAGGATATTCCAATTGTACGTGATTACCCTCAGGTGTTTCCTGAAGACTTACCAGGCTTACCGCCTCATCGTCAGGTCGAATTTCAGATCGAGCTCGCTCCGGGAGCAGCACCCATAGCTCGCGCACCATATCGTCTAGCTCCATCAGAATTGGAGGAACTGTCAAAGCAGCTACAAGAGCTCTTGGAAAAGGGCTTTATTCGTCCAAGCTCTTCGCCTTGGGGAGCTCCAGTGCTTTTCGTGAAGAAGAAAGACGGTACGTTCAGGATGTGTATAGACTACAGGGAACTCAACAAGGTAACGGTGAAGAACCGTTATCCTCTTCCGCGCATCGACGACTTATTCGATCAGTTGCAAGGGTCGTGCTACTATTCGAAGATAGATTTAAGGTCAGGGTACCATCAGTTGAGAGTCCGGGATGAGGACGTCTCCAAGACAGCTTTCAGAACTCGTTACGGTCATTACGAGTTTCTTGTCATGCCATTCGGATTAACGAACGCGCCTGCTGTGTTTATGGATCTTATGAACAGGGTGTGCAAACCCTATCTAGACAAGTTCGTCATAGTTTTCATCGACGACATCCTGATTTACTCCAAGAGTCAGGAGGAACACGAGCAGCACCTTCGCCTTATTTTGGAACTCCTTCGGAAGGAACAGCTGTACGCCAAGCTTTCTAAATGCGACTTCTGGCTTCGTGAAGTCCACTTCTTGGGCCATGTGGTGAACAAGGATGGGATCCATGTCGATCCATCCAAGGTAGATTCGATCAGGAACTGGCCTGCACCGCGTACACCGACAGAAATACGCCAATTCTTGGGTCTGGCAGGTTACTACAGACGGTTTATCAGGGATTTCTCGAAGATTGCTCAGCCGCTTACGTTACTGACACAGAAGGGTGTTACCTATCGCTGGGGAGAGCCCCAGGAGACTGCTTTTCAGCACCTAAAGGATAGACTTTGCAGTGCACCTATCCTCTCATTGCCAGAGGGCACGGATGACTTTGTGGTTTATTGTGATGCATCCATTCGGGGATTGGGATGTGTGTTAATGCAGCGCGACAAGGTTATCGCTTACGCCTCTCGTCAACTCAAGGTTCACGAACGGAACTACACGACGCACGATTTAGAGCTGGGAGCTGTTGTTTTTGCGCTTAAGATATGGCGACACTACCTGTACGGTACCAGGTGCACGATTTACACCGATCACAGGAGTCTCGAGCATATTCTTAAGCAGAAGGATTTGAACATGCGTCAACGACGATGGGTCGAGTTACTTAATGACTACGAATGCGCCATCAAGTACCATCCAGGCAAAGCCAATGTTGTGGCTGATGCCCTTAGTCGAAAGGACACCTTACCGAAGCGCGTGCGAGCGCTACAGCTTACGATCCAGTCTAGCCTTCCTGCACAGATACGAAATGCTCAGACAGAAGCACTGAAGCCCGAAAACGTCATGGCTGAAGCCTTACGCGGCTCACGACAGCAAATGGAACAGAAGGCAGACGGTGCCTACTATGTAACGGGCCGTATTTGGGTCCCTCTTTATGGCGGTCTACGCGAACTTGTAATGGACGAAGCACACAAGTCTCGCTATTCGGTACATCCAGGGTCGGATAAAATGTACCACGATATCAGCACTACTTATTGGTGGCCTAGTATGAAGGCCCACATCGCTACGTACGTTGGAAAGTGCTTGACCTGTGCAAGAGTCAAGGTCGAATATCAGAAACCAGCTGGCCTACTGCAGCAGCCTAAGATACCTCAGTGGAAATGGGAAGAAATTTCCATGGATTTTGTTACGGGTTTACCTAGATCCCAGCGTGGGAACGATACAATATGGGTCATAGTTGATCGACTCACCAAGTCTGCACACTTCCTGCCGATTAAGGAAACGGATAAGTTCTCCACTCTCGCAGACGTATATCTTAAAGAAGTTGTCTCGAGGCACGGGGTGCCCACATCTATCATTTCGGATCGCGACGCACGATTCACGTCAGAACTTTGGCAAGCGATGCACAAATCTTTCGGCTCACGGTTAGACATGAGCACAGCATACCACCCTCAGACGGATGGGCAGTCTGAGCGTACGATTCAAACACTTGAAGACATGCTTCGGGCATGCGTCATCGATTTCGGCAACGGCTGGGAAAAACATCTCCCTTTGGTGGAGTTTTCCTACAATAATAGTTATCACACCAGCATTCAAGCCGCTCCATTCGAGGCATTGTACGGGCGTAAATGCCGGTCACCTCTCTGTTGGGCAGAGGTGGGAGATAGTCAGATTACGGGTCCAGAAATTGTAGTGGACGCCACGGAAAAGATAGCACAGATACGACAACGCATGGCGGCAGCACGCGACCGTCAGAAAGCCTACGCGGACAAGCGTAGAAAGCCATTGGAATTTGAGGTCGGGGACCGGGTTTTATTGAAAGTCTCACCCTGGAAGGGTGTGGTTCGTTTTGGCAAACGGGGTAAACTGAATCCGCGGTACGTCGGACCATTCGAAATTATAGAAAAGATTGGCAAGGTAGCCTACAAGTTGAACCTACCAGCTGAACTCGGGGCAGTTCACAATGTCTTTCATGTATCGAACTTAAAGAAGTGCCTATCTGATGAAAACCTCATCATTCCTTTTAAGGAACTCACTATCGACGAGCGGTTGCAGTTCGTCGAGGAACCAGTGGAAATCACGGACCGGGATGTGAAGGTCCTCAAACACAAGAGAATCCCTCTTGTCCGAGTTCGTTGGAACTCCAAACGTGGCCCAGAGTACACCTGGGAACGCGAAGACAGGATGACAGAAAAGTACCCCCAGTTATTCGGGAACAAGGCAACCACTACTGAGGCTGAAGCTACTACTTCGGAATTTCGGGACGAAATTCCAGATCAACGGGGGGAGGATGTGACACCCCAGGAAAACCAGTGAACAGTACAGTTTACCTAGCTTCCTCAGTGAGTGCATACCAAATTTCGGGACGAAATTTCCAATTAGTTGGGGATAATGTGACAACTCGAACTTTAGACATGCTTTGATGTAACGTTACGTGCTCATGAGAACTGAATTTGGTAATTTTAAATGAATAATTGTTTACGTGTGTTGTGTATGTATGAATGTTATGTGTTGCACGAGCCCAAACTACACAAACCGGCCACACAAAGCCCTTTGGGCCACTCCTTGTGCACGCGGACCATTAGACAACCAAGTGGGCTCGGCCCACTCCCCACTCGCAACACACAAAACCAAGTTAGGGGTTTTGTTTTACCACTTTTGCAAATCACAAACACACACAAACCCTAGAAGCTTTGCTCTCTCTCTCTCGGCTTGTTGAGGAACCGACGGCACAAGACCATCCGACCACCCTCTTGTTCGGATCACATCTCGTTACGTGTAATCGGTTAGTATATTAGCTATGATTATGTGTTTTATGCTTAGGTGATGCCATGATAAATCGGATTGTATGAATTAGTATTCGGTTGGTATGAGTTATTTGATTGTGCTCTTGTTAATCGGTTTCTGTGAATGATGATCATGTTTTCATACGAAATAGGTTGCATGAGTGATTTGTTAATTGGTCCGAATTGATGTTTGTAATCGGCTGAGATGATTCTGCTTGTACATGCGAATTAGGGTGCATGCTAGGATGGTGTTATGATTAGGATTCGGTTTAGTGTTGGTTGATAATCCGATTATTGATTTGATACGGTTATGAATTTGCTAAATGATGAAGGTTTGAAGACATTATGAATATGATTGAATAATCCTTGTTTGATCTGATTTCCGAAACTGCCTAAGTGTTTGCTGAAATCACGGAGTTTAATTGACTAGAATTATGGAAACCAGTTACACAGCCGGTTGCGACTCAGATTGCGAGTCGAAACCTCCCCGTCTCGACTCGAAACCACAAACAGCACCAGCCGAAACCACGGTTGCGAGTCCCGTTGCGACTCGTAACCAGACCATGATGAACCGAGATCTCCATTGCGACTCGCAACCAGCTGTTGCGACTCGTAATCTCCGGTTGCGACTCGAGATCTCCGTTGCGACTCGTGACCACCCTTTGCACGCACACTGTTGGGCCTTCACTGTTACGGGCCCAATCTATTGAGCCCAACGATTTGAACTGTGGACTGTTTATTAATGGACTTGTATGTGTTTGCTATTTGGGCCGATTGAGAATCTGGACTGTTTTGTTATTGGGCTGCTTATGCTATTGGGCCGGGTATTGTTGGACTTAGACAATTGGATCCTCACATGCTATGTCTTATCTGCTTACGTGCGTACATGTTTGCCATAACTATACGTGATTACTATATACGTGCTATATACGAACCTGACTCGTATAATAACCATGATAGGACGTGAGTGACCATTTACTTGCTACTTATATTCCTTGTGTATCTGCCGAGCAAACCAAGGTGAGTTCGCACAGCCAAGGCATGGGATTCCCGGGTTGGGAATTGGGTTGGATTTGTTACTGTAAAATGAGTTACTCGTACTTACGCATATACCAGACTATAGACCATCGTCCTCAGGTTAGTCAGGACACGTTACGTAAAGCCTACGTAACCCAGTATGCTTGCCATATGTCTCCCGGGTCGGGAAGGACACGTTACGTAAAGCCTACGTAACCCAATACCATTCACTGGCTTCCAGGTCGGAAGGCCACGCTGCGTAAAGCCTACGTAGCCCCCACGCGTACCACTGTCCTCGGGGAAGGGCACGTCACGTAAAGCCTACGTGACCCTGTACGTATTCCTGTTCTCGGTAAAGAAGAACACATGGTCGGATGTTAGTCTAGTAAGTACCGTTAATGAGAAGCCCTCATTAACCAGGATGAACATGGGAAGCCCCCACCTTTATTACACACTAGTATGGGAAGCCCCCACTAGCTATACTTATGCATTACACAATGAACTTACTTTCTGTGAACTCGCTCAACTAGTTTGTTGATTATTTGCTGCATGCCTTGCAGGACCTTAGGTATACTTGGAGCTTGCACAGGGAAGAGCAGGTCGTTGTGGGCAGATGGATCGTGATGATGTTGAACTCATAACTCGTAAAACTATTTGGATTTACTTTACTATGCTTCCGCTACTTAAAACAGTGTTTGGTTTTTGAAACATCAATCATGTCATGGTGACTTATATTAACTACTTCTATTATTAATTGCTATGGTTTGATATGATTGATGGCTTGATCCTGGTCAGTCACGCTCCCGAGCGGTGGTATTCCGCGGGTGGATTTTTGGGGGTGTGACACTTTATAAAGTGACAAGTGTCAAATAACCTAAAACTAAACCCACTACATCACCACCAAAAACCTAAACACCCACCCCCCAAAAACCTAAAAAAACCTAACCCTCACCCCCCTCGGCAAAATTTTTTTTTTTTTTTTTTTTGTGGGGGGGGGGTTAGGTTTTTGGTGGTGGTGGATGTTTAAGGTTTTTTTTTTTTTTTTTTTTTGTGTAGTGGGTTTTTTTAAGTTATTGGACACAAGTCACTCTATAAATCCTTCTTACACTTCTTACAATATCCTTTGTATTTGATGCTAATCCTTAGTTATAGTTATTCAGTAATAAAGACAGTTATCAAAATGCAGTCTTTGGGTTTGTTGAACTGCCGATTTGTCATATGTCCGTTGTTGAAAGTTTCAACTGATTTTTGGTTATCAGGATGAGTTTATGCTAATAGTCTTTATCTTGACAGACACGAACATATATAAACTATATGAATTATGAAAAAGTATATCGATAGAAGGGTTTCAAGGTAAAAGAGGATAAACTAACATTTTCTGGAGTGTTATGCTTCCAATATCGCATGTGTAGCCAGTAGTGGGATTGACTATATATTTTTATAAAATTCACTGTCTTATCTACCATCACCAAAAGCTTGTTGCAAAAAAGTATCTCGATTGTATAGTCTAGTTTTGAAACAATTGTTGAACTGCCGATTTCTTGTTTGAGTTTGACAGATGTCGATTGTTGAAAGTTTGAACTGATTATTTGTTATCAGGTGAGTTTCTGCTTATAGTTCTTTCTCGGCACTTTTATATTTAATCTGATTTCTTGAAGTGAAACAATATGAATTTATGAAAAAGTGTATCGATGTAAGAGTATACAGCAGGGAAAAAGAGTATAAGCCAACGGAAAATACGGGATTGGTTATTTATTTTTCATTAAAGTTTTTTGGTCTCGGCTAGCATCACCAAGGGCTTGTTGCAAAAAGTATCTCGATTGATTGTAGGATTTGTATAATTTTGTATAAAGTTCTTGGTTAATAGTAGGCTAATATTGAAAATTTTAAGACATATATGGTAGACATATATGGTTGTATTGTTTAAATATATTAATCCTTTCTTCATCACTGTAAATTGTAGGTTTAACAAACAAGATTAGAGATTAGTAGTATCGTATTGAAACCGGCAAGTACGTTGTGTCAAGATAGAGTGGGGAAGAGAATGGGTGATAGAAAGAGGGTGAATGTGGAAGGAGATCGACTAAGCAGCTTGCCAGATGATCTTATTCATAAAATCCTGTCTTTTGTTAGCATCAAATGTGCTGTTGAAACCAGTGTAAAGAGGGTGAATGTGGAAGGAGGTTTATCTGGACTTCAATGCCTTACCTCAGTTTCTCAAGTAATGATTTCCGTACAGTTGCTCAAGTTTCTCAGATGGAGGTTTATCTGGACTTCAATGCCTTAAACATGTTTTGTCCAGCAGAAATAATCAAATCGAAGTGTTTTCTGTCGATCTCACATTTCGTGGAAAGGTTAGCCAGGCATTTGTCAAAAGAATTTTAGACTATGCATTCTCCCACAATGTCCAACAACTGAATTTTACTTGCTTGCGTGATAAAAAGATTGAACTTCCACTTTCTCTTTTTAGTTCTCGGTCTCTTAAACATCTCAGTTTGACCGGGTATAGTAGTTGCAGTTACGAACACTGCATCATGACCCCACCTACTTGGGAGCTGCCAGCTTTAGCAACATTGAATCTCCATCGTGTCACATTGCATGACAATGGTGCTAGTCATTTCTCCCACTGTGCAAACTTGAAGAATCTCACCATAAAGCGTTGCAGTATGATGGGCTTAGGTACATCTACTTTAAGTATATGTCATCTTGGACTATTTAATCTAACGTTTGAAGATGGTTGGGAGAGTATCAACGTGGTTACACCTCAACTCAAGAATCTCACTATAAAAGATTGGCCAGGGATACATCTGATTTCCGCACCCAATCTGTCTTCCTTGCATTATAAAGATTTATATTATGATGATCCTTTGCAGCTTTCTACTGACCTTCTTTATTTGGAGAAGGCGAACATATGTATCCATTGTCCCTCTGAAGATAAGGCTGCTACTCATAAAATTGTTTGTCTGCTTCAACAACTACACACTGTCAAATTTCTTACACTATGTTTATCATGATCATCTAACAAAGATTTTCAATACTTATGTGATTGCGAAAAAACATCAAAAATTGGTATATGGGTGGTATATGGAGCGTGCTAACAGAAGTCTCCCGCTTCCCTTTGGCTCTGCTACTTACATGGCTATCAAGAAACATGTGTATTCAGGAAAATAGACTTTTATATCATTACTTATTGTTGCTAGATTGCATTAAATTTAACCTGTTTTTTGGTATTTTCTGAAGCTACTTACTTCATCAGTGGAACTAATCTCACATCAACCTTCTCCGTTTACAGACTTAAAGAGCTTAAAGATATATCCAATTTATGTTACCCAATCAAAAGTAACCATGTCTGATGACGTCAAAAACTATTTGCTAGATAACTCTCCAGATGTTATACTTACGATGGTTTCACATGAGGTATGTACACATGAAGTATATTTTTATCTCTATCTCATATACATCCTACTTAATATGTTTTAAAGTGAGTAAACCGTCAATTTCTACAAGAAAGAGTATTTAATATATGGGAGCTTATGATGATCAGTGGAGAGTATCAATATGTTTCTTGCTTATTACATGAAAACCATGCAGGAGATTAGAGCTGTGATGGATGTTACATCAGCACGGAACCTTATGGGAAAATTGCAGGTGCTGCTAGATGATCTGTGGAAAGAAAATGGTGAAACAAACACAGCTCATATGAAGCAAGACAAGGCACCAATGGAGATTGTAAAGCCTCCTAATCCAAGATCTCACTCAGCTAAAGCAACCAACAGGTGTGCGGAATCCACCTGATGATCAACCACTGCAGATGAAACACTAGAATGCAAGGATTTGATAGAGAAATCAAGAATACACTGAGTATTCTTGATGAAGATGAATGACGTCACTCACACAAAGCAGCCGCCAGACAAAACACAATGATTAGGGTTAGGTGCACAGAATTTCACACAGAATCGCCACCTTGTCTATTCCACATTAAAGTATATATACAAGGTAAAACCCGGACTTTCAAGACAGACTAGAAAGCCCGGACAAACAACTACACAAAGAAACTCTGACTTTTGTCCCTATACAAAACTCAGACAAAAGTCCTAACCAAAAACTCTGACTAAAGAATCCATCCTAAAACTTGGACAAAATGTCCCTAGGATAAACTTGGGACTAATTTTCAACATATGTACAATAAAGACCCTATAACTTGGGAGACATGCACTTATCACCAAAAGTGCATTAACAGAGATCCGCATGTCAACGGTGCATGGGCAAGAGGAAGTTGAGAACCATAGGGCGCAACGAGACACAAAATCAAAACACAATTTTTATGAAAGAATGACACATATCGAGAGTTATTGGGAAGATCTGAATGAGCCGTTTGAGAAAGGGTATAAAAATACTCGCCGCATGATTTCATTGTTGCGAAGCATTGAAGGATTACTGCAAAAGGTGCCTAGATCACTTGGGGCTAAGTTGCAAGCAAGGTTTTCTAGTTTGCGTGCTGAGGCTGAGACTGTTATGGAGAATATGATGGATCGTATCAAGATCCAATGTGATAAGAGACCAAGCCGTTCAAATGTCTACTTTGATCCAATGTCACAATTGTCCTCATGACAAATTGTAAGTTCTTGATTTTCCATATACTCTCATTTGAATATGATAATTATTCTTTATATCAATTTGCAAACCTTTAAGTATTTGGTAAATAAAAAGAGCAAGCTTAAATATAACAAAAAGTAGAGCATGATCGGATGCTAAATTGGCAACTTGCATTGTTTGATTTCTAACATGATAGCCCTTGACCCAAAGGCTTATAGCTTAGTAGTATCAAGGTGTGTTGGTAAGGTGTTCCACCTGGTTGAGGGTTTATGCCCCTTGGTGGACATAGGTGTCGATTTAGGAGTAGGATTGGATGGTGTGAGTTAGCCGTTCAAATAAAAAAACATAGCGGCCCTTGAACTATAAGTCTTGATAATGACCAAACAAGCCCTGGAGTTTTACTAAACTTGTATCTTCAACCTTTTCCTATATGGAAAACTAACATTAGTAACCTATAAATAAGCAACCACTTTAAGCATAAGGTGGTTGTAACTTTGGCTTTGGGAGAGTTTCAAAAAAAAATGGAATTTTTCATTTTAACCTTCAAGTTTTAATCCTTGACAATTTAAGCTTAAAGTTTTAATCTTTGTTTCCTTTTTAACCCTAGAGTTTTAATCTTTGACAATTTAAGTTTAAAGTTTAATCTTTGGTAATTTAACCTCTTTAATTAATTTGATTTTTCACTTCTAATTCAAAAATTTCAATCTTTTGCGATTTAACCACTTTGATTTTTTTTACTTATGTGTTGTAATCTTGGCTTTTGGGGGGTTTTCAAAGAAAAAATGGTTATTCATATGGTTGTTCCGTTGTTGTAACCTTGGCTTTGGGGATTTTTCAAATTTTTTCGCTTTATAGCTCATTCGAAATTTTGTGACTTAACACATCGCAACGTGTGTCTTTGGTTTAACGTTTTTACATTTCGTTCTAACGCGAGTTAACACGACGCAACGTGCGTGTGTGGGTGAACGTTTTTACATCGTCTATTTTTTCCCGTTTGACAGGTTTAACATAACGTGCGCATCCTAAATCGACTTAGTTATAACTAAAGAATTCCCGCCGCATTGCGGCGGGTCGTAATTCTAGTTAAGATTAATTAACAAGAAATTAGCATTAAGTTTCTAGTTATTATTACTTACTATAAACTTTTATTATTATCATTGCAAATTAATTTAAACATTATAGGAATTATGAAAACTGATATTCTTATTATCTATACTATATTATAATACATGAGGGAAGGATTCCCAAAAGTTAAGAACTTCTTCCCCCATTATTTATAAATAAACCCCTAGAATGAGGGTAAAGTGGTCTTTTAAACCATAATTATTTTTTAGTCCCTCAATCTATTACATTTAAACCCTTGACATTTAACATAATTATGGGTAATTAGTTACACTCCCCCCCTCTTTAATTCTTTAATCTATTCCTGCGATATCTTACAACCCGTAATGTTTTAAAAAAATCCAAAGGTACCATGACGATCGGCACATTTTTTTAAACGTTTCGATAGTTGTCTTTTTTAGTTTCGCCGTGCGTTCATAAAGTACAAATAGCCGATGCGTAAATGTACAATTGATTAAAGCCAACATTTGTTTTTTACCCAAGCCAGCTTTGACCATTACCTAGCTAACGTGCATTAACATTTGTTTTTTACCCAAGTTTTTTATTTTGAACGGCATTAATAAACTAAAATATTCCCTAATTTTACTTGTACAGAGTCAGTTTGTTGTGGCATGTTTAATATAGTAAGTATCGATAAAACTCACAACAAACTTCCTATTAAACATGCCACAACAAACTAAACAGGATATGTGCATCTTATTTTAAAAACTTAAAACTCACAACAAACTTCCTAAATAAATGGATGACCAATCTAAAACTAAACCCTAATGGACTACTATAAATACATAGCAAACACTCACAATTCTACATTTCTGTTGCTAAACAGATTTAAAATATGGAGCCAGTTCTGAATTCACTTGATGCGAAAAAACAAGCATGCGATATTGAAAAATCTAAGGTCGGTTCTATGATAAGTTTTGTTATATCGCAATAATGAATAATTGTTTTCTTTTATTTACTTTTATGTGAATACTAACTTATTTGATTTTTCAGATTCAACACACCAATTTAAACACCCCAGTTGTCGAACAAGCTTTTGTTAGTTTTTAAGTAATATTTTCGCTTATAATCTTTCATATTAACAAGTTCGTTATGTTATTATTTGGTGTTTTATTGTAGGATGATGGTGATAATAGTGTTGAAATTATTTCTTATGGTGCAATGTTCAGTCCATACAAGTCTAAGCTTCAACGTCAATTTAGTGAAGAGGTAATTTTAAAATTTATTTAATCTTTTTAAATTTTTTTTATTCAATATTTGTTCTTTTTTTTAATTTATTTAATCATTTTTAACTTTTTTATTAAATTTTTGTTTTTTAAGGATCGGAAGTATGAGAATCAAAAGAAAAGATCTAAGAGACTCTCTGAATGGAAATGGGTCGAGATTATAAATTGATGATTCTGAGGACGATGAGAAAGAAGATGAATTAGATGATACTGCTGATTCGAGCACAAACAAGAAAAACGGATCAAAAAAGAAGAGATTAATATATCAAGTGTTTTTACGTTTTTTTTCATTTTCAGTTGTTTTTGTTTGATATAGACTATCCCATGAATAATAAAGTTTATTTTATATTTGAAGTTTATGTTTTGTGTTATTTTATTGCACTTTTAATTTACATCTCGATTGAACTAATATACTTTAGTACTTAATCATGTTCGTATTATATAGTTTACATGTTCGTACTTGATCATTTCCAAAGAGATAAATTCAATTACCAAGAATGGCCAAAACATGAAAACTACCTCTTGGTTTGGAGTAAATTCAAGATTGTATTTACAAAACACACTAAACTTATTCAATTTAACAGTCATGTTCCACGAGGATTTCGTATATATCCATTAGTGCATTCTATAAAAAAAACTGTTGGACGACACAAGATATGAAAAAATAATTATATAATATTATAGATTTTTCGAATAATTTGTATTTCTTAAATAAAAAGATAAAGTTAATAAAGATATAAACTTTTACATCCTATTTTTTTATAAAAACTGTTTTATAAAAATATGATTTTTTAAATATTTATAAAAATGAAATTTAACATTAGTTAAAGGTGTTTAAAACGTACCTACAAGTCACCTACTATTTTTTACTTTTTACTTTTTCAAAAACGAAAATTTTAAAATTAAAGTTTATTGGATGAGTATGATGTGGATATTTAAAAAAGTTATGGACTTTAAACAATAAAATTATAAACTTTATCATTTCACCAACAAAATAAACTTACTTTATAACGATAGCAACTTATTTTTTATTTTTTGTCATTTGTTTAGTATTTTTTATTAACAAACGAATCTTTACATGTTTAAAACAGTTTTTCTATACTTTATTTATTATTAATTTTTATAACAAAACAAAACTTTGATATTTAGTAGATAGAAGATAAAGTATGTTTCAAAATTTTAGGAATTATTTAATACTAATTTACGGATTAGTAGATAGATAGTAAACTATATCCCAAAATTTAGGAATTATTTAATACTAATTTACAATATTTAGTAGATAAATAGTAAACTATGTCCCAAAATTTTAGGAATTATAAGTCAACTAATAAAAAAATAATTATTGCAGTTATTTTTGGATATTAATATAATAATTTGCATTTTTAATTAAAAAGTAATAAAGTAAAAAACTTTAAAGCTAAACTAAAAAACTGAACTTACTATGATATAAAGTTAATAAAAAATAATTATTTTATAAACATTTTTATAACAAGTAATATAAATAAAATACTCCAGAAATTTACAATCTTTACTAGATAAATTCTAAACTGGGTTTCAAATTTTTAGGAATTATAAGTTCAACTATATTGTTATAGATAATATTAGTCAGTTCTAAAATAATTATTTACCAACTTGACTAGATACATAGTAGTAGATTGTGTTGCATATTTTTAAGGATTATTAGTTAAAAGTAGACTCATATAGATAAGATTAGTTAGGAACTAAAAATTTGAACTTAGTATGATATAAAGTTAATAAAGATATAAACTGTTATCATCTTATTTTTTATAAAAACAGTTTATGAAATCTTATAAAAATATAAATTTTTTATATTTGTAAAAACCCGAAATTTAACAATTTAAGTTAAAGCTCTAAAACGTACTTACGAGTCAAATACTATTTTTTGTTTTTATAAAAACGAAAATTTTAAACTTAAAGTTTATTGGATGAGTACTATGTGGATATTTATAAAAAGTTATGAACTTTAAAGAATAAAATTATGCTTTATAATTTAACCAATAAAATAAACAAACTTTACAATTATAACAACTTATCTTTTATTTTTTGTCTTTTGATTATTAATTTTTATACAAAAAAAAACAATATTTTTTGTCTTTTGGTTATTATTTTTTATAAAAGAACAAAACTTTTACATATGTGTAAACTTGTGACATATATCCACCACAATAAACGAGTGTTGCAATGCAAAGTGTCGCCCCCGCCGCATCGCGCGGGCACCCTACTAGTTATCAACAATACAGTTAAATCATGTGAAATGAAATTCTGTACCAATAAATTATATAAAAATCTCGCAGGTACAGGTATGTCGTCACTACTTTATTAATGAAAGTTCCAGTAGAAGGTTTCAGGTAGGCTTGAATTTTTCTGTGACCTAGATCGAACCAAACTAAGACTATGGGGTATGGCGGGGTTGGGTACAACCGCCCACGTCACCATCCTGGGTGGGTTTGGGTTTGGGCGTGGCCCCTTGGGCGGGGGTTTCAGCCCGGGCGTTGAGCAGGGCTACCCACATGACATGGCGGAACCTCATTGGCCAAGAACATTAGGCCTTTAAAATTTGCTTTTTTTCCACGTCACCCAACCCACGCCCCACCATACCCCTTTGAAATTAGCTTTTGGTCTTGGGTGCCTCATAGTTCACGTGTCGCACCATGCCCCCAACCCACACCCCACCATACCCCACGGTCTATCTTGACACACATTAACAAATGAAACTTTGTTAAATGAATATCCAATAGATTTTGTGCTTTGTTTTGTTTTCAGGTTCTTAATTGGACTAGAGCAATCACCCCTTTGCACCAACTGAATTGGATGGTCGAAGTTTTATTTATGTCAAGGATCTGTATTTTTTGCTGCTACTTACTTATCACACTATGAAAGGCTTTAATAGATTTTTGTAATTAAGTCTACACTTCCAAGTTCCAATTTTGAGCTTATGCTTTAATTTTTAGCACCCAATATATTAACTACATGGCATAAATGTGTTATCTAAAGGTTAATTTGTGAACAACCCCTTAATTGTGAACACTAGTGAACTAATCCTAATCCTTGATTATCAATACACAAGTGTAAATCAACGAGCATGATTTGATGATGAAAATACACTAGTGTATTTTACGATTTGATGATGTAAATCAATGACCAAGATTTATTCATTCAATTCACAAATACACTAGTGTTCACTCTAGAATCTCAACCTATATATAGAGAGGCCGGTTATTGTACAATTGGCCTTAATGTACGATACGTACGCTGTAAAAATATAACATACGGCTTCACAAACCCGGACAACATATATCATGAGGCTTCGTAAACTCGGACAACCTATAACATTCGGATTCACTAAAACCCGGACCTATAACATGCGGATTCACTAAACCCGAACACCTATAACCTGGGCAGTCAATATCGGCGCTATAGCGGTGCTATATCGGTTATCGGTGATGGCCCATAGTATCGGTTCAGAATATCGTTTTAAATATCGTTACCGAGAATATCGGCGATATATACCGAGATATCGCCGATATTCTGAGAATGTTATCTCGGTCGTATCAGTGATATTATCGGTAAGCCCGAATTTTTATGTTTTTCTTTGAAGATGATTGTTGTGGATATTATTTGTAAGCCAAAATTTTTATGTTTTTCTTTGAAGATGATTGTTGTATGAACAATTGATGCTTACCTGGTGTTGTGCTGAAGAAGAAAGACAACAGATGAATGTGTGGGGTGGATGATCTAGAAGAAACAAGGCATATGGAGATGACGATTGTAGTAACTATTAGAGTTTCTTATGGCAAATTAAGTTTTTGGATGTAAACCCAAGTTTTATAAAAGTGGGTTTTTCTTAAAACTTGGGCTCATTCTTAAAACTTGGGCTTATTCCTAAAAATCAGAAAATTTTAACTTAGCCTAATGAATTCTTAAGGTATTTAGTGGAAATTTGAAGTAGTATTTTATTTTTTATAAGATATATATATATTTATGCATGATATTATAAATTACCGATATCTCAAATATCGGTCCTTGACCGATAACCAGTATTTTTCCACATTAACTGCATAGCCTATAACATGCGGATTCACAAAATGGGAAAATATAACATGCGGATTTCCTCTACTTCACAAACCCGGACGCTCTTTCACTCTACTTCACAAACCCGGACACTACTTCACAAGCCCGGACACTATAACATGCGGCTTAGCAAACTCGAAAAAATATAACATGTGGAATACTCATCACATACGTTCATACGTTAAGGTCAATTGTATTTTACACTTTCTCTCTCTATATATAAGGGTTGGTTAACATACAATTTGCCCTGACGTACGCTGCGTACGAGATGCCCTTACAACATGCGTTTTTTTTAAACATGCCATTTTGGTTTTTTGGAACAACATGCGACATCTTTTTCAATATGGGAAATTTATATTTTTTTAACATGCGACTTTTTTTAACATGCGACATTTTGTAAAAAATTCAACATACGCGATTTCCTCTCTGAGCTTATTGTTATCGAACAACCAACTATAGTAAATTTAAATTTATAATAATATATATTTTAGTTATTTTTTATTTTATATTGTAATACTTATTTATTACATTTGCTTTTAACTGTTTAACATATTTTTCTTTTCTTAAACCGTATTTCTTCTATCATTTATTTTCTACTTTTAATAATTATTTTTTCCTTTTTCAAATCATATTTTCTTTTTTAGTTAATTTGATATTTTTTTAATAATTTACGTTCGATAATTTTTTCCCTTGACATTCTCGTATAAGTTTTGTTAAAAACAAACATGTATTCAAAATATATAGTATTTATTTGGTATCATAAAACTATACGATAATAAACTGAACCGATTCTTGCGGTTTGGCTTTCTAAACAACATGCTTATTTTTCAAATAATGTTTGTTTTATCTTATCAGTTGCTCCGTTTCACAGCAACGCGCGACGTCAACAAATCTAGTCAATATCAATAATGAATCAATGATCAATAAGTTATTAATAAACACATGACGTTTACAATCATGTAGTGTAAAGATCAAATACAAATATAAGTTTTAACATACATAATATCCTTAATGTAAGAAGGGAAGGATGACATGACACTTTTTTTCCCTACTACTTAAGATTGATGTGTAATTGCAAAATGTAAGAAATTCGTGATTTTACAAAAATAATTATTGTAGGGTAATTATTGTTACTCTACAAAATTACATAGTTACTATACCGGTTAAAATACCCATGGCTTTATAGCCTACTATTATCTTGGGGGTGGGAAAAGGCTTTGAGACCAATAGGTCCTGGGTTTGATTCTCACAGTGAGATTTTTCCCGTATTTATTGGGTTTTCTTCTGAATTGCTGTATAGACATTATGCCTAGTGGAGACGAATATGATCGGGTGGTTCCGCTGGTGGCATGATGAATGCATTACGCCTAGTAAAGATGGACATGATCAGGTGGTTCGCTGGTGACAGGATGCTACTCCAGTGATATGACAGTGATCCTAATTTGCCGTTAAAAAAATTATACCATTTAAAATAAACAATATTAAATACAAGCCAAATAGGCAACTAGGTAATTAGTTTTTCTTTTTTTTTTTTTAAATGCAAAACAAACCACCATCAAACCAAACTAGTAGGTGATTAGGTCATATGTAATGGGGCGCGAGATGTGGGCATAGCGCCGCTATGGCGCCATTAACACCGCCCCCCGGGGCGCCATGAGGCAAAAAAAAGAATTGGCGTGATGTATTTCGCGGCGCGAGTTGATGGAATATTATATTTTTTTGACCGTTTGATAACGGTCATATATAAAAAAAAAAAAAAAATTCTAATTTTCTTATTTTTCACACTATAAAACCTCATATTCTTCCACTTTTTTTACAACTCATACCATTCTCATTCTCATTCTCCATATATTTTTAAAAAAGCTAGTCTCACTTTATAAAAAATGGGTTCCCCGTCGGAAGAGTCTTTCACCGAAATTTACCGAAGATATTTTTCGCCCGACGAAGACGCGGCCGAGGAAGAAGCGGTTACGAGTGCATGTACTTTTGTGCTACAAACATTTGAGCACATTCGGCCACCTCCCCCTCCACGACCCATCTTGCGATGCACCTATATCTTGCGAGATCGTGAAGCCGCGAACGAGCGTTTGATGAAAGACTATTTTGACGCGGCACCGGTTCACGGACCGAATGTTTTTAGACGACGTTTTCGGATGAGCCAAAGGTTATTTTTGCGCATTAACAATGACTTGGAAAATACGTACGATTTCTTTAAGCAAAGAATGGACGCACGAGGATATCTAGGCTTCACCTCAATTCAAAAGGTCACATCCGCCTTACGCGTATTATCATACGGAAACACGTACGACATCAACGACGAGTATTTGAAGATGGCGGAGAAAACAACCCGAGATACCTTGGAACATTTTTGCTATGGTAATTTTTTAATTGTCTTTTATTTATTTACTTTTATACATTTATTTTTTCGTAACTTGTTAGTAAAACTTTTGTATATTAAATTACATTTTAGGAATATGTCAGTTATATGGAAAACGTTATTTGAGAAACCCCACTTGGAACGACCTTCAAAAAATATATGAGGTGCATCTAGAAAAGCATGGAATACCCGGCATGATTGGTAGCTTGGATTGTCGTCAATGGCGTTGGTATAATTGTCCAACCGCATGGCGAGGTCAACATACACGGGGTGATCAAAAAGGGCCAACTTTGGTATTACAAGGTGTTGCGTCATACGATCTTTGGGTTTGGTCGGCCTTCTTTGGTGTAGCCGGGTGTTTTAACGATATTAATACGTTAGAGGCTTCACCATTAATCGAGGGCTACATTTCTGGAACTATACCAAAGGCCGGTTTCCATGCAAACGGGAACGATTACGAGCATGGCTACTACTTGGGCGATGGTATCTACCCCGAGTATTCGATTATTGTTAAAACGTTTTCAGAAACTTTCGATGAAAAAAGAAAGTATTTTAAAAAATTACAAGAGTCTTCGAGAAAGGACATCGAGAGGTGTTTTGGGGTTCTACAGCAACGATGGCATTTTATCAGAAATCCTTGTCGCATGTGGCATAAGGATAAAATACGAATGGCCATGTATGCTTGCATCATTTTGCATAATATGATCATTGAGGATGATGGAAAAGCGATATGCCAAAACTGTATTCCCGAAGATTTGGTCGAACTACCCCAAGCGACAACGGAAGAGAGACTCGCAAATGCTCAACTACTACGATCTAGAGAAATACATAACACGTTGAAGGCGGATTTGGTTGAGCATGCTTGGGCGATTCGCCCAATTCGATTAAACAATGATCACGACGAAGATTCCGAGGAAGAAGTGGGGGAGGAATTCGAAGACGGGAACTTTGAAGACGTAGGTTTAGATGCTGGAGAAAACGAAGAGGAAGAAGGAGAGAACGAAGATGACACCGAAGAATAAATTTATTTTTTAGGTGTAATTTATTTTTTAATTTTAATGTAGTGTTTTTTATTTAATGAAATATTTTTTTATTTTATAAAACTTATAAATTATTTAAAAAATAGAAAATTAAATTAACTGAGTAATGATTACACAGGGGCTTTATGACTACGGCCTCAAATTGCATAAAGCCCCATAAAGCCCCTTGCTGACGTGGCATGCCACATGGCGCATAACGCCCCTTTGAGGGCTTTATAACTACACATGCCCTTAGTGTCTTGGGTTTTAGGCGGTGATGGGAGTTGGTCACTAGGCATTGACATGACATAAAGTATCTTTTAGTTTATAAAACAAATTTTAAAAATCCCATAAAATTGTTAAATATCTTATTATTATAAGAGTAAATTACATTTTTGGCCCCTGTGGTTATATCACTTTTACTATATTAACCTAAAATAAGAATTTTTAACATATCTGCCCCTATGGTTTCTATAACTAACCATTTTAGCCCCTAAATCTAGAGATCATGTGGGCTAAAATGGTTAGTTATAAAGATCATAAAGGCTAAAATAGTTAGACTTAGGAGTTAAAATGGTTAGTTATAGAGACCATGAGAGCATATATGTTAAATAATCTTATTTTTAGCTAATATACTAAGAATGATATAACCACATAGGCTAAAAACGTAATTTACTCTTATTATAAATACTTTACTTTAAAACAATATCTAAGAAAAAAAAAGGTAACTGTTTGCATTGTGTGTGGACTGTTAAGTGTTAACCAGAAGATCCGTGACCTTCCAAACATTTCAACTTCTTCGAAGAAAAAGGCAACTTTTTGCATGAAACCCTATATGTATGTATGTCTTCTCTTTTTCTTCCTTGCAATTGTTGAACTGCCGATACTTGTACAGATTATCATATTTCATTGTTGAAAGTTTGAACTTTGATTTTTATTATGAGGACGAGTTTTTGCTAATAGGTCACTCAAATATATGGATTTATGAAAAAAAAAGTATATCGATAGAAGATTTGTTTGGTAAAAGTAGTGGCGAAGATTGAGATTTCCGACCGGGCCGTGGTCGAAAACGTATATACCCAAGCATATCTATAAAACGGGGGTTGAAAACATATATACCCAAAATTTCTATACGAAAACTACACACTCTTCACTACCGAGCAAAAAGTTCGGGGGATCGGCCGCTCCCTCCTGCCCCACTATGTTGCGCCCAGGGTAAAAGAGTATAAACGAACTAAAAATATATAATTCCAATGTTGCATGTGTAGTGGGATTGATTATTATTATTATTATTTGTATAAATGGTAAAATTCTTGGTTAATAATAGTCAAATATTGGAAATTTTAAGGCATCGTTAGACTATGGAGTGAGTTGGAGAGAAACGCTCAAGTCACCACCCCGGGTGGGCTTGGGTTTGGGTGTGGCCCCTTGGGCGGGAGTTTAAGGCCGGGCGTGGGGCATGCTAGCGATCCTATGTGGCCGGCTTTTATTGGCTTGTTGGCTAGGCTATAGGTGTATTTTTTAATTTTAGGTTTTTTTTTTAATTTTAACCAACCCATGCCCCAAACCCCCGCCCCACCATACCCCACGGACACGTCACTCACCAGCGTGGGGGCTCGAACTCCACGTGTCAACCCATGCCCCAAACCCCCGTCCCACCATACCCCACGGTCTTAGTTGATTGTTTAGATATATCAGTTCTTTCAATATTTGTTCACTACTGGAAATTGCAGCTCTTGAAATCAAACTTAAAGAGGGCATGATATGAGGATGATATTGGTTTAGCAAACAAGACTAGTAGTACCGTATTTGCACCAGTGCTCTGTATCTAAGAGAGTGGGAAGATAATGGGTGATAGAAACAGGGTAAATGTAGGAGATCGACTAACCAGCTTGCCGGATGATATTATCCATAAAATCCTGTCTTTTGTTAGCATCAAACGTGCTGTCAAAACGAGTGTTTTGTCATCCAGATGGAGGTTTATTTGGACTTCAATGCCTTACCTCAGTTTCTCATGTGAAGATTTCCATACATTGCCCAAGCTCTCCAACTTTGTTAAACATGTTCTGTCGGGCAGATATAATCAAACTGAAGTGTCCTCTGTCAAGCTCAGATTTCGTTGAAAGGTTAGCCAAGCGTTTGTCAAAAGAATTCTGAACTATGCATTCTCTCACAATGCCCAACAACTGAATTTTATTTTCTTGTATGAAAAGAAGACTAAAATTCTTGAAATTCCTCTTTCTCTTTTTAGTTCTCAGTCTCTCAAACATCTCACTTTAACGGGGTATGGTGATGACGTACATTTCATCACAATACCTACTTGGGAGATACAAGCTTTAGCAATATTAAATCTCAAATCATGTCTCATTGCATTATGACAATACTGACAAGGGTGCTGGTCTTTTCTCCCACTGTGCAAACTTGAAGAATCTCACCATAACACATTGTAGAATAGTGGGCTTGAATGGTTTTAATATATTTCATCTTGGACTATCTAGTCTAACACTTGAAAATGGATATGGTGGTGTCAATGTGGTTACACCTCAACTCAAGAATCTTACCGTAAAATATTGGCGAAGAGTGCATCTGATTTCTGCACCCAACCTTTCCTCTTTGCGTTATTATGATAGGTTTTATAGCATTCTTGCTCATCATCCTTTGCAGCTTTCTACTGACCTTCTTCACTTGGAGAAGGTGGATGTGTGTATTCACATACATTCACGTTTTCCACCTTCTCCAAATGTAGAAGGTTCCAATAAAAATGAGGCATATATATACTCACAAAATTGTTAGTCTTCTTCAACAGCTCCATAATGTCAAACGTCTTACACTTAACTTGGAACTTGTCAAGGTATGCTGGTATTGGTCCTAATGTTTATCACGTTCATCTAAGACTATGCATTGTGGATTAACGGAGGGGTGCCACATCACCCATTAACAGCAACACCACGCCCCTCCCTTAATGGCTTTAGTTAATGAATGTTTGGTGAATGAATTGGCGCGTGAATGAGAATAAGGTGGTGATGATGGTTCGGGCCGCCCCAATCTAAACC
The DNA here is from genome assembly GCF_002127325.2 of Helianthus annuus. NCBI lineage: Eukaryota > Viridiplantae > Streptophyta > Magnoliopsida > Asterales > Asteraceae > Helianthus > Helianthus annuus. The sequence continues at coordinate 8,540,716 of NC_035449.2, forward strand.
AACCACATCCTTTTGTTTTTTTTTTGTTTTAATTTTTTGATTTAGTTAATCCACAACGCATTGTTAATTAGGTATTTAGTTAACGGTCAAGTTCTAATGTGGCAGTGATGTGGCAATAGGTTTAGTTAATCCACAACACATAGACTAACGTAAAGTATCAATATAAACAATAGCAATATTCTTCTGATTGCAAAAAAATAATAAAAAGAAGTGTATTGAGAGTGCTTACAGTACTCTACTGCCTCTATTTCACTGCTTTAGCTCCATGGCTATTAAGAAGCATGCTCACAGGAAAATATGCTTTTAAAGCTTTACTTAAATTAATCTCCTTTTGTATACATTCTTTTTGGCATTTGGCAGTTTCTTTCTTCATCCGTGGAACTAATCTCACATCAACCTTCTCCATTTGCCAACTTACAAAGTTTAAAGATTTATCCAACTGATCTTGACGGACCACAGGTAGCAATGTCTTCTGAAGTCAAAAATTATTTGCTAGATGGTTCTCCTGATGCCACCTTCACAGTGGATTCACATGAGGTAAATATGTACATCAGTATATCATGTCCAAACATTCTTATTCAAGTAGAGCTCATGTCCAAAATTTGTAAATGCCTTGGTGCATTTGTTATGTTAAAAGCTGAACAATTGATTTCTACAAGAGCCTTAATGGAGGGTATTTATATGTTTCTTGCTTATTATATGATCCATGGAAACCATGCAGGAGGTTAGAGCTATGATGGATGTTGCGTCAGCACGAAACCTTATGGGAGAATTGTATGTGCTACTAGATCGGTGGAAAAAAGATAGTGAAAGAAACAAGGCTCGTACGAAACAAGACGAGGCACCAATGGAAAGCGATGTGGCAACAGTTCTCAAACAAGACGAAGTTGAGAACCATAGAGCACAACGAGACACGATAATGGATTGCGATTTCCTGGAAAGAATGACGCATATTGAAAGCTATTGGGAAGATCTGAACCAGCGATTGGAGAACGGGTATAACAATACTCATGACGTGATTTCAGTATTGCACAGGATTAAGAAAGTACTGAAAAAGGTGCCTAGATCAGATCGGGCTAAGTTGGAAGCAAGGTTTTCTAGGTTGCATACTGAGGCTGAGACTATCATGGAAAATATGATCGGTCGAATGAAGATCCGGTGTGATAAAAAGCCAAGCTTCTTCCATGACCTTGCTACATCATCACAACGGTGTTCTTGACAAATTGTAAGTTCTTTGTATTCCATATACTCCCATCTAGTTCTAGTGTTTGTTAATTGTTTTGTTTATCAGTTTGCAAACCTTTTAATTATTTGATGAATAGTTAGAGAAGTATAAATGTAACAGAAAGGCTTGCTTGATCGGATATTAAGTTAAAATTTGTCCAAATGTAACTACGTACTTGTGTCTTTATAACAAGAGTAAATTACAAAAATTATGTATGTCACTTTTTGCAAACTGTGTCATTTTTCTTCAATAATTACAGAAAACGTACTCGATGTTTGCAAATCTTTGCAAATTATGTCATTTAGCCCTAACTCAGTTAATTTTTTGTGGTTAAATCTGACGAAATGGACCCCACATGAGGATATTTTGGTCATTTTACCCTCATGTGGGGTCCATTTGGTCAGATTTATCCACAAACATGACCGGACTAGTAAAAGATCTCATTTACTTGTTCATTTGTTACTTTAGCGTTCGTATTTTATTAAAATTTGCAAATCAACACAAACATAAAGTAAAACTGCAAATCTACACTAAAACTGAAAATATTGATCAAATTATTTATGGTGTTGTTAAATGTGGTCTCACAACTTATGTTTATCGGTATCAAGGAGAAAAGATAAACATAAGTTTTTGAATATAAATTTATTAATTGTAGAATATTTTGGTCAAAGTGTTGTAAGTTGTAAAATTTAGATTTCATGTATCACCTCCGTCATTCTATATGGCAGCCCTTTTAATCGTAGAATCAAGTTCAATATTGTTCGATATCTCTCTGTTCGATGTCATGTCTGATTGTTTTTTAGGATAGAAACATATTAAAAAGTAAAACTGATGTAAAGTAGAAATTCATATAAATTAAGGGCATGTTTGGGTAAGCTTATTGAAACAACTTATTGACTTATTGGCTTCTTGGAAAAGTCAGGATTTTGTGACTTATTGACTTATTGGCTTTTTCCTCTCACATACACCCTCTTTGCCAAACATCATTTTAGAGCTTATGACTTTTCAAAAAGCCAATAAGTCAATAAGTTGTTTTAAAAAGCTTACCCAAACATGCCCTAATAGAGCCTTGTTATAATTGTGTTTTGTTTCTAGGTTCTTAATGGTGTATTTTCATTCCAATCATCAGGGCAAATTACATAAGGATAGCGGGTAGACGAGCAACGAACTGCGCCGCCATCCCTTTCTTAATTGGCCTAGAGCTTTTGCAGCAACTTTAGTTGGATGGTGAATTCTTGTATATCTTGTAGGCCTGGCAAAAGTAACCCATTAAGTAGATTTTGGGTCCTTTTGGGTCAGAATATTAAGTTCCTGGGTTGTTTTGGGTTTAATAATATTTTTGATGGGTCAAAATGGGTGAAATTAAAAAGATGCGAAGGCTGAAACGGGTTAGAACGGGTCAAGAGAAAAATCAGAACGGGTGAAACAGGGTTGAATAAGAAATCAAGCGGGTCTTTGAAATCACATTTGAACGAATGAAGGGTAATGACTGAAATCGTTTCTGCTCAATATAGCATCTGAAATCGTTCAATTCATCTCTGAAATCAATGGGTCTCTTGTTCGATTCATATCTAAAATCTTAGTTACTTACACAGTATCCTTTCATCAGTAAAATCCGAACCATATTTCGTATCATATTTTCAATGATTAGATTCAGATGAACAATTGTTCATTTGTAGATTTGTGTTGAAACAATCCATTAGTCCCTGTGATCTATAATCAATTAATCATCTTCTACATCCATCTCAAACCCTAGAGGTAAACTTTTCAATCAGTTAATCATCTTCTTCAATAATATTTGTAGCAGTTTATTTCACTGTTTATGCCCCACCATCCTTGCTCACCAAGTGTTTGTTGAATTGCTTAAATGAATTTGAAAGTGTTTTTTTAATTAGTTTACGAGTTATAATTTGAGTTTGAACCTATTGATTGTTGCAGTTATTTGATTTTACATTGTGAGATGAAATGTGAGTTTTGGTTATTTGATTTTGCATCTTCGAAGCTCAATTAACCGTTTTGACGCGTACTGTTTCGACGCGAACTGTTTCGACCCGTACCGTTTCGACCAGTACCGTTTCAAATCGAACCGTTTCGATGCGAACCGTTCGACCCGTACCGTTTCGACCTGATTAAGTGTGGTACAAATGCGTGGGCTATCATTGTTCATCTATTTGATGTTCCTCTGTTTTGCATTAGGTTCATCGCTATCTTAACCATGACAAAAAGTTCAATTCTTTTTTGTTTTCTATTTGAGGTTCAGTGGCTCAGGTGATGAACAGCAGCATGACTAGCTCTGTTGATTGGCACTTGGAAATATTGAATGATTTTAATTTGCATGTGTTGCCTAATCTGTAGGTTAGATGTTGCAAGTTTATATCAACTTTGAAAGATGTATGTTTAGTAATAGATTTAGAGGATTTCAGCTTGTATACCATTTTAACAAATTTTCAAACAATATTTTATGTTGTTGAGTGATAGGAATTTAAAGATGGCCAGTATATGAATAATCAATGCATATTAGGCCATCCGTAGTCATAAAGCCCCTTGTGGGGCGTTATGCGACACGTGTCGTGCCACGTCACACAGGGGCTTTATGGGGCGTTATATCACTTGAGCCCGTAGTCATAACGCCCCTATCCATCATTACCTAATTATTAATTTTCAATTTTATTAATTAATTATAAAAAACCTTGCTTAAATTTGATTGGTCCAAATTTTGAAAGATTCCCCCAAAACGCCGTGATATATATAGCGCCTACCCCCATTTTTCCCCCCATAACGCCGCCCGTCGCGGTGTGCGGGGCGCTATGGGGGCGCCATCTCTGTTTTGGGCGGTATATCAAGCCCCAGTACGTATGCTCTTAGTAATCATTATAAAAAAAGACCTGGCTCGAAGCCCGTTCTGACCCGGACCCGTTTCAACTCGACAAAATTGCCCCTTGATGTATAATCTCTCTGTTTTTTTTTTAAGAAAGCAATTTTTAACCAACCCGACCCGACCCGAAACCCGTTCTGACCCGGACCCGTTTCAACCCGAACCCGTTTCAACCCGAACCCGTTCCGACCCGAACCCGTTTTGACCCGAACCAAAACAACCCTTTTTTGTAATTGACCCGTTTTGACCCGAACCCGTTTTGACCCGAACCCGTTTTGACCCATGACCCGACCCAACCCGAACCGACCCGTTTGCCAGGTCTAGTTTCTAGCCGCCTAGTTTATTAACTACCTTGCTGCATAAATGACTTGGATGATTACTTAATAGTTCTTATTTCACCTTACTTTGATTCTTAATTTGGACGGCTACCTGGGACTTGGGTGATATAAAGCAGTATAATAAAAACATTTTTACTGGCCGGAAAATTAGTATTTAATAAACCAACATTTGCCCAGTTGGTAAATAATAATCAAACCTACAAAATTGGTATATAATAATCCTACCTATCAATATGTTGGTACTCAATGAACCTCCGTTAGTTTTTTTAACTAAAGTTAGTTTTTAAGTTTTATTTATTACACAAACAGTCCCTGTAGTTGTAATTTACTAGTTTTAACTATGAGTTAATAGCCAAAATGGTCCCTGAGGTTAATAGCCACAGCACCGCCACCACCACCGCCACCGCCACCACCGCCGCCACAGCACCGCCACTACCACCATCACCACCACCACCGCCACCACCACCACCACCGCACCACCACCACCACCACCATCGCCACAGCACCACCACCACCACCGCACCGCCACCACCATCGCCACAACACCGCCACCACCACCACCGCACCGCCACCACCACCACCACCACCACCACCGCACCGCCACCACCACCATCTCTTTCTTTGATCATCGACGCCTAAGGGGTTTGAATTCAGATGCAGCAACAGACGATGACTGACCAAAAACAGTTGGTATTTAATAAACCAATCTTTAACCAGTTGGTAAATAATAATCCAACCTACAGAATTGGTATATAATAATCCTACCTATCAACATGTTGGTACTCAATGAACTTCCGTTAATTTTTTTTAACTGAAGTTAGTTTTTAAGTTTTATTTATTACACAAACAGTCCCTGTAGTTGTAATTTACTAGTTTTAACTATTTTATAAACCTCAAATCGAGGAAAAGGAGAATTTTCGAGTGGTTTTTTTGTTTCATAAAATAGTTAAAACTAGTAAATTACAACTACAGGGACTGTTTGTGTGATAAATAAAACATAAAAACTAACTTCAGTTAAAAAAAATTAACGGAAGTTCATTGAGTACCAACATGTTGATAGGTGGGATTATTATTTACCAATTTTGAAGGTTGGATTATTATTTACCAACTGGTTAAAGGTCGGTTTATTAAATACCAATTTCCCTATTTTAAAACAGGTGTCGTGGCGGACCCATAAAATTATTTTTTGAGGTAGAAAGACATGAATATTTATTGATAATTTTTGAGGTAGAAAGACATGAATGAACTTATCACAAACACTCTTCACATATAGTGGCGGACTCATAAAATTACTTTTTTAGGAATCGGTTTTCTGTCGTTAAATGTTTTTTTTTCGGTTCATGTTGTGTCACACAATAAAATGATAAAGTCAAATTAGTATGTCAATCATTATTAGAAATGCATAATGGAAATATCTCCATGGTTGCTTTCAATATTTTCAGAACCGGCCCGAATATTAAACCGGCAGCTTTACCACTGATTCGGCCAGATTTAAGAAACACAATGACATAATAAATAAAAACAAATTTAACAATCAACAAACTATGTACAAGGATATTGAATAGAAAAACATGAAACGTGAAAGAAAGTTAAAAGTCAAAAGTGTTGATACATTTTGTGTCTGTAGCTTGTATTTATTGTTTTGTATTTTGTACGGTCTTAATTTTGTATGTTTATGATAGTATGGTTTGTTATAAGTTAAAGAAGTTAAGCATCCTCCTGTCTTTGACTTGGTCAACAGCTGAAATACAAAATTGATGTTTTTTAAACGAAAGTCAGACAACGAAAGTGGACGTGATCTTCGTTCAAACGAAGGTTAAGTTTCGTTATATTATCAAATGCGAAGGTGGACCTTCGCTTAGAACAAGCCACCTTCGCTCAGAATAGGCCACCTTCGCTTGGATCGTGTCACCTTCGCATGAGAATGTCATGCGAAGGGGGACCTTTGTGTGATTTTGTTTGACCTTCGTTTGAACCTGTTGCATGCATGTATAAATACAACAATGGTCATTTTGAACAGTTAGAGAGCACATTTTAGAGAGTTGAGAGCATTTCATATTTATCATTGAACCGAAACTCTGCTGAAATCAATACTAGTGAACTTTAAAGTGATATCTCATGTTATTGATTGTGTTCGTACTTCGGCCTTGTGTATAAATTTGGATGCCACACTTGTTTATGCATTAACAACAAGAAATATTGTGTACAAGAAATAACGGCGAGTAAGGTCTTTTATGACAATTCATATGTAAAAAAGCTAGTAAACTATTGAGTTCTCCATAGATTTCATTTCTTTTCGAGTAAACCCCAATTTTACCCCCTGTGCTTAGGGGCGAATGACACCCATACCTCATATTTCTAATAAATTGTTGTCTTACCCCTGACATTTTATGATTACATCAATGTACCCCCCTCAACATGAAAAGTCGTGTTTTCCCTTGATAATAAAAAAGAATTAGAAGTAAATGACACATTTACACCCTGTGCTTTACCTCCGCAGACACATTTACACCATGTTTTATTATAGTGTGTTCTCCGGCGATGTTCCGACAACTCCAGCGATTTCCATTATACACATTATTTATGTATAATTTTTTACATATTATTGTAATTTCAATTTTCTATTATACAACATGTCTATTATACAACCTCGTGTAATACACTGGTATATAATCTAGTAAACCAATACCTTATTATAAAAGTATAAATTTATATTTATCAAACATTAGATAAAAGTTTCATTCGAAAACCAAACAAGTAAAATACAATCGATTTGGAACCCCTAATTCATAACCCTCCAAAAGACTTCTATAAAATCGACGACAATTTGTTTGTGTTATGATTTGTTTGTGTTAACCTATTTTGATCTTGTATTTATATAGAAAATATTTTTAATGTCCATAAAGTGATACATTGAACACAAGAAGCATAATAAGGTGGGAGATTGAAGGTTTCTTTCAAATAGGGCCGTTCATTTATATACATGCATTGTATGCAATAATTAAGTGGAAGCTTGAAAGGTGTTTGTAAACTAAGTATTCTACTATAAATTAATAAAATATTAATTAATATATAAATTAATAATTATTAATTTATCGATTAATTAATAACTCTTTTAATTTATAAATTTTTGTGATCCAAATGTATTATTTTATAGAGTTTCTATTGTACTTTATAAGGGGAGTGAGGTGTTCCGTGATGGTCACTCACCACGCGTTGAACTTCAACGGAACACCGCCGCCACCACCCCATATCACGCGTTATGTTTTTACGAGTTGATAATATCACGCGTTGAAATCTTTTGGAAATCGTACGTTGCATTGCTTTTTGACCGTTATTCAACGATTATATATTAAAAAAAAAACTTTAAACCTTTTATCAATATATATCTCCATTTTTAACCATTTCACCCACACCAAAACATAAACACATTTCACACAATCTACATATTTCTCACATGGAGTTCCCTACGGATTCGACGTTTCTGATGTCTAGCGATAGCGATACCGAGTCGTCTTCCGACAATGAGACGCTAAAATATTTTGTGTCGGTGTATAACGAACTTGATACTAGTTCGTCCCACCCAAAGAAGAAGATGGTAGACCGTAATCGTATACGTGCCAACGAAGTGTTAATAACGATTATTTTGTGGAAAATCCGCTCTACAATGCCGAAACGTTTAGAGATCGGTTTCGTTTACCCAGAGAATTATTTTTAAAGATTGTTGGAGACATCGAAGCAAGCGAGGAATGGTTTCAAGAACGTTACGATGCGATGGGCAAACCAAGTTTCATGTCGATAAAAAAATGCAAGTCCGCCATTCGCCAACTAGCGACAGGTAACCCTCCCGATCAATATGATGAATACCTAGTTGTGGCGTCTAGAACTTCCCGTGAATGTGTAACGCCCACTTTTCACATTTGACAAATAACATAGACTTCATACAATTTTTTGGAAAATTTTGACATGACCCATTCGTAAAGTAAACGTTTTCCTGCTTTATAATGAAATCATTCCAAAATACATTCTACGACATGTTTCAAAAGATATAAAAGTAATAACCATACAAGATTTAAAATCCCAACTTACTTAGGAAACATCCTAGACATAAATTTAACATTTACATTATGAAAACGTTTTGACCCATTTACAAAAGACGACTTTAACCGGAAGCGCATAAAGGGCTATGTAGTGTGTTCGGTCCGAGCTCGCATCGCCAAGAGCGGGATTTACCTAACATACATAACGCAAACATTCCTTAGTTCAAATCTCAAGACAAATTTAACGCCTATCCTTTACTTATTCTAATTCGACCCATTAGCGAAATAAAACATTTTATCAACATCCTTATTAAATCATTCTTTTCATTCTAGCATGAAATTTCTTCATGCTCATTTATTCTTGCCTTTCGAATACATTCAACATGTAAGACTTTCGACCCATTCATAACGGATCAATTCATACCATACACTTTCAACGCTTTTTCCTCATTCCGACTCGTTATCTACAAGTCTTTACTTAAACCATTACATTATCCTTCCTTTTTAATATTTCGACCCACTTGAAGCGGGTTAAAATGCATCCATTGCTAATACACTTCCTATCCATTACCAATACTCAACATAACACAATTTTACCATGAACAAGCGTAAAAATTCCACACTAGGATTTAATTACCCAAACTAACATTCGCAAGTCTACAAGTAGAGAAAATGAAGTTCATATGAACTTACCGTGGTCTTGTGTCCCTTACGACTTGGAGTAACTTGCTCATTCCTCTTTCTTTGTTCCTATACATCACAACTTCATATGCTTAGCTTTCGGAAATTTTCAGTATTCTCATATTCTTTGTCATACAATATGATGTTTATGAACCATATGCATTCCCACCATAATCACATTTCATAAATTTAGCAAATTTTCATATGAAATCACAATTACATTAATTTAGACATTTCATCAAACACATGGCGTGCGTACATTCTAATAAGCATAATGTACAAGTAATTATAACACATTCATCCTAAATTCATCAAATAAATCAACCAATTCTTTCAAAATCAACAATCATAACCATACTACATATGATTCATATCAAGTTACTAATCTAAACACTTCTATAACATGAGTTTAACATCAACATTATATAATTCATCCATGAATTTTACTAATTCTTTACTACCTTACATAATCTCAAGTGGGTTTTACCCCAACAACTAGAACAATCGAAATAGCACATAATATAATTCCTATTTGTTCATATCATCCAACATCTAGGTTTGATTTCATACAAACATCATAAATTATACATAACCCACTTCATGAATTTCATAAAAACATCAAATTTTAGACTTACTTGAGATCAAATATAGTTAGGAGATCCTAATTCCTAACTCCTGAATCAAGAATTCAGCTTTTAATCCCTTCAATTTGTAAGATTTGTGAGATTCTTTAGACTTAGGGTTTCCCCTTGGCTTCCCCCTTGTACGATCGCACCCAGGAACCAAATACTGGTTTCCTTTTCTTTTTTTTTTTATTTATCAAGTCTTCATTAGATATTTACACCTTTGGTCCCTTATCTTTTTAAAGTGTGTCAAAATGGTTAATTCTCATACTAACTTAATCACTTTCATTAGCATAAGGGGTTTTAGACTTATTATTAAAAACTTTCGAAACGGTAAAAAAATATATATTTACCATTCCTTATTATTATATTATTCTAAGTCATACGAAATTTTGGGGTGTTACAAGTCTACCCCCCTTAAAGAAGGTTTCGTCCACGAAACCTGAATACGTACATTCTGATGAGTTAATATGTATCCCTTCGTTATTACGTACCTCGAACTTTGATAACATGCTTTCATTCGATCATCCCTCGTGATGAATCAGTCTTTACTACTCGAAACTTGTCTAATACATTTGGTAATTCAATCTTGTATGAATCAAAGCGATCCTATTACATTATTCATGATTATCATTCAATTGTTCAAGCTGATTTCTTAAAACTTATCTGTCAGATCATTCATTATCGTATACCTCTAACATATACTTAGGGGAAATAATTATCATAATATTCATACTCTTTCATTCCTATTCATTCGTAATAAATCACAAACCAAATATCATTCAATAGTTTCTAACTATTTAGTTTCTATATACTCCCCATCCTTCCAAGGCCAATATAAGTCTTTAATCACGCTATCAATATGATCGTGTAATCAATACTTACATTTGAGCAACTCATATTACACGCGAGGTGTCATACTCAGCTATACTTGTTATCACATTCCATGGCCGCTATACATACTTCATTCCTTCTAGCAATTGTAATACTAAGGCAATTACCCAACATTGTACCTCAAAGGGTTAATTCTTATCAACCTAGGTTCCGCTACATACGAGATTATAAACTTAGTACATATGCCACTCCATTTCACGTATGAGTTACATAAAACTCGGCACAACCATTCATTCGATAATTGAGATTACACTCTACCACGTAGGGTTGTTTTATAACACGAACCAAGAATCATGTGTATAAAAACTTTAACTCTTGAACTTTTCTTTAGAGGCTTATCTTCTAATAATTCCTCACATACAATAGGGAACTCGACAGAAGGTAAGATTTATTCAAATATCCATTCAAATATTCATCATATTTTACATTCCACTCGATCCCTATTTATGTAACATTCCCCCTCTAACAGTTACCCATTCTTATATTTTCATTCTAGCTTCCATCTACGTTAACCTTTTACAATTTCCATATAGTTCTTTCTAATTACTCTAAATTTGGCATCCAAAGTGTGTACCCCGCTATCTTAACAATTCCTCGCTTTTCATTCTTTTCTATTACCCATTTTCCGATATACGGATAGACTCTTACTATCTTTCCATCATGACATTTCAAGACATTTATTAATCTTACTCTATAATAAACAAAAATTTAGAGCCGTCATCATTTCCTATATTGATATGAAGATTATAATTTACTTACTAGCATTATAAGTCATTTACTTCTGCCTTCCAAGTCACTAACCATACATTGTTCCTTCACTATGTTGTTTGAATCAATAATGCCCACCATGAGCTTGCTACTTGATTCCTCTATTATTAGCATCATCATTCTTCCTAGTCACCCCCAAATGTAACGTAAAAACTTTGACTACTAATGTATTTGTGTGTGTATATATACATATACTGGCCTCAAACATTTAGTAACTCTATTACCATTAGTTGCTTATTAATCCATTCGTATAGTATGAACTAATTCGCACAATTGTACTTCCTTATTGATTTTAGACCTACTTGTTATCACTTTACCATTTCTTGCAAAATTTCTATCCTCGCCGGTACTTAAATCATCCATCTAGGTCTTAGCCCGTTATTCATTTTAATCCTCATAAGTCGATCATCACATGCCTAATACGCAACGTGTTCGGAGCATATTTCTTTCATCATAATCTTATTACCTCAACATCTTTCTATCTATATATATATAATTATTTACACCATCATATGTTACCACATTTGTCATATGTTTTACTCTTACTCGTATATCCCCTTTAGGTCTACGACGATTAACTATCAACATATCCCTACTCATATTCCCACAACCAGCGGCAACATATCTCACATACGTTCACATACACATTACTTATATATATATATATACACATGTGTGTGTGTGTTCTTTTAGTCCTACATTATGCTTGACCAACCAGGCTATCTGTGCCATTACTTGTTATGTTTATACTTATCTTTAGTTAGGTGGAGAAAAAGCATCTCCTCATTTGCTTTCATACTTTCATTCCTACCTAATGACTCTAACTTTCATCTGTCTACGACCCTTTCTTAAGTCTCTATCTATGCTTACCACGTAAATATCTTCCCTTAAAATTTTAGTTCTACTAACATTTACTTTTTGTTGACAAAAATTTTAATCCTTAGGACCATACTATTCTCGAAATTCTATCATCCTTTCATGTTCAATATTTACTAAGCTTAATCGTAATTATCATTCTTGCCTTTCATTACATTCTAGGACCATACCATCCTCTTTTGTAATCATCGTTTTTATTCCTTCCCACCATGTCATTTGTTATCATTTGTGTCTCCTTCGCCCGTTATCTACAATTAAGCATTTTCTACATTCATTACTTCATTTACTTTCCATGTCATCTCAAGTAACATTGACGCATTCATAATCACATTTCAATAACATTCATTCCACTTGTACATTATCATCAATGTCGGTCACGATAAGCCACATTACACATGCCTTTCGTTCATAGGGGAATAGAATCCCTCGTCCTTCTTACTTACTTTATCTCACCACCCGTTACTCGGAACATATTTTATTGACAATTTCTTCGTTTTCATCAACCATCTACTATATCATTCGAGATCATTATTAAAATTTATTCTTTGGTCATGTTCATTCCATTCTATCATTAAATTTTTTTTTATACTTTCCTTTCTTTCAAGCGAGGTGTTAACGGTCCTTTATGACTACACCACCTATCTCTTATTATAGGGTTGATAAACCCAACTAGAACTTCATTCACAACCTTCCAATCATATACGTTCTTACTTCTAAACATTTCAACATGACCCGGTTGTCATTTAGAGGATCCTAATATCATAGGTTGCATTTTCGGAAACTTAACGAAACTTTTGGATTTGTCTTAAGAAATATTGTACCACATAGTTTAGGAAACATGTTAATATGCCTAACATATTTCAATGACTTTCATTCTCTTACTTATTAGACATTCGTTAATTTTATATATAACTTTTCACTTCGTTATATGTTACTTCATGCCATCATGCTTACGTCTTATTGACCTTTATCCTTTTTTTTTAATTATAGTTATCATGCTTTTATTTCATAATTCCGGGTGTTAATAGCCACTTAGTGACCATACCGCATTCCTTTCATCATCCTCGGTGTTAACGGCTACTTCGCCCCACACCGCATACTATTCATCATCCTTGGTGTTAACGGTCACTTCGTGACCTCACCGCATATCATTCATCATTCTTGGTGTTAACGGTCACTTCGTGACCTCGCCACATACCATTCATCATTCATTTCTTTATCATTCATGCATTATTTTGCTTTCAATCATTCATTTTCGCAGGTCATAAAACCATACTATCCTTTATTACGAACATTCTAGACATGTTAATCAAAACATACATTCATTCTTATACTTACTTCTTATTCCTTCGTTCTTTAACTAATTGCCTTCGTGTTAGTAAACTTATATTTACGGTTTCATTGTCATTCACGTTTATTATATTCATTAGATTTCATTTCATACTTCCCACCATCATGTTTTAACATCATTTTATCATGACACATTCCATTCATCATTCATACTTCATGCCTTATCGTCATTGACGATCGTATCGTATCATTCTTTATTTTAGACATTCATTCATCCTTTCTATCATATAACCATGCTAGTGATACGTAGCTCTCATTCTTTCTAATACGTAAAAGAAATTACTCGCGACTAAATCATACTTAAACTTTCTTTGGAAACTCAATGTTTCCGACAACCAACTTCATAGTATTCTTTATCCCATATACCTTGGTATCACTTTTTTTTTAATTCTTTTTATCCCCCACTTTATATATATTTCTGGTTACAATTTCGATTGAATCGACATTTAATTGTGTTTTATTTGAATATTGTAGTTTTGGAAAGCTTGTTGGTGATTCGTTGCGGAAAACTCAAGAAAATATGAAGTTTGTGGAAATTTTCCCCAGACACAACTGTGTTGGTTATCTGAGTACAATGTCACACAGCTGTGTCAGCCTTGCCACACACCCTGATCTCAGCAACAAGCATCAACGGTCCACACAGCTGTGTCACTTAACGACACAACTGTGTGCGGCACCAGATCTGATGTAACCTAATGTTTAGCTCCCATTCATTTGACCCGTTCTAACCCCCAAACTGATCCGATTCATCCCACATCTTTCCACAACATCCCGTAACCATTCCATAACATTCCGTAACTAAATTATTTGTAATGCAAAAATTTTAACTTTTAAAATACTTACTTGCCTTGCGCCGCGGAACGAACACACACTTCTCACGAGCTTTCAGTTTGAGTTCAAGCACTTAATGCTTAAATCCCTCAAACCTAGGCTCTGATACCAACTTGTAACACCCACTTTTCACATTTGACAAATAACATAGACTTCATACAATTTTTTGGAAAATTTTGACATGACCCGTTCGTAAAGTAAACGTTTTCCTGCTTTATAATGAAATCATTCCAAAATACATTCTACGACATGTTTCAAAAGATATAAAAGTAATAACCATACAAGATTTAAAATCCCAACTTACTTAGGAAACATCCTAGACATAAATTTAACATTTACATTATGAAAACGTTTTGACCCATTTACAAAAGACGACTTTAACCGGAAGCGCATAAAGGGCTATGTAGTGTGTTCGGTCCGAGCTCGCATCGCCAAGAGCGGGATTTACCTAACATACATAACGCAAACATTCCTTAGTTCAAATCTCAAGACAAATTTAACGCCTATCCTTTACTTATTCTAATTCGACCCATTAGCGAAATAAAACATTTTATCAACATCCTTATTAAATCATTCTTTTCATTCTAGCATGAAATTTCTTCATGCTCATTTATTCTTGCCTTTCGAATACATTCAACATGTAAGACTTTCGACCCATTCATAACGGATCAATTCATACCATACACTTTCAACGTTTTTTCCTCATTCCGACTCGTTATCTACAAGTCTTTACTTAAACCATTACATTATCCTTCCTTTTTAATATTTCGACCCACTTGAAGCGGGTTAAAATGCATCCATTGCTAATACACTTCCTATCCATTACCAATACTCAACATAACACAATTTTACCATGAACAAGTGTAAAAATTCCACACTAGGATTTAATTACCCAAACTAACATTCGCAAGTCTACAAGTAGAGAAAATGAAGTTCATATGAACTTACCGTGGTCTTGTGTCCCTTACGACTTGGAGTAACTTGCTCATTCCTCTTTCTTTGTTCCTATACATCACAACTTCATATGCTTAGCTTTCGGAAAATTTCAGTATTCTCATATTCTTTGTCATACAATATGATGTTTATGAACCATATGCATTCCCACCATAATCACATTTCATAAATTTAGCAAATTTTCATATGAAATCACAATTACATTAATTTAGACATTTCATCAAACACATGGCGTGCGTACATTCTAATAAGCATAATGTACAAGTAATTATAACACATTCATCCTAAATTCATCAAATAAATCAACCAATTCTTTCAAAATCAACAATCATAACCATACTACATATGATTCATATCAAGTTACTCATCTAAACACTTCTATAACATGAGTTTAACATCAACATTATATAATTCATCCATGAATTTTACTAATTCTTTACTACCTTACATAATCTCAAGTGGGTTTTACCCCAACAACTAGAACAATCGAAATAGCACATAATATAACTCCTATTTGTTCATATCATCCAACATCTAGGTTTGATTTCATACAAACATCATAAATTATACATAACCCACTTCATGAATTTCATAAAAACATCAAATTTTAGACTTACTTGAGATCAAATATAGTTAGGAGATCCTAATTCCTAACTCTTGAATCAAGAATTCAGCTTTTAATCCCTTCAATTTGTAAGATTTGTGAGATTCTTTAGACTTAGGGTTTCCCCTTGGCTTCCCCCTTGTACGATCGCACCCAGGAACCAAATACTGGTTTCCTTTTCTTTTTTTTTTATTTATCAAGTCTTCATTAGATATTTACACCTTTGGTCCCTTATCTTTTTAAAGTGTGTCAAAATGGTTAATTCTCATACTAACTTAATCACTTTCATTAGCATAAGGGGTTTTAGACTTATTATTAAAAACTTTCGAAACGGTAAAAAAATATATATTTACCATTCCTTATTATTATATTATTCTAAGTCATACGAAATTTTGGGGTGTTACAGAATGTTTCCAATTTTTTTGCAACGCGGTCATTAAGTTGTATGGTAAAGAGTTTTTACGTAAACCAACGAGCCACGACATCTCACGTATTTACGCCGCACATGAGGCTAGATGGCATTTTCCTGGGATGCTTGGTAGCATCGATTGTACACATATCGAGTGGAAAAATTGTCCAAGAGAGTTGCGAGGAGCGTATGTTAGGGATGACATCAAAAGACCAACCATCATACTAAAAGCTGTGGCGTCGAATGATTTATGGATTTGGCATTCGCATTTCGGTGTTTCAGGTTCAAATAACGACATCAATGTGTTGCGCACGTCGCCGTTGTTTCAAACCGTAACGGATGGTACGCATCTTCCTCTCCTTTCTATGTTAACGGACGATATTACAAACGAGGCTTTTTTCTTTTGGATGGTATCTACCCGTCATGGTCTGTTTTTTGTGAAAGCTCCCTCATTTCTTGTAGAGGCTAAAGAAATCATGTTCAAAAAATTGCAAGAATCGGTAAGAAAAGATGTTGAGAAGGCATTTGGTGTTTTAAAGGGTAGATGAGGTATACTACACCGACCGGTTCGTGCGATGAACAAGAAAGCAATAAATAGCATAGTGTATGCATGTATTATCTTGCACAATATGATAATCAAAGAAGACGGGCGTGCAATATCCCCGGATTGGGTGCCGGATCATTCTACACAAGTTCAAGTTCCACAAAATATCCAACAAGAATTGCGTGATGAAGAAACTCACTTTCGGTTGAGATACGATTTAATCGAACTAGTACGTTCTGTAGGTTTGGAGTTTCATGAGTCGGACGAGGAATAGAGTTTTTTTAGTATTTTTTTTTAAATTGTAGCCTAAAATATTTCTAGTATGTTAAATTGAACTAATATGTTTTTAGTTTTAATGAAATTTATAATTTTAATGTTTTATTGCTAATTTCTAATTTAAAATAAAAAATTAAAAAAAGTTGTGAGTGATGGAATTCTATCACTAGTGATGACCACCGCCAGTACAAAATGCTTGTGAATGATAGAATAGTGGCTAATGACATGACATGAGTTGATTGGATATTATGAGTGATAGAATTCTATCACTAGTAACCACTCCTAAAATTTCTAATATAATCTAAGTTTCCATACCTTTTTAACCCATTTAATTTAACTATTTTCTAATGTGTTGTGTTCGTAAACTTTAAAAAAGCTTAGTAGTGAAGAGGTACCAAATTTCCGTTGCATTACACTTAGAATCCCACTACTTATTTCAAAGCTCATAAAATTGTTACTATTTAAAGTTTACATTTTGTTTTTTTTAACGTCCAATCAAATCACTAGATAAGTATTTTGGTATCCTCTCAATCGAACAAATGCATACCCTCCTCCTTAATGATCAGAGTTGGATGTATACTCGAGGCACCAAGCCACCAGTTCTAGGGAACACCCGCCCGCTCGAAGCCCCATTGCAATAAAACCCGGTTCGGCTCAGTTTCGAATTAGCGACCTTCAGAGAGGCCTAGTTCTAAACTTCATTTCCACCACAATGTCCTTCAAAGTGATGTTAGTGGGAGTTGAACTTGTACTAGGGTTGTTCAATTTTTATCCAAAACCCAAAACCCGACCCGAATTCAAAGCCACCCAAACCTGAATTAGCTAATATCCGAAAACCTCGAACCCGAACTTTAAATGGTTCGGTTATCGGGTCACTTTTTTCCTACCAAAAACCCGAACAACTCGACCCGAAAAACCCGAACATTTATTGGTTTTTTCTTACAAAAAACCCAAACAACCCGACCCGAATAACCCAAAACCAACTAACCCGAACTTTAAATAGTTCGGTTATGGGATCAATTTTTCCTAGATAAAAACCTGAAAAACCCGACCCATTTTGTTATAAATTTAAAGTAAAATTTAAAACAAGAGATGTCATTTAATGTATGTTTGGCTATGGTATAAATTGAAAATCATCCCTACACATTCACTCTCTCACGCTCACATAGTCACATCCTGTAATACCAACTGAGCGATGCTTAACTTTTCATCTTCCTTGGAGGAAAAGGTACCTTTTCACAACAAACCCTACCCCAACATACACTCATCATCTTCCTTTCAACTGTTGAACTACTGATTCATTGTTAGAAATTTAGAATGATTATTATCATATTCATATGTCGATTGTTGATAGTTTGAACTCATTATTTTAATTTTTCTTGTTATTGGGTTGAGTTTCTGCTAGTATAATTTGTATGTCTGCTCGTAATGCACGGGACTGCTTAGAGGACTAATCTTGTGGTTAGTATTCCATTTTCGGATTTTTAAAGTTCAATTAAGATTTAGCAAACAAGAATAGTGCTGTAACGATTGTTGCCAGCTTCAACTGATTTTCCTTGTTTTTAGGGTAAGTTTCTTTTCTGCACATAAACATAAGGGTGTACGGGGTAGAAGCAGTAAGGGGTGCGGCAAGTCCTTTACCGCTCGGGGAACACCGCCGCCACCTTTTTATGCCGTGCGGGCATCGTTTAAAGCGGGGAGAGTTCACCGCTTGCGGGGACTTGATTGTTTGGCTTGATTTGACCGTTGAGGACTTGATTATAACCAATCATGTTTTGTTTTTTGTTTTTTTTAAAGGGAAACCACCTCCAATATTTTTTAAGCAAGAGGGGAGAACGAAAAGGAAAATGCCATAACATATTTGACCGTGGTGTATGATGGGGCGGGTGTTTAGGGTATGGGTTGACACGTGAACTTCGAGGGCTTCGCTGTTCAGTTACAAATTGGGTCGGTATGGCGGGGCGTGGCTAGCCCGCGTGAGTTGGCCACGTGTGATAATTTTTTTTTCGATTATCATAAAAATACACACAATTATTAAATTTAAATCTTATCCACCTATAGCCTAGCTAACCCAGCCAATGAGAGCCGGTCACGGAAGACCGCTAGACCCGCCTAACGTCCGGGCTGAAATCCCCGCTCGAGGGGCAACGCCGAAACCCAAACCCTCCCGGGGTGATGACTTGAGCGTTGGTACCCAACCCACGCCCTAACTCCCCCCCATATCCAATAGTCTTATGATTAGGTAGATGAAATTTTCCGCTTGATAAGCGAGCGGTGCACCCCTTCACCCTAGCTAATGGCCTAATGTACTGATCAGAAACTACATGTTTGACTCGAGATGAGAAAAGTTGATGAAAGGTCTTATATTTTCAGCAAATATTAATTAACATCTATTATTACAATATTTAAAATATAAAAATTTAAAAAATAAACAATATTAAAAGTACCAAACTAGCCATGTAGGTAATGATTGCTTGGCGGCTTCACCAGGCCCTTGACACGATTCCCATCAAACTTCAAATTGTAACAAAAAAAACTTTTGATTTCTCTTGAAACAAAAAATTATGTGATGCTGCTAGATCAAAAAATTATATCTAAAAAGTTTTATCACCACCTTCATGTAATATTAACAAACGTTGATATAACACCAATAAATTAAAACATAAGGTCTTAGGGTGTACTCTAACTTAATTAGTGTTAAATATGACATGGCAAGCCAACATGTCTTTCAAACCATTCCCTCCTCATATTAAAGGATGTTAAGACCTCTTTTGGTTAACATGTTAACATAGGAAAAATGAATAAGAAATTAATGTGATTTATTATAATTGTTTATTTTAGCTAAGCCGTTAATGAAATGGTATTATTATTATTATTTATTTTGTAGTTAATTTAAATATTTAATCTTAAAATAATTAAAAAATAATGGGTGATGTAGAGTTAACAAGGTTAATTAAACCATTTTCTTAGGAAGTAAAAGGGAACAAACAGGTGATGTGGCACTTATATAGAATTAAATAGAATTAAGAATAGTTAAAGTATAACTCATGACCTAACATGTACATTAGCAGTCTAAAAAAAGTATGTTATAGTTTATTAACATTTTGGGAAAATCCTATAAAATTGTCGTTTATTTAAAATCTTGTTTAGTATATTTTTACAAATTATATTATAAGCTCTGGAAGGTTCACTATCCCTGCAGTGCTGCACGTTCTCTTTCTCATATCGATCGCAGATACGAAATGTGCACTGTTAACTGATTCTTGACCTTCTCAATGTTTGAAACGCTAGCCGAACATACACGTGTTCTCTTTATCTTTCTTCTAGTTAGTGAACCGCATGTTTCTGGTTTAGCAGAATACCATAGAAGGGTTTTTCTTTTCTTTTGTCTTCAAGTTCTTCTCATGTCAGTACAGATTTTCTAGAGAGAGAGAAAAGAGAGTTTCTAGAGAGAGAAAGCATGGAACTTGCTTCTAAGCCCTTGAATCCCAACGCTTCTCCTTACATCCCCAATCATCATTCACCACCCATCTACACATACAACACCCATCTTCAACCATTTCCGACTACTCTCTCACTCACCCCTGTGCCCTCGGGGCCCCGAATCCCCAAAACCCGCCGCCGGAAGGAAATGAAATGGGTTCCGGTGGATAACAAAGTTCTAGGGTTTGAAGAAACCAGATGGAAGAACAGTCGTCGTGGGTATCACAAGCTTCTGCCTTTGGAACCACAAACCACATCTTTGATGATAAGAAATGTTCCAAGTAGATATACGTACGTGACTCTTCATTTATGACAGCTTTTAGTTTTTTTTTTTTTTTTTTTTTTTTTTTTTTTTACATTTAATGTTTGTTGTATTCTTAATATGGAAATGTTTTGGTTTAAACGAAGTTGTTTATTTTGCAGTCGGAAGTTATTGATACAGACTCTTGATAATCATTGCCAACTTGAGAACAGGAAGCTCAACGAGGGTGGTAACAAGTCTGCTTATGACTTTGTTTACCTGCCGATTGATTTCAAGTAAGTTATTTATTGACATTAAACTCACCGTGTGTTTGTTGTTGGTGTAACTGTGTGTGTGTCACAGGCGTCGAACGAACGCTGGGTTTGCGTTTGTGAACTTCACAAACCCTGAGGCGGCGTTTAGGTTTCGAGATGCGTTTCATGGCGGACATTGGAATCTGTTTGAGAGTTCAAAGGTGGCTGAGATTACAAGAGCAAGGATTCAGGTACCTACTTTTTTAATCATATAATTAATTATTAATATTAATTAATAATGGGGGTTTTATTAATTAATTAATTAATAATTTTTACTTTCTTTCAGGGTAAGGCAGCTTTGATTAATAACTGCAAGGGTATGGATTTTAGCCATGGCTCGGAAGAAGACATGCCGGTGTGGTTTGCACCGGCGAGAGATGGATCGGATCAGGTTAGGTCCAAAATGTTTGTGGTGGGGAAGTTTTCATGGGCTAAAATGAAATTTGGGAATTAGGTCATCATCATCACATGTGTGTATGTTGTTTAGTATGTGCAAATAGTAGTAGGGTGGTGGATTTGAGCACCTGAACCATGGTGTCGTGGTGTTCTGGTCCACCATCTTTTCGAGAATTTTGTTGAATTATATTTTGCTATAGGTATGCAATCTCTTTTATGCAATTTGGTACGTTGTCCAGGTACAATTAAATTCATAAATTTAAACACATAAGCCATCAAACATCTACTTTCAAATCATTAATTGTTTAAACTCACCTTTGCCTTTGTGATCATAGCTAATATGCCCTAATAACAAAGTTATATATAACTACAGGGATCACTTGGACATGATAATGCCTGGATATCTTAAATTAATAACATATTGTCAATAAGTTGACAATTTGTTGGATCATGTCATACCAAAATTTTTCTAGTACTAGTACTTGTATATGGACAAATTGTATAATTCAAGAACAATGAGACCATGATCGACAAAACCTCAATAGTTTAATATCCCCTATACACTATAAATAATATGTGTTTATACGTCAATAGTTTAATTTTCCTTTTATAACTTTCGTTCGTAAGTTTTGTTTTTACAAAACCTAAATACGCGACATAATTTTATAATTGTTATATTTTGTTTCGATTTTGTCTTTGTACGCATTCGTATTTTGTTGGGGTTTTTTACCCTTTGCACTATAGATAATATACGTCTTTATCAGGTAGTTTTATTTTCCTTTTATAACTTTCGTTCGTTTGTTTTTTCTTACAAAAATTAAATAAACAATATAATTTTACATTGGTAACATTTTATTTCGATTTTTTTACACATTTATATATTACATCTTCATACTCGTCTTTGCAGTTTGATCCGTACATGGATTCCCCGCCGCAAAATCGCGATGGGGAAATCCTAGTTATAAAAACAAGAAAAGGTACGTCGGTTTGTGTATTGAGCTAACATTACTGTATATATTTAACATTTGACGGTATTTATGATTACATTGGTCATGAAATAACTAGAGGCCCAAAATCTTAGAAATGTGGGTTTGTGTATTTGAGCTAATTAATTTCTGAATGTATCATTTGACGGTATTTAGAGTGGAGGGAGTCGTCACCAAATGGTAAGTGTTTAAACAATTTTTTTAACAAGTAATGTTATGTCATGTCAAGTTTCCACTCCACTCCTCGTTTTACACTCACTTACTAGCAATGGTCAAATACATGGAGGGTGGTAAACAATTAAATATGCTTGATTGAAAGGGGTTGAAGTCCACCATTATCTCTCTCTCTCTCTCTCTTCCATCACTTCTTTTCTCTTTCGGTTTCTTGCCCGGTGAGTACAATCCCTGATCACCGCTCCACCCCTGGCAATACCTCCCCCCTCTGTAAACTACCCTCCCCACCCCACTCACCGCTACCACTCAACCCACCTTTATGCTTACAATGGTCATGAAATGAAATTTTATTAACCTTCAACGTAAACTAGTAGTAATATTAGGTATTCTTTAATTGACGTAAAAACAAACTTCCATCTATCCGAAATACCAAAATGAAGATTGACGAGTGCATAATATTTAAAAGCAAAATGGATCACTTTTGAGAGTTTGAAACAAGTGTGAGCTGTTGGCTTAGCAGAGTGTAATATACTCTGATTAAAATATAAGAAATGGCGTGCTTTGTATGTTTTTCCAAATGACTTAAAGTTTGAGAAATCATAATTTACATTTACATACTACATTAAAGTGTGAAACAAACAAGGGAGTAACTAAGTATTAATATTATTGTATGTTATAAGCATAATCCCATATTTATTTTGATAATCATTACATACACAATATACAAATATAAATGACTTACTTATTTTCTAACAATATCCTAAGGTGTTATTATTATTTTTACGTACGGTTGATGATTCAAGTTGTATAATGGACAAATGTGTAAATTTAGAATTTGGTTGACACAAGATGTGTGAATAATAAATGGGTAAATTTAGACTAGGTATTTTCATGTCGTTTTTCTGAACTATGTGTTTTTATGGCGTTTTAACTAGTTATTTTCATGTTTTTCTGAACTGAGTGTTTTATGGCGTTTTCAACTGAGTTTTTTATGGCGTTTTTCTGAACTGAGTGTTTTATGGCATTTTTCTGAACTGAGTGTTTTATGGCGTTTTCAACTAAGTTTTTCATGGCGTTTTTCTAAACTGGGTGTTTTATGACGTTTTTAACTAGGTATTTTAATGACATTTTTCTGAACTGTGTGTTTTATGGCGTTTTCAACTGTGGTATTTTTATTGGGTTTTTCTGAATTAAGTGTTTTTATGGCGTTTTATTTGAACACTCATTTCATGTGAGTGAGTTTTTTTGACAATATTACCCCTTAGTGTAATTTAGAATCAATGTCACACGTCAACACCAAAATCGTTCTCAATGTTCTCACACTTTTTACTGTTTTTCCTAAATCCTGACCCTATAAATATATTATATTATGTGGTTATCAACTCCATAAATAGATTGACTTGTTAACCAATATTTCATCCCTTACACATTCATTGTAATTCTTTGTAAAAGACATGCCTATCAATGTAATATACATCTCTTTCTCCCTACATTTCTTTCTCTTATTGTTAGCTATTAGGCTACTTTCACAATACTAACAAATGTGTTCGTACAAACTTTTGGATATCTTTTTGAAGTCTATTCGGATGTGTTAATTTGGACTTACCAAGCGGTGGTTTAAATACGCACTTGTTTAACCATAATTAAATCAATTATTATGCTAGTAAGTATACGTGATTAAGTGTTTGGTGAACATTGTTCTAGCAAACACATGATTAAGGGTATGTTTGACATGGAGCTTTTAAGAGTTTCTAACTTTAGTTTTTAAGAAAAAACTCCTACTCAATAAAAAGTCTTGTTTGGTTGAACGAGCTTGAAGCTTTTAGGTTAGGAGCTTGAAGCTTTTGGTTGAACGCTCCTACTAGTAGCATTTAGAAGGAGCTACAAGCTTTTAGGGAAAAATGACTATTTTAACCTCTAGAAATAATAAACTTTTTAATGCACAAACTTTTTAAATTTTTAGTTATGTCAATTTTGATCATTTTATTAAAAATTCCAGCTACTCTGCTAATTGCCAAACACCAAATATATCTAAAAAGCTACAGGTACTAGCTATCAGCTTTCAGTCACCAGCTAATTTTGCCAAACATACCCCAGGTGTTGGTGAACATTCTTCTAGCAAACACATGATTAAGGTTTTTTTTTTTTTATTTTTAATGCCAAACACATGATAAATGATAGTGAACATATACTAATTTGTTATTAGTGTCATGCTAGTTTTTTTTAATCTTTCTATTTCTCTCAACATTAATTTAACATGCCCATCAAACTTATTAACATGCCAGTCATCAGGTGCGCTTCATAATTTATCAACATGCCCATCAAACCTAAAAGTTAAAATCATAATAAAAAACTAATTATCACATAAATTATTATTTTTAACCTATTTTTACTTTTTTTTAGAACAACAGCATATCAACAGTGCTACTATTTGTAATGATGAATAACATGGTGCCGTGTGATATTGGGAGAAATATGGAAATTTGATTTACCTGGATCTAAGGGTGTAGGGAGTGGTTAAACACTTTGCGGTGGTAAACCAAAAAAAACGACCACTCAGAGCGCGCCATGTCAATCAGTCAAAAGTGTTTAAACTTTGGTGAAAAGTGTTGGCAATGGTTTAGACACTTGGTGAAGTGGTAAACTATTTAAAAAAAGTGTGATTGGTTGAGATAGGAATGGACCCCACCCACAATACCCTCTCTCTCAATCATCTTCTTCCCGAATCGGTAACCTGTCACCGATTGCTTTGCTTTGCCGCCTCGCCAAATAGTCGGCGCCGGTGTTTGCCGATCGACAAACTTGTTTGCCGCCCCTTGCCGCATGCCACACCGTACACCCTAAACAATTTAATCAAAGTGATGAGTGCTTTGACAATGGAGGATAATCCAAATTCCAAATCATTGTGTTGCTTGGAACATGAATTTGAATACACACGTCATATTTACCTAATATACTGTATCCACTACGAATCTGATCGTATTTTTTTTGAACGGCTAACAAATCTTTCAGATACACTATTGGCGAAAATCACCACATTAGGATACACTGGTATCCGAACCGAGGAAAACCCTCACCTAGGGCCGAAGCCCGTGAATGCTCGCCCGAAGGCATGACAGTGCGGTGAGGTAAAACCCGCTCATTTCTAGGATCGAACTAACGATTGTCGCCTACTTGCTTGTTCTCCATCATCACCAGGTGCCGCCGCACACGAATACCCCAAAACCGACTAACCCGAACTTTAAATGGGTCGATTATCAGGTCAATTTTTCCTAGACAAAAACCTGAACAACCCGATTCGAAAAACCCGAAGAAAAAAACCCGATGAATACCCCTGGTTGTTTGTTATAAATTTAAATTAAAATTTAAAACAAGAGATATCATTTAATGTATCTTTGGCAATGGTATAAATTGAAAATCCTCCCAACACATTCATTCTCTCACGCTGACATACACATACATCCTGTAATACCAACCGCGCGATGCTTAACTTTTCATCTTCCTTGGAGGAAAAGGTACCTTTTCACAAACCCTAGCCCAACATACACTCATCATCTTCCTTTCAACTGTTGAACTACTGATTCATTGTTAGAATGATTATCATCTTCATATGTCGATTGTCGATAGTTTGAACTCATTTTTTTAATTTTTCTTTTTATTAGTATAATTTGTCTGTCTGCTCGTAATGCACGGGCCTGCTTAGAGTACTATCCATTTTCTGATTTTTAAAGTTGAATTAAGATTTAGCAAACAAGAATAATGCTGTAACGATTGTTGACAGTTTGAACTGATTTTCCTTGTTTTTAGGGCAAGCTTTTTTGTCTGCACATAAACATAATGTACTCAGAAACTACATGTTTGACTTGAGATGAACTTACGAAGAAGTTTACGGTAGAAGGTTTTGACTTTTGAAGGTCAAATTAAGACTAGAAACTAAAGTTGTTGGAAACTTGTACTTCCAGTGTCACATGTGTAGTGGATTCTTTCTTTATTTTTCATGAAAATTTTTTGGTCTCTTTTAGCATAACAAAAGGCTTGTCACAAAAAAAAAAAAAAAAATCTATCTTCTTGTAACATTCTTGGTTAATATTAATTTAATATTGAAAATTTTAAAGTATAGCTAGTTGTATTGTTTATAAATATTAATCCTTTTGTTTGACCACTGAAAATTGCAGCTTTAGGGATCCAAAAAGGGGGTGTAATATGGCAACGATATTGGTTTAGCAAACAAGATTGGAGATCTGCCGTATTGAAACTGGCGAGTGTGGTGTATCAAACTATGAGTGGGACGAGAATGGGTGATAGACTAAGCAGTTTGCCGGATGATCTTATTCATAAAATCTTGTCTTTTGTTTGCATCAAACATGCTGTTCAAACGAGTGTTTTGTCACCCAGATGGAGGTTTATTTGGACTTCAATGCCTTATCTCAATTTCTTAAGTGAGGATTTCCCTTCATTGCCCCATTTCGCCAAAGCAGTTACCAATGTATTGTCTCGCCGAAATGATCGAATAGAAGTGGCGTCTTTGACGCTTAGTCTCCATGGAAGGGTTAGTCTGGCGTTGGTCAAACGAATTCTCAACTACGCGTTCTCCCACAATGTCCAACATATGACTGTTACATGCCTGATTGAGAAGAAGATTGAACTCCCTCTTTCTCTCTTTCGTTCTCGGTCCCTCAAACATCTCACTTTAGTCGGTTCTGTTGATCGTTCGGTTGCATCAACTTGGGAGCTTCCAGCCTTAACGACATTACATCTCGGTTATGTCACATTGTATAAAGACGAAGATGAAGATGATGATGATGAGGATGAGGATGAGTATGAAGATGAAGATGATGAAGACAACAATATTTTTTCCAAGTGCCCAAACATGAAGAGTCTCACTTTAGATGGCTGCAAGATAATGGGATCGAATGGTTTAAGTATTTGTCATCCTCAACTTTCTAATCTCACGATTGAAAATGGATACTGGGGGTGGAATTTAGTCTATGTGGTTGTACCTCAACTCAAGAATCTCACTATTGAAAATTGTGATTGGGTGCATCTTTCTGCACCTGATCTTACCTCCTTTATATATAGAAGTGGTTATTCTTTGAAATTCTATACGGACAATTTACCCTCTTTGGAGGAGGTTGATCTTTGTATACGCAAACCTTGCAAGACAGAAATCAGTGCTATTGTTGGTTTACTTCAGCAGTTTCATAGAGTCAAATATCTTACCGTTAACTTGGAAACTATAGAGGTATTTGGTTCTTTATTCGAAAGACATGTGCTTGTTTTCTGGTGCTAAAAAAACTAAATATCGAATCATGTTTTATACCTTAAAAGACCAAGAAACAGTTAACCAAAACACGACGTTGCATATAATATATCTATGTATGTGTACTTATATTAATGCTTGTTTTATACTTCTAATAATTTTCTCTTAGTGCATACTTTTCTTTTGTAAAATTTCTGCAGGTTCTCTGTTCCTCAGTCGAACTAATCTCAAATCAACCTTCTCCATTTGCTAACTTGAGGAGTTTAAAGATTCATCCCGTGGACATACAATTGGCGGGGCAGGCACAAAAGAAAGTAGTTGTGTCTAATGAAGTCAAAAGCTATTTGCTAGGCGGTTCTCCAAGTGCCTCATTAACACTGGTTACACGTGAGGTAATTAATTACATCATGAAGGATCTTATTATTATTTGTCATGCATCATACGTATTGCTCTAAGTTATAAAGAAAGTTATGGTAAACAATTGGCATAATAATTAGAATCTTTTGTTAGATTTTATTTTGATGTCACCGTGCTGACCTTGATCCGGTATATAATCTACCATTTCTCACCAAATTGAGACGCTTGATAGGGTGATATTTTCTTTTTGCTACAACCGCATTAATTAATAGGGCCCTAAAGCATGTCGGTAAATCATGAAAGTTAGGTAGATTGTTGAAATTTATTCAGTTATTCCATTGGGGGTTTGGGGTTGGATCTTTTGCCCGTGTGTTATTTTCCAGGACCTGTTTCCTCAGTAGTTTTCCTTTGATTGTCGAAGTTTACATTTAGGGGCTGTTTGGCAACTTCTGAATGGTTAAGTGTTGAACCAGTAAGAGGTCTGAACCATTAAGTGTTGAACGAGTAAGAGGTCTTAAGAGCCAATATAATGCTTAACCCTTCAGAGGCAAATGTCTGACTAATTCATATTAGAGGTCTTAACCATTCAGACTCTGTATAATACTTAACCATTCAGAGGCAAATGTCTGACTAATTCATATTAGAGGTCTTAACCATTCAGACTCTGTATAATACTTAACCATTCAGAGGCAAATGCCTGAACCATTCAGACATTTGCTCACGAAACAAACAGTCTGAACCATTAAGAGTTGAACCAGTAAGAGGTCTGAACCATTAAGAGTCTCATTAAGAGGTAAACAAACAGCCCCTTAGTGTTCCGTTTTTGACATAACCAAGATGGATCAACTGATCAGTGGTTCTAATGAATGTATTGGTCTAGTTTTGTCATATTTCAAATTATATCCAACAAACAAGATTCTAAATTTATTATCTATTGAGGGCATATTTAATAAAAAAAATATTACCGGTTTCGGCATTAAAGCGCAGTTGATTTTGTTATTAGTTAGTGTCAATCCATAGACGTGGTGGATTCTACTAACTAAATCTGTAATATGTGTTAGTGCTATTGTTGTATTCCTTAAAGAGAACACCAGTGATCCATCTGTATTAGTAAGGTAGTACAAATTTGGAATAAATGATTAGTATTTATTATGGAAACATTGCAGGAGATTAAAGCGCGGGACACATCACTAGCACAACACCTTATGACAGAACTATGGGTAATGCTAGAGCAGGATAAAGCTAACATCAACTTGGATCATATGGAGCGAGGGAAAGCACCAATCGAGAATTATTGGGAAGATCGGAGTCAGCTTGAGAAAACAAAGATTTGCGACATCATTTCAAAGTTGCAACACATTGAAGGTGTACTGACAAAGTTGCCGATGTCAGACAGGGCTAAAATGCAATCATCGTTTTCTAGTTTGTGTGCAGAAGCAAACCTTGTCGTGAAGAAAATAGATCGTAAGGATATCCAGTGTGGTACCCTAGGGAGGCGTTTAAGTGTCTACTCTGATGAACTTGCTAAAGCATTGCAGCGGTCTTCTAAGCAGATATAAGTTGTTGATTTTCTATAGCTTGCAAGTGTTAAAGCTGTTCTTTTGTTTTGATTTCAGGTTCCTGCAGTAGTCTTCAACACTTCATGTTCGTATTAGGAACTAAAGTGTTGGGTGCCTAGTGTGTGTTGGAACTTGTTTCAAAAGTGTTTTTTTAATTGATGTGGAACTCACAACGATCGTTAGTATCCTTGTATTTGAGTAAACTTGCTCCAGCTATGATTTGGATTAGAAAAAAAACATCTAAAAGATTTTAGAAAAAGTTTATGATTTCTAAACTGCAATCATCTTTTACTCTTTTAGAGAAGTTTATTTTCGTTTTTGTTTGTGTACTTTGGATTCACCTTGTAAAACTTTAAAGTCAAAATATGATGGTAAAAAGCTAAAAAAGATTAAACTCTACCCATATCATATTTACTTGTACACTGTGGTATAATTCGATCGAGCAAAAAAATATGATATTTTTTACTGTGTCAATGAGATCACGGCACGTAGTTAGAAGCAACAAGTTCAACCTTACTAAAACTTGCTGGAACACTATGGTATAATTCGATTGAACCAAAAATATGATATTTTTTACTGTGTCAATGAGATCACGGCACGTAGTTAGAAGCAACAAGTTCAACCTTACTAAAACTTGCTGGAACACTATGGTATAATTCGATTGAACCAAAAATATGATATTTTTTACTGTGTCAATGAGATCACGATACGTTGTTAGAAGCAACAAGTTCAACCTTAAACTTGCTAGAAATAAAGTTACAAGTCTTTCAATACACAAACTCATCAAACTTAATGAAGTTAGGGGTGTATATGTTTTGGTCGAACGCAAACTCATCAAACTTAATGAAGTTAGAGGTTTATGTTCTGGCCGAATATGGGTTGTGTTTCGGTCAACCGCCAATCCACCCGAGGCCCTAAATGAAATTTGGACAACCATCTAATTGTCCAAATAACCCTTATAAAGATTTTTATCCATACAGTTATCCGAGTATATAAGAGGAATCCAAAATTGGATTCATGTTATTATGGTAATAGGATTAATAAAATGTTAATTCAACCAATTTGTGTTCATTGGATTGGGTTGTTTGTGTAACCGAGTTTGGATTGTGCCATTTTGGTTGTTCAACAATTCTATTAAAGCCAAAAAAATCATTGATTTGTGTTTTTGGCCGTTAAAAAAGATAGGCTGTTTTGTTGACGATTTGCATACCCCCACCCCCCTCTACACACGCGCGCGCGGGGTTGCGTAAAACTGCGCCAAGTAGCACCAATTTCACACCACCGCCGGTAATCACCAACACCGGAAAGCTCGTATACAAAAGAAATAAAAATGAACGTGAAAAAAACGTAAAACATATAGAATAATAACTAAGTCGTTCTAGAACTCGTTTGTTGCGATGGAGCCGTTAAATAGGGAAAAAATAGGCGTAACAATGTTGAACCACAAACGCACATTGCGATGTGTTAACTAACAAAAGTTAGACAAAAATGTAAAACAAATAACTTTTAAAATATAAAAAATATAAGGGATCAAAGTTGAAAGTGAAAAGTATTAGGGTTAAATTGTAAAAGATGTATAAGTATTAGGGTTATAGGTTAAAAGAATCAGAGATAAAAAAAACCCAAAGTGGGTACAATAAACTAAAGCTAAAAGTACAAACCAAAGATGCATGACAAAGTTACAAATTGAATCAATTGATAATGATAATGATAATGATAATTATAATAATAATTGATAATGATAATGTATATAGTAATAAATAAATTTTTGAATATTTACAAAATTAGAGCTATTCTTTTCTTTTGAACGACCAACAATATCAATTATGAGCACTCTCGGAGCATCTACTGGAACAA
Source organism: Helianthus annuus (assembly GCF_002127325.2). Classification (NCBI taxonomy): domain Eukaryota; kingdom Viridiplantae; phylum Streptophyta; class Magnoliopsida; order Asterales; family Asteraceae; genus Helianthus; species Helianthus annuus. The sequence continues at coordinate 8,572,631 of NC_035449.2, forward strand.
ACAGAGTACTTCGAGAGTAACCCAAGTCCACCACCAATTTCGAGGAAAACCCAGTAACTTATCCGCCCGTAAGCGTGACAGTGAAATTACTGATAAAACCCGTTTAACTTAAGGATGAAGCCTATATATCCCTGAGTCTCCTATTATTTTCTACCAATGCCTGTATCAAATAGAAGTTAAACTTACATCTATAAATAAAAAATGCAAGACTTTTACCCTTGATTCAAGTATCATTGGGCAAAATTAAAGCCATTCTAAAATACAAAGAATTTTTTTCTAAAAGTTTAAACGATGACACGTTAAAAGTCAAAACACTTTACCAAATATTCAAAGCTTTTTAAGTACAGTACTTTTGAGGTAAAAGACACATTTTAACGTTTTATGGTAAAAGAGTTTAAAGCAGAGGTCAGCAGCACGCCGCCATCGTACCATCAACACATAACCCGGTTCACTGATTTGTGTTTATTCCCTCCAATAATTTGTCTAAAATTCAAATTTATTTAGTTTTCCTGATTTGTTGTATAAGTTCCACAATCAGGGCCGGCCCGGAGGGTGTGCAGGGCGGGCGACTGCACAAGGCCCAAACTCCTCCGGGGCCCGAAAGATTTTTCCTGAAAAAGAAAATATATAATAAATGTATATATAAATGTTTTGTTTCAATCATGTGAATCAAAAAGAGGTTTGGTCTGGTGGCTTCATTACCCGTGATATGAGTTAGGATGGAAGAAGTTTGTCAAAGGTTCGATTCCTAACTTCGACGTCTTTGACTATCTTTTTTCCCAATTTTATTTTTATCATTCTAATCCTTTTGTTTTTACTCTTATTATTCTTATCATTTTGTTTTTACGCTTTTTTTTCCCTATTTCAAATTAAGTTTATTTTTTTGTTTAAAACTTAATGTACTTATTATTATTATTTAGTTTATTGTTTAAACTAAATTTAACAAAACAATTTATGATACAAAAACTAAAGAAACGAACGCGTTTTTGGCATGTTACGACTATATGTTTTGGGTTTTCGATCACTTTCGTTTGCTATAACGTATGCATCGAAACAAAAACAAAATTTCACTCGACGCAACATGCAGGTTTGATCCCACTAGTGTGTGTATATGTGTGTATATATATTTTTTATATGTTATTAAAAAAGTCATATTTTAGTAGCCCATTTTTTCATTAATTATGTTTTCTAGTATATAAATATGTACTAATTCAAATATATGTATTTTTTTTTACAAAATTAAGTTATTGACTTTTTATTATATGGGCCTACTTTTTCTACTCGCTCCGGGCCCAAAATTTTTTAAAGATTTTCGGAGACGGCCCTGTCCACAATTATAGGGATTTCCCTTGTATATGTACTGATGATTCTTGATTAATGAAAAATAATCCTCTTTCATACGTTCAACCGCTCCGTCCGTCAGTCCCTATACAGCGTAAGCTTCTCCCCCCATACCAGATTAGGGTCTTTTTTTTGTTTAAATTTCGGTTCGATTTTTATTTTTGTGTAACCAAAAATTGATAATGTTGAGGCGTTTTCGCAAATTCAGTTGTTTGAGATTTTTGAAGTTTTGGTCATAATCAAATTATTAACTGTAGTTTAATAATGCAACTTTCAGTCAATTTTGTGGTTGTTCTTTTCACTGTGGTAAGTGAATTTTCAGTCAATTGTCTTTGCTAATATGATAAAAGTTTTTATTAGATAAGAGTTAACGTTTTTTTCTCAATTGTTTGTTGCTGAATTTGGGGTGTGAATTTCTTGACACGGCCCGAAAACAACTGCAAACACGACACGAACCTAACATGAAATTTGCGGGTTTAGGTTTAGTCTAAACGAGTTCGTGTCAGTTTCAGGTTGAACCTGCGAACCCGTTTAGCTAAACGGGTCGGGTTTGGGTCAACCTGTTCGGGTTGACCCGTTTAACCCATTTATATTATATTATATTATATTTTTTTTACAATATGTTTTATGTCATTAGTTAATTTGGGTGTATATTTTATGCATAGTCATAACTTAAAAAGAGAGATTGACATAAAGTTTTATAATTAAAATGCAATTGTATTATATGCATTCGTGTTTCTTGTAGTAAAATTTTAATTTTAATATATTAATTTGCGAAAAAAGTTTAAAAATTTGAAAATTTGAGTTGAACGGGTTGTGTTTGGGTCAACCTGCTAATACTCGGGTTGTGTTCGGGTTCATATGTATGACAAGATTTTCGGGTTCGGGAGAGGTTGGACCCGCGAACCTGGCCGGGTTATTGTAAATTCCTCCCAACATTTTGGAGGACAATGTTTTAATTGTTCCCAGGCACCATTTATTTGAATTATGTAAGCTCTTGTATCTTTAGTGTTCAGTTTGTCCTATCTCCTAACTGTTGCATGCAATCAAATTGCAGCTTCTTGATCCAACACATAATCCTGGCGGCTCAGCAAAAAGACACAAGTCAGGGGAGAATGGATTCTGGGCATGGTAAAATCAGAATGAAAGTAGAAGGTGATAGACTAAGCAGCTTGCCAGACGATATTATCCACAAAATCCTCTCTTTTATCAACACTAAACATGCAGTCCAAACAAGTGTTTTGTCACCTAGATGGAGGTATACCTGGACTTCAGTGCCTTGTCTCAATATCTCATATTTGAGTTTCCGTACGCAGGCCAAGTTCTCCAAGTTTGTTACACGTGTACTGTCTGGCCGAAATAATCAAATTGAATTGTCTTCTGTCGAACTCACTTTTCATGGGAAAGTTTGCGGGGAGTTTGTCAAAAAAATTTTGAACAAAGTTTTGAAGTATGCATTCTCCCACAATGTTCAACATCTGGATATTACTTATGGCCGACCTGGAAAGAGTACCGAATTCCCTATTTCTCACATTAGTTCTCAGTCTCTAAAACATCTAACTTTGTTTGGGTTTGGTCACAAAGATTCCATTACGACTCCATTTACTTGGGACTTGCTAGCTTTAACAACATTGGATCTCTGGTATGTCACATTATGGTACGACGATAATGACAAGTCTGCTGGTCTTTTCTCTAACTGTCCTAACTTGAAGAATCTCACCGTAAGTCATTGCCATATTGTGGGACCGAACGGATTCTACATATGTCATCCTGGACTATCTAATCTAACACTTGAAGAGGGTGACACGTATGGTGATGTGGTTACACCTCAGCTCAAGAGTCTCACTATAAGAAATTGGCCAAAGATGCGTCTGATTTCGGCACCTAACCTTGCCTCCTTGCATTATGAAGCTGATCATGAACCTTTGCGGCTTTCTTCCGAACTTCTTCACTTGGAGACGGTGGATATGTGTATTTTCCATCCGTATGTTGTTGACCCCGAAGCCCGTAAAATTGTTTCCTTGCTTCAACAGCTCCGTAGTGTCAAATTTCTTACTCTTAACTTGGAACTTATTGAGGTATCTGTCCTTAATGTTATAATTCGCATCTAACATATATTTCCAGCATTAACAATTAAAAGATTAGTACAAACAAGGTTAATGCTTTCTAGATAAAAGATGTATATTGAGTCACTGAGTGTGCTTACTTACATGACTTAGAAACATGTATTCATAGAATTAAACCTTTATATCTTTGCTTATGATTATGAGATCGCATTATTTTTGTAGATTCTTAGTTCATCTGTGGAATTAATCTCACATCAACCTTCTCCATTTGCCAACTTAAAGAGTTTAAAGATTCTTCCAGAGTTGTATACAAATCCAGATAGTTGGTTTTTTTGGGAAGACGAAGAGCAAACACAACCAAAAGTAACTACTATGTGCAATGAAGTTAAAAACTATTTGCTAGATGGTTCTCCAGGTGCCACCTTCACCATGGTCACACATGAGGTATGTACACAATGAAGTATATTTTTATCTTCCATACATTCCACTTATTGCCTTGATTGCCAAATTTCTTATTCAAGCAGAGCCTATGCGTCAAATTTGTAAAGTGAACCGGTAGCTATGTTTTAATATTAACCATGAAATTATACTAGGAAGAGCATTTAATATAAGAGCTCATGATGATAAATGGAGAGCATTTAATATACATTTCATGCTTATGTTTTTGTCTCTAAATTAGCTGGTCCTTTTTGATAAATTGATATTGATGCTGGATAGTGTTTTGTTTTGTTTTGTTTTGTTTTGTTTTTTTTTTTTTTTCAAACAAATATCACAACAATTTGTTTTAACCTTTTGCCTGTAAGTTGAATCTATGCAGTTAATGCGGTAAAATATGCGGTAAAATATCGGATTGTCAAGGATCGATATTTGAGATATAGGTTATCTCGGTGATGAGATATCAGTGATTTTAATATAATGCATAATTTATATATATATATATATATAGGACAAAGATCCGTTAGGAACCACCCTTTATTGCGAGAACCACGAGAACCAGTGTGAACACAAACAGTAATACCTAAAAAAATCTAAAAAACACCCAAAATTTTTTTTTTTATTTTTTTACTATTTTTTATATAAAAATCGCTACTTTTAGTATCCAAAAAAAAAATTTTTTTTTTAAATTTTTTTTGGCTACTAAAAGTAGCGATTTGAACATAAAAAATAGTAAAAAAATAAAAAAAAATTTAGATTTTTTTTAGATTTTTTTTTTATTTTTTTAAATTTTTTAGGTTTTTTGGGGGTTTAGTTTTTAGCATTTTAGCTTGGGGGGTGGGGGGTTTAGGTTTTTTGGGGGGGGGGGGGGGTTAGGTTTTTTGAGGGTTTTTTGAGGGTTTTAGTTTTTAGCATTTAGCTTGGGGGGGGGGGTTAGGTTTTTTTTGGGGGGGGGGGTGGGGGTTAGGTTTTTTTTAGGTTTTTTTAGCTATTTTATGTTGTATTCACATTGGTTCTCGCGGTTCTCGCAATAAGGTGGTTCTCGCATGAACCTTACCCTATATATATATATATAGCAAGTTAACACTAATTATTCACTGATATATCGGTCCAATATCAGCGATATATCAATATTGCCGATAATATCGGTACCGATATTTGAGACTGATTTTTTACTAGGAGACCAGTATAACCGATATATCACTGATATTAACTGCATAGTGTTGAATTTTGTAGTATATACACCTTTTAAGTTAAGAAACTCACTATGCTTTATATAGATATTAAAGAAAACGATACATTTCAATATGCTATTAATTTGGAGATATGTGACAAATGGTAATTAGTATTATGGTTTCTTTAAATATTTTAACATCATGGAAAAACTGTAGGAAGCAAGGAACAACACCAAGGGAAGACACAGGATGATGTGGAAACGTTCCAGAACTATTCAGGAAATAAACGGCCAATTCTGACATCATTTCAAAGTTGAACGAGATTACTTGGAGCCGTTGTCTTAGCAAATTTTTAAGGTTTTGATTTACGTTATACTCACAAGTGATGACTGTAATAAAAACGCCAACTATTGGTGCCATTGTTATCTAGTAGTATCTCTATGTTCAATGCTTCCTTAGCCGAAAATGGACTGCGAATGGGATTGGAAAAAGGTTTATTGCAACGTCTTTGTGTTTACTTTCTTAGAGTTTTATAGATTTGGTTTACAATTTTTGACAAATGATGAGACACGCGTGACCACAAAATGATTTCGTATATATCATCTAGCTAAGCATGAATCATGTCGAAGATATTCGAACATGAAAGAATTCAAATGACATACTCAAGTCGAATGTACCACGATATAATTAGTGAAGCTTTCAGTTATTTCAATTGAAATATTTAAAAACGGGGAGACTTGGAGACTGAATAAAACAGTGCAAGTGAATAATTTAAATAGTTGCATGTTTGGTTCAAGCCTGTATCTAATTATCCATCATGCAAATTTGGTCGCATACTCACTATGTTAAGTTTTGGGCTCTAAAATATTGACTAGTCTATAAGCAATTACCTCTATATTAATTAACAAAATTAAGGCCAATGATCTCTAGATCAAGTGGTGGAGGGCTTGCATTTCTCTTGAGAGATGCAGGTTCGACTCCCACTTGGTGCAGAGTGAGGCATTGGTGGGCAATGATAGGAGACCCGGGAAAACCTGGGTTGGATCCTTGAGCCAAACGGGTTTTACCGGTAATTTCACCGTCGTGCCTACGGGCAGGTGGGTTATCAGGTTTTCCCCGGAATTGGTGGTGGACTCGAGTTACTCTCGGAGTACCCCGTTTGTCCAGTGGGTGCTCCGAGAGTGCTCGGGATTGAGTTTGTTGGCCGTTCAAAAAAATTAACAAAATTAAGCCCCCTCACAATCTTACTGTTCAATTTCTACTCCTTTCTGTTGGTCATAACTTAATTTCTCTTTCTTTTTATTGGTGTTGGTGTTAGGCTTTAATAAATGCATATGATTTAGGGGCTGTTTGGTAGCTTCTGAATAGTCATTAAGAGGCTACCTCTTAATGGAACAATTAAGTTTTTTACCAATGAGAAGGTAGAAGAATGTGACGTGATGATTTACCATTCAGAGGTTACCTCTTAACCATTCAGACTTGAGGTTACCTCTTATTCATTCAGAGGTTTTAAACCATTAAAAGGTACCATTTAAATGATCATTAAGAGGATACCAAACAGCCCCTTATTAATACTCCACTTACATGTAAGTTGAACTTTGTGCATGGAATTATTGATGACAATTTTTTTTTTGAATAGCACATTTGATGACAATTTTAGTTTTGGTAATTAACATGCTGACAAAATGTGAATGTATTCATATTTTCGTAAATTACTTTTTGAGTCCTTATGTTTTAGTGTTTTTAATCATTTGAGTCTAAAATCAAAATGTTTAACGTACTGAGTTCCTAGACGCTTTTTTTATAACCATTTGAGTCCTTTTAAGTCCAAATTATAACCTTTTGAGTACAAATTTTTTTTAACAAAATTGGATTTAAACTGTAATAAAATAAACAAAATCGGACTCAAAACGTTATAAAATAAATGGCTAAGGACTCACGGCATTAAACTTTTATTTTGGACTCAAGTGGTTAAAACCACTAAAATATAGGGACTCAAAAAGTAATTTACTCGATTATATAAAAAAGACAATTCAACAAAATAGGATATATATTGGGTTTTTTTTATGATTCTTAAAAATCTAAATGGTTATTAATTATAAAAATTAAGCCCCCTCACAATATTACTGTTCAATTTCTACTCCTTTCTATTTGTCATAACTTAATTTCTCTTTCTTTTTATTGGTGTTGGTGATAGGCTTTAATAAATGCATATGATTTAGTGATAACATGTAAGTTGAACTTTGTGCATGGAATTATTGATGACAATTTTTTTTAATAGCACATTTGATGACAATTTTAGTTTTGGTAATTAACATGCTTACAAAATGTGAATGTATTTACATTTTCGTAAATTACTTTTTGAGTTCTTATGTTTTAGTGTTTTTAATAATTTGAGTCTAAATTCAAAATGTTTAACGCGCTGAGTTCCTAGACATTTTTTTTATAACCATTTGAGTCCATTTGAGTCCTAATTTTAACCTTTTGAGTCCAATTTTTTTTTTAACAAAATTGGACTTAAACTGTTATAAAATAAACAAAATTGGACTCAAAACGTTATAAAATAAATGGCTAAGGACTCACGACATTAAACTTTTATTTTGGACTCAAGTGGTTAAAACCACTAAAACATAGAGACTCAAAAAGTAATTTACTCAATTATATAAAAAAGACAATTCAACAAAATAGGATATATATTGGGTTTTTTTTATGATTCTTAAAAATCTAAATGGTTATTATATTAGTTAAAAAGTTGATTAATAAATTTTCTATACTTGGAGAAGTGTTGCCTCTTCATCATACTAATTAGTAATTATACGGATGGTCCATGTGATGTATCTAAATTACGTATATAATTATAGGCCCGCTGCAACACACGGGTTCCAAAAACTCGTTACCTATTAGATAATACATGGTGCCCTTAATTCGTTTACATATTTTTTTTTAACGGTGAACTTCATATATAAGGTTACCACACTCTCCAAATCGAAGAGCTCCGTGTTGCCTCACTTTCGCCAGGCCCAAATAGTTCAGATTTAATAAATAACTAAGTGGGTTACCATTCTTGCTTCGTGTTGGGTTTAAAACATAGCTAAAAATAAAATGTACCTATAAAAAAACCACGCCATGATAACATATTCGAAATTCAAGGAAAAGTTACCTCATTATATACGAAAGTCAAGTTATTTTAACAAAATTTACACCAAAACGTATATAAAGATTAACACGAAAACAACACATTACAACAGTTTAGTTTAACCGTAGATAAAAAAACATGTCGCAATGGTTTATTTAGAGATGAGCGTCGGCCGATTTAAAAAAACCGAACGCTTTTTAAAAAAACGTTTAAAGCAACCGGCGAGTATAGAAACAACGTTACAAAAATTGCAAGTCGAACATAGATTAAAATAACTCGTGTGAAACGTTGATATAAAAAAGTGAAACTCATAAAAAATTATATAACAGAAAATTCATTAAAAACTCAAAATAATAACTTTATTAAAGTTTAGAGTGTAAACATGTTAAAGTGTTAAAAGGAAAAGGAAAAAAAAAAACCAAGGACTAAATTGGAGGGGTATAAACAAAATTTAAACTAAAATGTAGGAAGAAAAAAATAAACCAACTAAATTGTATTGGGTGTCTGCAAAAATTAAACTAAAATGAATGTGGTAAAAATAATATTTTTTTTAACGGTCAACGAATCTTCCAAATAGATTACTAGCGAAATTCACCACATCAGGATACACTCGCCTCTAATCCGGGGAAAACCCTCAATTAGGGCCGAAGCCCGTGAACACTCGTCCAAAGGCACGACAGTGCGTGAAGGTAAAACCCGCTCAGTTCAAGGATCGAACTAACGATCTCCGCCTACTTATCTAGTCTTCTATCATCACCAGGTGCCGCAGAAAATAACGAGAAGAACAAGAATTGAACTTGGGCCCCTTAGAACACCAAGGCTCTCCTATACCATTCCACCACCACCTCATTGACATGGTAAAAATAGTATAACTTTAAATGTTAAACTTATCAAAGATTGTAAACAAAAATTTCACTAATCTTAAGCACCCTCTTTTGTTAATAATATAAGTTGATTAAAAATTTTAAATTATCAGCCAAAATATTAATTAACACCTATTATTACGAAAGTAAGAACTAATTTTAAAAAATAAACAATGTTAAAAGTATCAAACCTGCCAAGTAGGTAATGAGTGCTAGAGTTTTTAGGCGGTGGCTGTAGCGGGTCACCTCACCAGGCCTTGACATGACACTCATCAAACTTAAAGTTATAAACAAAACGTTTGATTTTTCTAGTAAGCGTAGCCGTTTGGCTGAATAATGCTTCACCTTTAGGCGTTTTTTGTTACGTGTCGTCCTAGTTAGCAAAGGGGTGTTATTCACAAAGGGATGTAGTGGTGATAACGCCCAATAATGCCCCGTTAATCATTACACAATTATTTAATTAAATAAAACAAAACCATTAAAAAATCTTATTGGGTAAAGACAATGAAAATGAAATGTGATTGGACCAATAAAATGGTGGAATAAAGCACGCTTCAACTTGGATTTTGCCAAAAACACGCCCACAGGGCGGTTAACAACGGCGTTGTCCGGCGTTTTCTACCAAACAAACGCCCAAACAAGATCTACTACGTACGGTCTAAGATAATTGTTAACAAATTATTGCTGCTCAAAGATCAGTTATTTATTATACCAAAAAGATATTTCATCCACCTTCATGTGATATTAGCAAAACGCTGATATAACACCATTAAATTAATATATAACATATACGTTACCAGCATAAAAAAGAGTATGTTATAGTTTTATTAACATTTTTGGAGAACCCTACAAAATTGTCGCTTATTTAAAATCTTATTGCTTAGTATATTTTTATAAAGTAACTTAAAAGAGAGGAAGTCATTGTATGTCTGCAGTGCTGCTCTTTCACATATCACAATACCAAATGTGTACTCTTAACTGAAGAGATGCTTGACCTTCTCAATGTTTCATCTTCTACGAAGAAACAGGTAACACTTTGCATTTAACGCTAGCCGAACATACACATGTCTTCTCTTTATCTTCCTTCTAGTTGTTGAACTGCATGTTTCTTGTTTAGCAGATTACAATTTACAGTATGTCGGTTGTTGAAAGCTTAGAGTGACTTTTTGTTATTAGGCTGAGTTTCTGCTAGTACTTTTATTGTCTGCAAGTTGATATTGGACTCTATGTGAATATAAACTATACGACTTTATGAAAAAAGGTATAATGATAGTTGATTGCTTTCAACATTTGTATCACCACTGTAAATTGCAGCTTTTGGAATCAAAATAGAGAGCGCATGAGATGATCATATTGAAAATTTGAAACCAGTGCTTTGTATCTAAGATAGGGGGAAGAGAATGGGTGATAGAAAGAGGGTGAATGTAGAAGGAGATCGACTAAGCAGCTTGCCGGATGATCTTATCCATAAAATCTTGTCTTTTGTTAGCATCAAACAGGCTGTTGAAACCAGTGTTTTGTCTCCCAGATGGAAGTATATCTGGACTTCAATGCCTTACCTCAATTTCTCAAATCAGGATTTTTGGACGTTGCTCACGTTCTCCGAATTTGTTAAACATGTTCTCAGTGGCCGAAACAATCAAATCAAAGTGTCTTCTGTCGACCTCACTTTTATAGGAACGGTTAGACAGAAGTTTGTCACAAGAATTATGAAGTACGCATTCTCCCATGATGTCCAACAATTGAATATTACATGCTTATCGGCAAAGATGCTCGATACCACTCGCTTCCATTCTCGGTCTCTCAAGCATTTCACTTTGACGGGGTCCAGTCACAAACTTACTTGCAGGAGCCCAACTACTTGGAAGATGCAAGCTTTAGCAACATTGAATCTCTATTGTGTCACATTGCATGATGCCAATACTGACAAATGACAAATGTGCTGGTTTTTTCTCTGCATATGCAAACTTGAAGGATCTCACCATAAAGAATTGTAGAATGGTGGGTGGATTGGATGGTTTCAATATATGTCATGCTGGACTAACTAGTCTAACACTTGAAGATGGTCCTGAGGATGTCAATGTCAATGTGGATACACCTCAACTCAAGAATCTCAATATAAAACAATGGCGAAGGATACATCTGATTTCCACCCCCAATCTTTCCTCCTTGCATTATAAATATCTATCTTATAATTATTATGAAGATGAAGATGATGATCTTTTGCAGCTTTCTACTGATCTTCTTCATTTGGAGAAGGCAAACATATGTATTAACTATAAATTTGAAAAAAATGGTGCTGCTCATAAAATTGTTTGTCTGCTTCAACAGCTCCACAGTGTCAAATCTCTTACACTAAACTTGGAACTTGTCAAGGTATGCTGGTGTTGGTCCTTCATGTTTATCATGCTCGTCTAACAAAGATTTTTAAACAATGGAAACCTTCTTGTCATTACGAAAAACATTAAAAAAAGTGGTACATGGAGCTTGCTTACAGGAATCTACCCCTTTTACTCTGCTACTTACATCATTATTAAGAAACATGTATTCTGGAAAATAGACTTTTAAATCCTTACTTATGATTATGAGATTGCATATTGTTCTCATTTTTATACATAATTCTTTTGGTATTTTTTTTGTAGCATCTTTCTTCTCATGTGGAACTAATCTCACATCAACCTTCTCCATTTGCCAACTTAAAGAGTTTAAAGATTTATCCAGTTTGTGTTACCCAGCCAAAAGTAACCATGTCTAACGAAGTCAAAAACTATTTGCTAGATAGTTCTCCAGATGTTATCCTTACAATGGTTTCATATGAGGTATGTACATCTTACTTATTGCTCAGATTACATGCCCTGATGCACTAAATTTAACACAGGTGCTTATTGTGATTAATGGAGAGTGTCAATATGTTTCTTTCTTATTATAAGATACATGGAAACATTGCAGGAGATTGAAGCTGTTATGAATGTTGCATCGGCACGAAACCTTATGAGAGAATTGCAAGTGCTACTAGATCAGTGGAAAGAATGTTGTGAAACAAACACAGTTCATGTGAAGCAAGACAAGGCACCAATGAAATCACGTTTTCATGAAAGAATGACACGTATCGAGAGTTATTGGAAAGATCTGAATGAGCCGTTTCAGAAAGGGTCTAAAAACACTCGTCGTATAATTTCAATGTTGCGGGAGATTAAAGGTTTACTGAAAAAGCTGCCTGGATCCCACAATGCTAAGTTGCAAGCAAGGTTTTCTGGTTTGCTCAGGCCGAGAGTTTCATGGATAATATGATGGATCGTATGAAGATCCAATGCAATAAGAGGCCAAGCCTTTAAAATGTCTTCTTTGATGAACTTGCTACATCACAACAGTCTTCATGACAAATTGTAAGTTCTTGATTTCCCATCTATTCATCTGAATCTGATAATTATCCTTTATATCAATGTGCAAACCTTTACATATTTGATAAGTTGACAAGTTGCTTCGCCTGATTTGTAGCCGGGACAAGTTCAAATCCCACCTTCATCCTTTCATTTTTCTTTTCTTAAGTTTCCAAGTTACATGACAGCCCTTTACCAAAGGGGTTATCGTCTAGCGGTGTCAACGTGTGTTGGTAAGGTGTACCTCCTTATGTGGTTGAGGGTTCAAGTCCCTTGCTGGGCATAGGTGTCAATTTAGGAGTAGGATTTGAGGGTGGTGATTTAGCCGCCCAAAAAGAAACTAACAGCCCTTGAACTTAAAGTTTTGATAATGACCAAACAAGCTATGAAGTTAAATAGAACTTGTATTTTTATTTTCAAGTTATCCATAAATAGTGTAATTATTGCTTACCATATACTTTTATTATTATCATTGTAAGTTTGTTTAAACATTATAGGAGTTATAAAAATTAAAAAGTGAAAACTGATATAATTATTATCAACAATACAGTTTTATCATGGTTATTATAGATTGTTGACTATTATAACATGCAAAATGAAATTATGTGTCAATAATTTTTTTAAGAGTTAACTGTCATTTTCGTCCTTGTGTTTTGTCCAGTTATGCCAGCTCAGGCCAAATTTCAAATTTGTATCATTTCCGTCCCTGACGTTCTTGAAACAAGCCAATTTTGTCCAAAAAAAAAAACTAAGGTTGAATCGAATAATTGGACAAACCATAGGGACGAAAATGATAGTTAACTCGTGCTTCTTTGGACGGAATTAGCATATTTCAAGAATGCCAGGGACGTACATGATACAAATTTGAAATTTGGCCTGAACTTGCACGATCAGACAAACTACAGGGACAAAAATGGCAATTAACTCTTTTGTTTTTTAAATCTCGCAGGTACAATATATTTAATTAACTACTTTATTTATGAAAATTATAATAGAAGGTTTGAGGTAATGCTTGAATTTTTCTGTGACTGGAGATCAAACCAACCTGACCCGATTACACACATACATACCTATATGGCTTTATCTCTATAACGAAAGAGATGGATTTACAAGAACTTTTAGGATTAATACATATTAAAAAGGTAAAACTAATTTAAAATTGAAATTTTACCTTATACGAAAAGCGGCAAGAAATAAATAAAACTTCTTTTTAAAAAATGAATATCCCAACAGATTTTGTGTTTTGTTTTGTTTTCAGGCTCTCAATTGGACTAGAGCTATAACCCTTTTGCACCAACTCAGTTGGATGGTCAAGCTTTATTTATGTCAAGGATATGATTTTTTGCTGCTACTATATGCCTCACATGAATTTTGGTTTGTAATATCTCTAGTTATGATATTACCTATCACATTATGGAAATGCTTTAATAGTTTTTGTAATTAAGTCTACATTTCCATCTTTGAGTTTAGGCTATGTGTTGTGAAGTGGTGAAAGGTGAAAACAAGTGATGGCGTGATGCCCAGTAGGCGTGTTATTAAGGGGAGTGTGAGGTGCATAAATGTGGCTGGCCAATTGAATATGCGAGAGTGGGGTACCCTCGCACCTGCTAGGTGCTCCACCTTCTAGGTGTTGCGCCCCTGTCACCAAAGGGTTGTAACGTGTTCACACTCTAGCGTCCAATGTGGCTTCTTTACATGCCCAATTTGGAAGTCCACAACCCTAATTTATTAACTACATAACGCAGATTTACAAGTTCTCTTAAATATATTACCGATCACAATTATATATTTTATTGTTGCGGATGTTGTAACCACAATTTGAGATCATTTGACCGTTTAAAGTCCTTAACATTTGATCCTGGCCATCCAATGTACAAAAAAACTTCCAAATGGGGCGGTTAGTGGTGGTTCGGCATTATCTTTGCTAATTCACAGTGGTTACGGATTCTTGCTGTAGGAAACAAAACATTTCCAAAACCTAATTCACATTTTGCAGTTACCCAAAGCGGTTCATCATCTTCCCCACGGAAGGTATGTGGATTATGATAAGGGATGTCAATGAAGTGCGTTTTCCTGATGAAACACTTGATATATATTCAGTGATTTTATTTATGGAGCTAATTTGATGAAATATGATATATTGGTTTGAAGGCTAGGATTTTCTATAAGCTTGTAGAATCGAACAAACATGAACACATACAGGTTCGTGTTCGTTCGTTTAGCTTTAATTGAACATGAACACGAACATATTTGAGCTAATTTATGTTTGTTCATTTAAAACTAAACGTAAACGAAAATAAACAAATAAACATAATTTAACAAACATAAAACAACATAAATGATCAAACATAAACATACATAAAGTAGTTTTTTTATATAAATTATTGATTAATTACAACAAGTTATATTCGAAAGTAGGCATGAGCAAATGGTATAAAATACTGATCTCATCCCCATCCCGATACCAATAATCCCCATCCCAACATGTTTCGGTATCGGAAACGGTATCCACATTTTGGTTTTTCGGTATCGGTACGGTACGGTATCGGTAAAAATACCGACTTTTACCCTCGAAATACTGATACCGTACCGACCGACATGTTTCGGTATCGGTATCAAGTATTCATGAAATTTCGGGATCGGGATTATCGTTATCGGGACGGGATCGGTATTTGCTCATCCCTATTCGAAAGTCCATTTTTGTTACTGGAAAGCCCAATTATTATAATTATATGTATATAAGTAGTTAAATATGTTTATATTTATATAAATATAACCCTATATGTAATTATTAAAATATTAATGGACATAAAGGAATAAACATAGATGTAGGTGAATGAACATAAATTAACGAACAACTTGTGTGGTTATGTTTTTTTAGTTTAACCGTGAACAAATAATTTTATTCATGTTTGTTCGTTTATTTAATAAACGAACTTTCCGTCGGACAAATTCAGGAGCTGTTCATGAACATCTGATTCGTTTACATGCCTAATTTTGTGGGGTAGTCGGTGTTTCAGCTCGAAAAAAGGTTTGTTTGGGTCGAAAGAATGGTTGTGTGGGTTCATTTTTTTATTTTATATAAAATTTGAAGAATTTTATAAAAGATTGATTAAGAAGTGGAGTAATGTGAAGATGATTGTGATAGTGTGGATAATTTTATAGAGTACATAAAATAATATTTTTTTAAATTAGTTGTTGACAACGACATCATTATTAAATGTTTGAAAGAAAAAACATATTATTTTTTATTTTTAAAGGTGTTGGGGGCAACACACCATAAGATGATGGAAGGAGCGGTGTGGTGGGCGTGGAGAGGCTTGCTCTCCCATCTCCACGCCACCACTCCATATTGTCTAAAGATCTCTCCTATAAGCTACAGTAGAACACTTTACATTAAGCAAATAGTCGTTATAGGAGGATGTGACACCCAATATGGTGTCTTATTTGTCTCTAGCCTACATCCCACAATAAAAAGACCTCAAACCTTTTAAGGTGTGTGAGTTAACTGATATGTTGAAGAAACGTGTACAATTAGGGTGAGGGGGGCACCCTCGGTGACCCCATGCGGGGAGGGAAGTAGCCGAGCGGGATGGGTGCCGCCATCCAAGAGGGGACCCAAATCGGTGTGTTTGTTCGGGGCTTGTTCACCGAAGAAGGAGAGAGAAAAAGGTGGGGCCACCCTCATTTTCAACCAATCAACATTTTTTTTTTGAATAAAAAAACAAGTCACCTAATAGGGGAGTGCCACCATCAAATTGGGGTGCGAGGGGAGTTTAAGAGGGGAGTTTAAGAGGGGAGTTGACGTGGCATAACCTGATTGGGTGTGCGTAAGAGAGGGGACTCCCCTAAGAGGGGAGTGCCCCTCTCACCCTTAGAATTATGTTGATAAATGGTGTTTGAGTTAATGGATATAACGTTTTTTATTGATAAATAACATATATATATTTATTTTTATCGAACGTTTGTCACATTCAGTATCAAAAAGCATAAAAAAGTTGATATGTCTGTCATATTATATATACTATAAGGGTCTGTTTGGTATGAGGTAATGGAATAGATGAGAGAATGGAATGGACGAGGTAATGGAATGGACAACGGAATGAAATGAATCATTCCATTCCATTGTGATGATTGGTTACTCATATGTGAATAGAATGAATCATTACTTTGTACAATTTGATAAACAAAAAAAGATGAAGTAACGAAACACAACTGTATTAAAAATGACAAAAATATAATTGACTCAATAATAATAATAATAATAATATATTAATGATAAAAAATTAATAATAGATTTTTGATATATATTAATATTAGTATGAATATTAATAAATATAAATATAAATATAAATATAAATACAAATAAAAGTATAATAATAATAATAATAATAATAATAATAATAATAATAATAATAATAATAATATATTTCTTTCCATTCCTTGAAGGAATGGAAAAAAAACACCTACATACCAAGGAATGAAAATTTTTATATTTGGAAGGAGTTACATTCCCTTGTAATGTTCTATTCCATTACCACATGATAACCAAACATGTTTATTTTCATTCCATCAGAATGATCCATTCCATTCCTGTTGGTGCACTTGTGTCTGTACTTTGTCTGTATTCGGTCACGATGTAAACGATGTCCATGTCAGTCCTGTAAGTTGACCAAGTCATCCGTCCTCCTGGTTTGACTTGGCCAACAGTTAGTAAATTAGCTGTATTTTGGTCTGTCTCGAAGGATAAGACATCGAAGGATGATATAGATCCTTCGATGTGCTCGAAAGTTAACCTTCGATAGTTAACCTTCGACAGATGCTGTTGGACCTCGAAGGATATACCATCCTTCGAGGTATATGTGTATCCTTCGAGAGCTGGATGCTCGAAAGATAATCTATCGAGCAGTCCACTTGATCTTTCGGACAGATCTGCTGTGTATGAGTATATATACCCATGCAGTGTGTTGTGTTAGACAGTTCTGAGAGTTCACATAGGTGCACACACCGAAAGAGAGGGAGACTTCTTGAGAGCATTCTGTCCGGAACTCACACACACACTTTGAGAGTTTACATGTTAGATTTGTAAACATTGTGCTTGTAACCGAAACCTTCATTTGCATTAATACAAGTTGTGTTAATCGGTGAACCCGTGTGTGTTTGTTCTTTTACTTGTCTCATCCCGGTTTGCTTGCTAGCTTGGATTCCGCACTCGCTAGTGGGTTAGTATAACAAGGTTTGAGGTTCGTCATCCTTCCACAAAAAGGGACCTACAAGTGGTATCAGAGCTTGGCTCTTTACCTTGTTTAAAACCAGGTTATTCAAGTTCTTGGTGTGTGTTTGAACACTTGGTTTAACACCCGTTTTTGTTGGTTTTTCTACACTTTTAAACTGGAAAACGTGTTTTTAAACCTACCGGGAGTGTTCATAAGCGGGTTGGGTAACTTAAAACTTGTTTTTGAGTGATTTGGTGAATTCCGGCCATATCTCCGGTCAATATTCCGGTGACTGGTTTGAAGATAGGGTTTTCCTTTTTGGGTAAATTATCTTTCAAAATCTTAGTTGGTGGGAAAGTTGTCAGCCTGCCATACCCTTTTGCCGAAAGTTGACTTACCAACCCATCACCTTTTCACCAACCCGTCACATCTGTGTCAGTGTGTCAGTGCACATTCGAAAGATATCCTTCGACTTCGAAAGATATCCTTCGACATCGAAAGATCATCTTTCGATCAAGGAAGGCTCGATAGATCATCATCTTTCGACACATCCTTCGAAGTCCGAAACATATCTTTCGACCAAGGAATCTATTCGAAAGACAGTGTCCGAAAGATAAGGATTTAACTCGAAAGATAAGGATCTTTCAAAAGGGAATCCTTCGAGTTCTTGAATCTTTCGAAATTATTGTTCGAGATTCAACAGTAATCTTTCGAGTACTGTTGATCCTTCGAACAATAGTTGATCTTTCGATTGTGGTCAGTTTATTGCTAACAAGTTTCTGTGATTTCAGATCTTTCGACCAGGATCTTTCGACTGTGTGATCTTTCGGAATTCTTCCTTAGCATTTATTTTGCTTTTCAATCATGAATCCGAATTGGTGGAATCCGGCCCCCGACAGTGGTAAATATACAAGTTCAGGTGTGACTCCCTCATGGTGGGGTACACCGGCTCTTGATAGTGGAAAGTATACGTGTACAAGTCTATCACCATCATGGGCCGAATCTCCAGTATCTACATCTTCACAAGTAAATGCTTTACCATCAAATCAATGGGCATTAGTAACGGGTCAAACTCCGAGTGTACAAAGTATCCTATTAAGCGAAAGCGAAACAGGAAGTTTGAATCGACCCCCAAAACTGATGAGTTTGAATGAATATCCAGGATGGGCTGAGAGGTTTAAAACATATGTTCTTGGTCAAAATACGGAACTGTGGATACGTTTCACCACAGATTTCGATCAAGCCATAGAGGTTGCTGCTTCAGAGACTGCGTCATTTGCTGATCTTCCCGAAGATAAAAAGAAAACGTATGATCTGGAAAAGAAAGCATACGCCATTCTCACCCAGGCTTTGAGCAAGGATATTTATCACTAGTTTGTCAGCTTCAAGACAACTAAGAAGTTGTGGGACGGGTTGAAAACAAGAGGAGTAGGAAATGAAGCAACACGTCAGTTGCGTCATGATCTACTCAAGAAAGAATTTGACTGCTTCGCTTGCATGGATAAGGAGTCTCTGGGAGACATGACAAGTCGTTTCTATCACCTGCTTACTGAGTTGAACAATTTTGGAGTTACAACAACTCAAGCAGAGGTGGTAAAGAAGTTTGCTGATGCCTTACCTCCTCAATGGAATAGTTTCTTGGAAATCCTTAAGTATAACGGAGCGTTGACAACTACAAATATTAACGACTTCGTGCAGCTTTTGGAAAACAAGGATCAGGAGGAAACATTGAAGGCGAAGAGAGTTCCATTGCCACAGAATCCAGAAATGTATTATGGAACTTCCAGCTCTTCGTCTGCAAGAACTGGTTCACATGCTCCAATTCAAACGGCGTTTGTCACAAGCACAGATTGCTTTGGGAATCCAATACAAGTTCCTGTTAAGCCACCTCCCACCACAGACATGTATGGAAATCCAATCCAACCACCTCCACCTCCTCCTGCTCAACAACAACGTGCATGTTATGGAGGAACATCATCTGCTGGTCAACAATCAAAGCCAAATACAGTACAGCTCGACACTTCAAGCTTCTCCAAAGTCAGTGTAGAAGTAGCCAAGGAACACATGGAGCTACTTAACACTATAGTGAGCGCGTACTGTGGGTTGATAGAAAGTCAGATTGGCAACATTAATCTGACACAGGAAGACTATCGGCAGATAGATAAAGAAGAGATGGACTTGATGGATATCAAGTGGGCCTTTGCAAGTGCTGTGAGAAGAGCAAAGGATTGGATGGAAAGTACTGGCAGAACCAGCTTGGAAAGTAAGAGAGACACCAAGTATGGGTTCGATAAACAAGCAGTAAGGTGCTTCAACTGTGGTGAACGGGGTCACTTCAAGAGAGAATGTGCAAAGCCAGCACAGCATGGAAACCAGAACCCCTTCAGAAACCAGGGCAACCAGCAGAATCAGAACCGAAATAGTGAACGTACGTTAGTGCCCGTCAACAATCAAGCCAACCGGGCACTTGTAGTTCAGATGGATGAAGGTTGTGACTGGTCAATCCAGTTTGGTGGTGATGCTCCTAATGGTACAGCTTGCTTTGCTCAAGTTGTGAAGGATGTAGTTAACACCAGTGGTGGAGAATCTTCCGCCAGTGGTGGTGAATCTTCTGAAGATGAAGACTCTTCTGGGTACAGCAGGAGTGTTGATGAAAATTCATCTAGGTCAGGCGATGAGAATGTGGGTGAGACATCTGGTGTCTCAGTTGATGCTGATATTGATGAACGTTTGGATGAAGCTGCAGCACTAAGTGTTGGAAGATCTGTTCTGATGGATCAAGCTGCTTGTACTTCGTCTTCTCTCCATTCAGCCTTTATGGCTAATGTCGACAGTTCTTCAAGTCAGGTATGTGTCGATGAACCCATTGCTGTAAACTGTGATAACTGTGATAGCTTGCAGGCTAAATGTGCTGAGTTAGAGGCAAACATGTCTGAGTTGCAAGCCAAACATGATGCTATACAAGCTAGTTTGTTTGACTTGCAAGACAAACATGGTTCCTTGAATGCTGAGTGGTGTGCATTGCAAAGCAAACACGAGGCTTTGCAAGAAAAATATGATGTGACATTCATCCACAATCAGAAGTTGACTGTGGATCTTTCAAAATGCACAGAAGCCAATATGTTTTATGAAAACCATGAAAAAGAATTTAAGTCAATGATTGAGACATTAAAGAAAGATAAAACTGAATTGACTAAAATGGTTTCCAGAAAACAAACGGACATTAATTTGTATATATCTCGCCTTGAGATGATGCAAAAGGAAATGGCTTGTGTCAAAACTGAAAGTGATGCGATCCAGCTTAAGCTAGACAGTTATTTGAGCTCTAGCTATGTGTTGGATCACATCATTGACGTTCAGAAAGAAAAACGGGATGTCACATGCATAGGTTACAAAAAATGTCCACCACCAGTCAGACACAATTATGATGCCATGCCTGATGAGGAGGATAGAGTGTTCTTCGAACCATCTGTTCCTCTTGATGTGAAGGAGTTTGCAGCAGGACTCGGATACCAGAAAGAAGTATCCTCAGATTCAAATGTGTCAGCAGATACGTCTGTAACTGCTGAACAGAAACAGGATCCTCCAGTTGAGGTTGAGGATGCTGATTCTTCAGATGATGAATCTGATGATGCTGCTCCAGCAAAGTCTGATGCGGTAGTCAAAAATGAGGACATACCTCTTGAGAATCACATTCTATGTGATCCCCCTGCCACACCCGCTAAGACTGTTGCAACTGAGTCCTCGTCTGAGAAGGAGTCGGAGAGTGTGACCTTGCTATACACTTTGGTTGGTGATGATAAAATTTACTCAGACAAAGATTTTCCGATTAAGAACGTTAATCAATCCTTAATCGATAAAGTCTTTGAAAATTCGACAAGTAAGTTTTTGGGGAAGAAAGGTGTAGGTCCCTTTTCTCGGAGGATCGAGAACAAACCTAAACCTTGTTATACAAACTCACTAGCGAGTGCGGAATCCAAGCTAGCGAGCAAACCGGGATGATGCAAGAACAAACACAAGAACACACAAGACTCAACGATTAACACCACTTGTATTAATGCGTAGAAAGTTTCCGGTTACACGCACAATGTTTACAATCAGTTTGCAAACTCTCAAAGTGTGTGTGTGTGTGTGTTTTCAGCAGAGTATCCTCTCTATCTCTCGGATATGCTCTCTCTTGGTGTCTTGCTGAAATACAACACACTGCATGAGTATATATACCCATACACAGCAGGTCTTCGTCGAAGGATCCGATAGATGGTCCGAAGGATCATCTATCGATGACAACATGTTCGAATGATCAGCAATGACCTCGAAGGATGATCCTTCGAGGTCCAACAATTTGAAGCATATCTTTCGATCACCTCGAAGGATCAAACGTATCCTTCGAGGCTATCCTTCGATTCAGACAAGCATATTACAAACAGATTGACCAAGTCTAACTAGGAGGATAGTTGACTTGGTCAACTTACAGACCAACTTTGGACATCGTTTATATACAGACCGAATACAGACAAAGTACAGACACAAGTGCACCAACAAACTCCCCCTTGGCTGTAGCTTTGTCTTTATCTTCTATAGTTGTAGACTCGTCTCGAACTTCGACGGTCTTTGGTCTTCGAGTTCCCAAAACTCTGATGTCCTTTCAAGTCTTCATTGTCGGAGGATCTTCAAAGTCTTCACGTCTTGAAAGCAGAGAGTGTATCAACAAACTACCCGTATCATGTAGGAAGTGTGTTGACAAACTCCCCCTTAACATAAGCTCCCCCTTGAGTTATGCTCGTGAAAACACCTTATCTTTATGAAGTGAGATCCTTGTGGTGTTGATGATGGCCAGCGGCAACTCGATCATCTTCATCTTTTGAGCGCCTTCTCGTCGTGTCTTCATCCCGAAGCTTGTCATCGACCATGTTCTCCTATCCTTTAGAATCTGCACATGCAAGAAATCTAAACGCATAATGAGAACAACTGCTTGGAATAGTATAAACAAATGACACACGAATGACCATGTCACAATCAAACACCGTCCGACAGTTTGAAAGTTTAACAAATTTGTCAATTTTAGTCTTTAACTTTCAAAACTTGCAAATTTTGACCGTTTATGAAGATTTGGTCAATTCGGTTTTCGTTCAGGTTTCAGGTAACGAAGACTCGAGCTCCAACATCGTACGATCGAAAATAAAGTAGAAAGAAAATCTTTTTGGCTTTTATAAAGTTTATATTAAAACACGGATTTTAGGCGTGTTTTTGAAATTAAAAGACAATAATTTAAAATCCTTTGAGTGTTATCAAACGACATCACCGCTAATGTCGTGCTGATATGCACCAAACGACGAAACTTGTTTAAAAGAAAAACAATAAAAGTTAAGCAGTAAATAAATATATACAGACATTCTTTTTGCGAGTTTCGAGGGTAAGAGAATCATATCAGCGTACGGTCATGCCAAGACACTCTTGTTGTTCAGTTAGTTATCATTAAGATAAGCATCCTATAACAATTATCGGTATTGTTGTCCACTTAAGCTCAACTTATCAGATGTAATCATGGCGAGGGGATACGTTAAGGTATGATTTATACTTACCGACCGGTGTTCATCCACATCACGACACATTCCCGTATCAAGGTATGCACGAGAGTTCATCTTACCGGTGAGTATACCGATTATCATCTGTTTGACCGTATAAGTTGTGAGATACTCACTTATTTTGATTTAAAAACAAGCCCTATGTGATATAATCACTTATTGATGAGGAACTTGATTTTCGTATGCATGAGGGCACAGGTGCAAGTCCGTGAACAGGTCAGTACTTCCGTACAGCAGAGAGACGAACTTGACACCCGGATAAATGTGATATATTATCACTTATTTGATTTGGACATGTGATTGTTTATCACTTATTGAGGTCAAATGCAGTATGTAATATGTACACGTATGTATGGTATCATGGAAGATCTAGACTTGCGTCCCCGTTATTTTTCGGTAAAAGATACAACCATGATACCCAGATGATAAGCAGCATAAAGACCGAATATCTCAGAACCTCGGCAATCTATCAAACGAAATTTCGGTACTAAGACCATATGCCAATGAATGGTTCCCACCTGATCTTCAGTCGATTAAGATTTATATCACCCTGCACACTTTAAAATGATTGTGAGCCTACCGATACATCTTATATAGAGCTGCTTATCGTTTTGCATTTAAGGTTTAAAGAGGTTTGGATAGACCACTGATGTACTATCATTTTCTCTTTTGCTCGCCAGGAAACTCATTTTTGTTTTTCTATGTTTTTGTGTTTTTGAATTTTTCGGTGTTTTTGGATTTTCTGATTTTTGGATTTTCTCCCCCTAAAATCAATAAACTAAGATAAATTTAAAAACACACAAAGATATTTACAAAAATGATTTTCCGATGTTGGTTTACTCTTGCTTGACCTTAATGCCGTTTACCAAAATTAAGTTTTATCAGAAAAGATTTAACAGAATTTTGGAAAAATGAGTTGGCATGTCGGTAAGCGGTGCGGATCATGACAACATTGATGAGTTTCATATGAAACAATCACGTGTGAGGTGATATACGAGATCAATGTGTCACGCCAAAGAGTGCTGTTCGAGATAATAAAAATTCAACAAGTAGCTTAAATATCGACAAGTATAGGAGAGATTAGAAATTTAAAGACGTATCCTGCTACTGTTTCGTGCATTGCAGGGAATCTAAGCACTCTCCCTAATGGATATCCACCCGGTGTGGACTTGAGAGTCGAATCTGCAGCTACTGAGAAATCTCTTGACAGCAATAAGATCAAAAACCTCCGGGTCCGGCTGGTCTTCCACATTGTACCAGCGAAGGTCTTTGACTTTCTCTTTCAGAAATGGTGTGTGGATGTTCAATCCAAGCCAAGCCATCGACACACATTTCACTTCATTCGTTCCTGAGGACCCGATCAAAAACCATAATAACCAAATTTTGGCACGTTCTTCATTTGGTCGAATTTTGCACCATCATTCAACCACATTTTCTTTTTCTTTTCTTTCTCTCCATCAAAGGCAACAATTTCTTCTGTCGCCTATCTTGTGCAAGGACATTCCACTATCAATAATCCTATGACTATCGATAGTTCCTCCTGGAACTTCCTGCACACTCACTCAGAGATTAGTTGGAGAGGGGGACCCAAGCCTTCATAGACTTGGGTTGCCCCTGAGAATCAAGAAATGTAATTTCAACCTCTTGATAATTTTCAAGCACAACACCTCCTCCTGAACTTTCACCTGATTTAGGTTTCCAAGTTTGTTTTTGTTTACCAGATTTTTGTTTTTGTTTACCAGATTGTGTATTATGTACAATTTCTGGTTTTATTGGTTGTGACAAACTCGGTTTCCGTCTAACCGCCGTTTCCGGTTTTAAGGCCTTTTCGATCACCTTTACATTTTTACGTCGTTGTTTTGTTTCTTGTTCTTTAATTGTGCGTTTATCACGTTTTGGAGAAACAGGACGACGTTGTGAGTGACCTTGTTCAGAGGGGGTCTTTTCAACAAAATTTGGTTTGGGCAAGTTTGTGCAGTCTTTAATGATGTGCCCAGACTTCCCACATTTGAAACAAGTTCTCCTTTCAACAAACTTAGGAGAATTTGTTCGACTGGCAGATGTTGAACTTGTAGATCCTGAGGTACTTGCTCGTTCATCACACCCGTTTGTGTGTTGGGTGTAATTGTTATCGCTGTTACGCTTCAAAATCTTGACTTTTTGTACAAAATCGGTGTTTGATTTGTTTTCAAAAGTCTCAATTTTATCGGTACCCTTTGATGCTACAAATTTAACATCTTTGCTCTTCTTTTGATAACGAGCTCCTTTTGTTTCAACCTTAGCCTTTGGCTTTGGAGCTCGTTGTTGTTGTTTACCCTTAAAAGCAATTGGTTGTTGCTTTGTCGGTGATTTCTGTTTTCCAAATTGTTTTCTGATTTCAGCTTTTGGAATTGAATTACATTGAGTTACAGTAACTCTCGGAATTTTCTTTCCCAAAAACTGGTTTGTAGTATCTTCAAACACTTTGTCAATCAAGGATTGATTGACGTTTTTGATTGGAAAATCTTTGTTTTGAGTGTGGAACCATTGGGCATATAATTCGAAATTGCCCTTATCTTCATAAGCAAAAAGGAAAGGTTGATGATCCCCGTGGCAAGACTGACCGTAAGCCATCTGTTTCCACAAAACAAGATCCCCGACTTGTAAAAGAAAGGGAGAAGAAGCAGAAACGCCAACAGGTCAAAAGGATTGAAAAAGCAATTAAAACCGATGTGGTTCAAAAACAATCTGTTTCTGTAAAATCAACAAATTCAAAAACTTCAAACTGTAATGAAGTTAAAATTTTAAAGAATGACACTGATAAAACAAAACAGACATGGAAACCTAAATCGGTTACTGAATCAGGGGGACCATCACAATTTACAAACCATCAAAGACAAGAAGTTATTGTCATTGATGAAAATGGAAGACCCAAGACCACAATGGCTTGGGTCCCTCTCTCCAACTAATCTCTGAATGAGTGTGCAGGAAGTTCCAGGAGGAACTATTGATAGTCTTAGGATTGTTGATAGTGGAATGTCCTTGCACAAGATAGGCGA
Organism: Helianthus annuus; assembly: GCF_002127325.2. Classification (NCBI taxonomy): domain Eukaryota; kingdom Viridiplantae; phylum Streptophyta; class Magnoliopsida; order Asterales; family Asteraceae; genus Helianthus; species Helianthus annuus. Next base: position 8,598,866 of record NC_035449.2, read on the forward strand.
CAGAAGAAATTGTTGCCTTTGATGGAGAGAGAGGAAAGAAAAGGAAAATGTGGCTGAATGAAGTTGCAAAATTCGACCAAATGAAGAACGTGCCGAAAATTTGGTCATTCTGGTTTTTGATCGGGTCCTCAGGAACGAATGAAGTGAAATGTGTGCCGATGCCTTTGCATGGATTGAACATCCGCACACCATTTCTGAAAGAGAAAGTCAAGACCTTCGCTGGTCCAATGTGGAAGACCAGCCGGACCCGGAGGTTTATGATTTTATTGCTGTCAAGAGACTTTTCAGTAGTTGCAAATTCGACTTTGAAGTCCACACCGGGTGGATATCCAGTTGGGAGAGTGCTTAGATTCCTTGCAATGCACGGAACAGTTGCAGGATACGCCTCAAAATTCTTAATCTCTCATATACTTGTCGATATTTAAGCTTGTAACGCCCTGTGTTTTGTACTTTCTATTTATAGCTTGTCTTACTCGTGTTGCTAATTTTGGAAGCTTTGTATCATTGTACTCGTTCCTTCTAGTACTCGTTGTAAACTCGAGATTTTGATCATGAATGAAAACTTGCATTTCCTTGTTACATACTATACATACACCATAATACGATTAATCATGAGATCATTTGATACTTCTTTGTGATACTTACAAACATATGTTGAACTTGTAAATATGTGACATATACTTGTCACTTACAAACATGTTACATACTTGTACATTACACTTTTTACCTAGTTAAATCATGTTTTATTTCATATTTCACCTTATTACAAGTTAGGGGAAACATTGTTGCATATTATTACACAACTTAACTAACAAAATTACTCATTATAATGTTTTAAAAAAATAAAAAAATAAAGAAACATGGCAGCCCAAATTCAGCAAAATTCAGCCCCATATAGTTGGGTTTTGTGGGCTAGTTTCAAGGTGTAACCCCTTCTAAACACTTCCAAAGCCCAACCCATTGAAACCCTAATCCTTCCCCCTATAAATACCACTTATAACCAGCCTCCCTACCACTTTTGCAACACTAAAAACTCTCAAAACATCCTCCAAACCGTAGCTGAAAGCAAAGGTTCGAGTAGATTGACACCCCTTCACGAAAATGAGCATAACTCACTCAATTCTTATCCGATTCACTCGATTCTTTTTCCTACTTGCTTGTATAATCATGGGGTTCGATTCCTAGACTTCTCCTTGGAGAAATCAGACCTGGAATTGCTCCGAAATTGACCAAAAACTTTCTGTTTTGTTTCAAACTTATGCAAACTTCATCTAACTTGTGTGAAACACATCTCAAACCAATGTCCTAATGCTTACAACCCCTCTTATGGTTGGTTAAGCTTAAAAACATGGTTGAGACATCTAAATCAGAGGTTAAAACCTCATAAACTTTCTGTTTTTAATTAGGGTTTTACCCACAAGTAATGTTCAAGTGTGAAACTTGTTGAATGTGTGATGGTTGGATTAGCTTGGGCTATCCTTCATAAGAATCCACTCATTACTTGATGTTTTGCTATAGATTAGTTGTTGTTAATACCTTGATACTTGTATGTTCATGACCCTCCTTGTTGTTTATAACAACAAGTGTAGTGGTGAACAATAGAGGTGCCTAAATGGAAGCTTGTTCTTCCTACCTCATGTATGTATTCTATGACACAAAGAGGTACCTAAATGGAGACATTAATCTCCTACCTCATGCTTGAATCTTAAGACTTGTAAACTATATAATATCTAAGTTATTCTATATGTATACATCTAAGTAACTAAGACTTGATGATGACTTAATAGTTATTTGTTAAGTGGACGTTACATCATCTATGACCATGCCCTTGTTACGACTCTAATGGATCTTAGAATCCATGAAATCATACCAACTCTTTTGAGTTTCAATAGTGTCAAGAACAAGAGTTATGTGTACAAGATGATTATTTTCACCTATGTTACTTTCTATATTTTAAAAACCCCGAATCTATAATCTTCCGTTATACGCCAAACTCACACACCTACGTTTCCTTGTGTAGAAGGACAAGGTGCTCCGAACTAATTCATCCACAAACTTGCTCTCGGAACTTCAAGTCACCACTTGTAAACCGTGAGTATACTCGTACTTCCCCCTTTTTTTTTTTACTTTTACCACTTTTGGGGTGTAACATGTTTACCTATTGAAAAACTTACACATGAACACTTTGTTAAACACATGAACGTTCCTATAACATGCTTGTATACGTGATGACTTGATACTTTAAACTTGGGTTATTCTTATGTGTTGAACTTATCATTAACTTCGTACGAGCCAAACCTTGACATATGTAGCGCTATAGGATTAACGACCCGCCCGTAAACTTGAGGTTATGTCTTGAGCATATTGCGTTTTCTTGGTTTGATATGTTAGACACATGCCATATTTAATGTTTATCTTGAATCATATGCTTGCCATGAGGAATTGTTCACACTTTTTATCTTATGCTATGTACGTACCAAACTTGTATACTCGCCTTTGCTTTTGCATTGAATTGTATTTTAAACATGTTACAGGTTGATGATGATGCTATAAAAGAAGTAGCATTGATGCCTAGATACACATATAGACGTTAGGGTTGAATATGTTGTATCAAATTTTGTTATGTTATCATGTTGTATTGGTTAAACTTGTTGTATTTGGAATTTCTTGTAATGTTGACTAGTTGAAGTTATGAAATGAAACTTGGATTATTAAATTATTGTCACAAATAGTGTTATGATGTCTCGAGCAATCTTCACACTTCGTCTCATCCCGATGTTTCCGCCATTGGTTGGGGTGTGACAGATTGGTATCAGAGCCATAACTATAGGGAATTAGGAAAATTGCCATGCTTTTGCCCTAGTCTATAGTTTTAGGAACTTTGTCTCTTATTTGTTGTTTAAAACATTTGTGCTCTATCTTACATGCTTCCTAGCTACACTTCTTGTTAATAAATTTATGTGCCTTTCCTAAGGCAAACACAAATACACTTATGCTATATTTTTATATATTCTTGATACATTATCGAGACGAATTTACCAAAATAGGCGTGAAACCCACAATTTGGTAAACGACTCTCACTCTACCTTTAATCTATTTTTGCACGAAATTTCACCATTAAGCTAGGAGTGACATCCACAACTTAATGGTAATTTCCATTTCAACTCTAGTGGACCCTTGTCAAAGTGTCAAAATTTTATTTTGGCCGACAAGTACCAACCACATTTAGGGTACGAAATCGTCAAGTTAGGGGTGAAACCCGCATCTTGTCGATTAAGTCCCATTCCTTGATTTTTATTCTCGCCAAAGTTCCGAATGTTCCAATCATTTAGAGATGTGTAGTAACCGGAAGGGTAAGATACCGTTAATCGCTTCTCGACGAGAGTATCTTACTTATAGGCCAAAGCACAATATCTCTAAATCGAAAGGACTTTCGACCCACTTTGGAATTGTCGACGTTTCTCTACCCGAAACATTCCTATGTTTTATTGAGCCTCTCTTTTATGTATCTCAATTTATATGTGATTTTATACTTGAACGTTCATTCATTTCGAAATGTCGTTTTAATCATGTCGCACATTATCGCAATCACAAACAATAATAATTCTCATGAACCAACTAAATTTATATTTTCCTATTCGCAACTTATGTGCTATACATGTTGAATGTGTGTTGGGAACCTATGCTTTATGTGAACTTTACTTGGTACTTGAACATCTACTTGCATTGCATACACGAACCTTGTTTTCAATTAATGATCAAAGTCTCATCCTTTCCCTTCTCTTTCAAATCTTTTAGATGTCTTCTAGTTCATCCAAGAGACAAAGGTCAAAGAAGGGTTCGACCTCCTCCGCCATGTCCCAAAAGGATTGTATGAAGTTTATGGCTAAACAATTTGCAAAGGTCCTACCCGACATTGTTAGCAAGATCCAAACCGATTCACCCCATGGTTCGGTCGACTCAAAGGCCGACAAACCCAAATCGACCTTCCAATTTAAGCACTTCATGGCTTGTAAACCCTTAGAATTTACCGGCAAGAATGGCGCTACCGCCATGATGAACTGGTTTGATGCCATCGAGCTTACCTTCTTGCAAAGTGGTTGCCCTGACGAACTAAGAACCTTGAATGCAACCGGTGTGTTTCGTGAAAAGGCACTTGAGTGGTGGACAACTGAGCGTAACAAGAGAGGAAACGAGGTCGCACACGCTATGCCGTGGGACGATCTCAAACAACTTATGAAGGATCACTTTTGTCCCCCTCACGAACTCCAAAAGTTGGAAAATGAATTCTGGAACCTCACGCAAAAAGGGAGTGACATGGATGGTTTGATTACACGCTTCAAGCAGCTTAGTGTTCTATGCCCTGGTCAAGTAGAAACCGCCCCCAAAACCGTGGCCAAGTTCATTCGTTGTGTTGCACCTTCCTTAACAAACCATCTTGCATCTGCCAACCCTCAAACCATTGAAGACGCGTACCGCATAGCTACCGAACTTAACAACAATTGTGTTCTTCATGGAACCTTTGACAAGGTTTCAACAAAGAATGCGCACCAAGCCACCATTGACTCTCCTAATGAGTCTAAACCCTCCCAGCAATCTAAGAGAAACCAAGGCAAGAAGCGGAAGGCTTCAAGCCAAAACTGCGCGGTCGTCACTCCGCCAAACCCACAACCCCTTCAAACTGTGCCTGCTTTCAATGGTGAACGCAAGGTTTATACTGGAACGCACCCAAAGTGCGACAAATGCCGATATCATCACCCCCCAAACGCTCATTGTCGAAAGTGTGACAAGTGTGGCCGGTATGGGCATCTCTCGCCATACTGTCGTATCCCCCCACAGGCCTACCAAAACCAAGCTCTTTTGGCTCCAAATCAAGTCGCCCCTGTGCGAGCATGCTTCACGTGTGGTGATACCAACCACATGGCCAATGTGTGTCCTCAACGATATCAACCACAACAACCTCGACAGCAACAACCACAGCCACAACCCCAACAACAACAACAGGTTCAAGAACCCGCTAGGGGTCGAGCTTTCCTTCTCACCACAGCTCAGGCTCAAAATGCAAACGACGTCATCACTGGTACGTTTCTCATTAACCATGTCTATGCTTCATGCCTAATTGATACTGGTGCCGATAAAAGTTTTGTGTCGTTAGAATTCGAGTCTTTGCTCAAGTGTAAACGCTCTAAGTTGCCAAAATCTTTCGCTGTCGAAGTTGCTAATGGTAAAACCGTCAATGTCAATTCTGTTCTCTCCAATTGTTCTCTAATCCTTAACGATCATACATTCTCAATCGATCTCATACCTATGCAAATGGGTAGTTTCGACGTCATAGTAGGTATGGACTGGCTTGGGCGAGTTCGTGCTGAAGTTGTCTGTTCTGAGAAGTTTATTCGCTTGCCTCTTCCAAATGGTGATTCTCTACACGTCTATGGTGAAAAGCCTTCTCAAGGCCTTAAGCTTATGTCATGTATCAAGGCAAACAAGTGCTTACGCAAGGGTACCTTCGCCTTTCTCGCCCACATCGTGGAAAAGAAGGATAAAGGCCCAAGCATAAGTGACGTTCCTGTTGTACGTGACTTTCCGGATGTATTTCCCGAAGACCTTCCTGGTCCTCCTCCTGCTCGTTCTGTCGATTTTCGCATCGATTTAGTGCCTGGCGCTACGCCTGTCGCTAAGTCCCCCTATCGTTTAGCACCCTCTGAGATGCAAGAGCTCTCGAGTCAACTTCAAGAGCTTCTTAACAAAGGCTTCATACGCCCTAGTACTTCTCCTTGGGGCGCTCCCGTGTTGTTCGTCAAGAAGAAAGATGGATCCTTTCGTATGTGTATTGACTATCGTGAGCTCAACAAGCTTACTATCAAGAATCGATACCCTCTTCCTCGCATTGATGACCTCTTCGATCAATTGCAAGGCGCAACCTGCTTTTCAAAGATCGATCTTCGTTCTGGGTATCATCAACTTCGAGTACTCGAAGAAGATGTGCCTAAAACCGCCTTTCGTACGCGTTATGGTCATTATGAGTTCGTGGTCATGCCCTTTGGTTTGACCAACGCACCTGCTGTCTTTATGGACTTAATGAACCGCGTGTGCAAAGCATACTTGGACCGTTTTGTGATCGTCTTCATCGACGATATCCTCATCTATTCCAAGACGCAAGCAGAGCATGAGCAACACTTGCGCCTTATTCTTGAACTCCTTCGTACTGAACACCTATATGCCAAATTCTCCAAGTGTGAATTTTGGTTACAAGAAGTTCAATTCCTTGGTCACACTGTCAACAAACTTGGTATTCACGTTGATCCCGCAAAAATCGAAGCTGTGAAAAATTGGGTCGCACCTAAATCTCCGTCCGAAATCCGTTCGTTTCTTGGTCTTGCTGGTTACTACCGTCGTTTTATCTCCAACTTTTCGAAAATCGTTGTTCCTTTGACCTCCTTGACTCAAAAAGAGAGACCTTTTGTTTGGGGTCCCGAACAAGAGGAGTCTTTTCAAACGCTCAAGGACATGCTTTGCAATGCTCCTATCCTAACGCTTCCTGATGGTAACGATGATTTCGTTGTGTATTGCGACGCTTCAAACCTTGGTCTTGGTTGTGTCCTTATGCAACATGACAAAGTTATCGCTTACGCATCGAGGCAACTCAAAATTCATGAGAAAAACTATACTACTCACGACCTTGAACTTGGTGCGGTCGTTTTTGCATTGAAGATTTGGCGACACTACCTTTATGGTACTAAATGTGTAGTCTTCACCGACCATAAGAGCCTTCAACACATCTTCAATCAAAAAGAACTAAACATGCGTCAACGTCGTTGGGTGGAATTGTTAAACGACTATGACTGCGAAATCAAATACCACCCGGGTAAGGCGAATGTAGTAGCCGACGCCCTGAGTCGTAAAACTCACGTCCAAAGTATCCGTTGTTTCCAACTCGTCCACGATCTTCAAAATCGCATACGTAACGCCCAGTATACATCCGTTAATGAGGGTAACCTCTACAACGAAATGCAATGTGGTGCTGAGAATAGTCTCGTGTCCAAACCCGATGGTATTCTATACTATCTCAATCGCATCTGGATTCCCAATCGTGACGATCTTCGCAATTTCCTGATGAAGGAGGCCCATAACACGAAATATTCTATTCACCCTGGTGCCGATAAGATGTACCATGATATGCGTACTTCCTATTGGTGGCCTGGAATGAAGAAGGATATAGCCACCTTCGTTTCTAAATGTCTTACGTGTTCCAAAGTAAAAGCCGAACATCAACGTCCCTCTGGCTTGCTCGAACAACCAATAATTCCCGTTTGGAAGTGGGAGAGCATTGCCATGGATTTCATCACTAAGCTTCCCCGCACTACAGCTGGTCACGACAGCATATGGGTCGTCGTTGACCGATTGACCAAATCAGCTCACTTCCTCCCCATTCGTGAAGACTTCAAAGTCGAGAAATTGGCTAAGGTCTACATGAAGGAAATCATCTGTCGTCATGGGACGCCCATTGATATCATTTCTGATCGTGATGCTCGTTTTACGTCTCGTCTTTGGGAAACTTTTCAATCTGCTATGGGTACTAAGCTTAACCTTAGCACCGCCTTCCATCCTCAGACTGACGGTCAAACCGAGCGTACTATCCAAACCTTAGAGGATATGCTTCGTTCATGCGTAATAGATTTTGGTGGCAACTGGGATTCATACTTGCCCTTGGCTGAATTCTCGTACAATAACAGCTATCACACGAGTATCCAAATGGCTCCTTTCGAAGCATTGTATGGTCGCAAGTGCCGTTCGCCTATTTCTTGGCACGAGATTGGTCAAGCCCAAATCACCGGTCCCGAGCTTATACAAGAGGCTACGGACAAGATTTTACAGGTTCGAGACAACTTATTGAAAGCCAGGAACCGACAGAAGAGTTACGCTGACAAAGGACGCAAACCTATGGAATTCGAGACAGGTGACAACGTGCTTCTCAAGGTATCCCCTTGGAAAGGCGTGGTTCGATTTGGCAAGAAAGGGAAACTTGCACCTCGCTACGTTGGTCCTTTCAAGATTCTCGAAAGGATTGGCAAGGTTGCGTATAGACTGGACCTGCCTGAAGGACTCAGCAATGTACACCCTGTCTTCCATGTGTCCAACTTAAAGAAATGCCTAGCTGACGAAGGACTCCACGTTCCTCTCGAAGACTTGCAAGTCAACGAAACACTTCACTTTGTAGAAAAACCGGTCGAAATCATGGACCAAGGAACCAAGCAATTGAGGCGCAGTCGAATTCCCATTGTCAAAGTTCGATGGGAAGGAAAACGTGGCGCTGAATTTACTTGGGAGCTCGAAAGCGAAATGAAATCGAAATATCCTCATCTTTTCCCTGAGTCTTCCTAAATTTCGGGACGAAATTTCCTAAAGGAGGGGAGACTGTAACGCCCTGTGTTTTGTACTTTCTATTTATAGCTTGTCTTACTCGTGTTGCTAATTTTGGAAGCTTTGTATCATTGTACTCGTTCCTTCTAGTACTCGTTGTAAACTCGAGATTTTGATCATGAATGAAAACTTGCATTTCCTTGTTACATACTATACATACACCATAATACGATTAATCATGAGATCATTTGATACTTCTTTGTGATACTTACAAACATATGTTGAACTTGTAAATATGTGACATATACTTGTCACTTACAAACATGTTACATACTTGTACATTACACTTTTTACCTAGTTAAATCATGTTTTATTTCATATTTCACCTTATTACAAGTTAGGGGAAACATTGTTGCATATTATTACACAACTTAACTAACAAAATTACTCATTATAATGTTTTAAAAAAATAAAAAAATAAAGAAACATGGCAGCCCAAATTCAGCAAAATTCAGCCCCATATAGTTGGGTTTTGTGGGCTAGTTTCAAGGTGTAACCCCTTCTAAACACTTCCAAAGCCCAACCCATTGAAACCCTAATCCTTCCCCCTATAAATACCACTTATAACCAGCCTCCCTACCACTTTTGCAACACTAAAAACTCTCAAAACATCCTCCAAACCGTAGCTGAAAGCAAAGGTTCGAGTAGATTGACACCCCTTCACGAAAATGAGCATAACTCACTCAATTCTTATCCGATTCACTCGATTCTTTTTCCTACTTGCTTGTATAATCATGGGGTTCGATTCCTAGACTTCTCCTTGGAGAAATCAGACCTGGAATTGCTCCGAAATTGACCAAAAACTTTCTGTTTTGTTTCAAACTTATGCAAACTTCATCTAACTTGTGTGAAACACATCTCAAACCAATGTCCTAATGCTTACAACCCCTCTTATGGTTGGTTAAGCTTAAAAACATGGTTGAGACATCTAAATCAGAGGTTAAAACCTCATAAACTTTCTGTTTTTAATTAGGGTTTTACCCACAAGTAATGTTCAAGTGTGAAACTTGTTGAATGTGTGATGGTTGGATTAGCTTGGGCTATCCTTCATAAGAATCCACTCATTACTTGATGTTTTGCTATAGATTAGTTGTTGTTAATACCTTGATACTTGTATGTTCATGACCCTCCTTGTTGTTTATAACAACAAGTGTAGTGGTGAACAATAGAGGTGCCTAAATGGAAGCTTGTTCTTCCTACCTCATGTATGTATTCTATGACACAAAGAGGTACCTAAATGGAGACATTAATCTCCTACCTCATGCTTGAATCTTAAGACTTGTAAACTATATAATATCTAAGTTATTCTATATGTATACATCTAAGTAACTAAGACTTGATGATGACTTAATAGTTATTTGTTAAGTGGACGTTACATCATCTATGACCATGCCCTTGTTACGACTCTAATGGATCTTAGAATCCATGAAATCATACCAACTCTTTTGAGTTTCAATAGTGTCAAGAACAAGAGTTATGTGTACAAGATGATTATTTTCACCTATGTTACTTTCTATATTTTAAAAACCCCGAATCTATAATCTTCCGTTATACGCCAAACTCACACACCTACGTTTCCTTATGTAGAAGGACAAGGTGCTCCGAACTAATTCATCCACAAACTTGCTCTCGGAACTTCAAGTCACCACTTGTAAACCGTGAGTATACTCGTACTTCCCCCTTTTTTTTTACTTTTACCACTTTTGGGGTGTAACATGTTTACCTATTGAAAAACTTACACATGAACACTTTGTTAAACACATGAACGTTCCTATAACATGCTTGTATACGTGATGACTTGATACTTTAAACTTGGGTTATTCTTATGTGTTGAACTTATCATTAACTTCGTACGAGCCAAACCTTGACATATGTAGCGCTATAGGATTAACGACCCGCCCGTAAACTTGAGGTTATGTCTTGAGCATATTGCGTTTTCTTGGTTTGATATGTTAGACACATGCCATATTTAATGTTTATCTTGAATCATATGCTTGCCATGAGGAATTGTTCACACTTTTTATCTTATGCTATGTACGTACCAAACTTGTATACTCGCCTTTGCTTTTGCATTGAATTGTATTTTAAACATGTTACAGGTTGATGATGATGCTATAAAAGAAGTAGCATTGATGCCTAGATACACATATAGACGTTAGGGTTGAATATGTTGTATCAAATTTTGTTATGTTATCATGTTGTATTGGTTAAACTTGTTGTATTTGGAATTTCTTGTAATGTTGACTAGTTGAAGTTATGAAATGAAACTTGGATTATTAAATTATTGTCACAAATAGTGTTATGATGTCTCGAGCAATCTTCACACTTCGTCTCATCCCGATGTTTCCGCCATTGGTTGGGGTGTGACAAAGCTACTTTGTGAATTATTATTATCTCGAACAGCACTCTTTGACCTGACACGTTGATCTCGGATATCACCTCACACGTGATTGTTTCAATATGAAACTCATCAATGTTGTCATGGTCCGCACCGCTTACCGACATGCCAACTCATTTTTCCAAAATTTGTTAAATCTTTTCTGATAAAACTTAATTTTGGTAAACGGCATTAAGGTCAAGCACAAGAGTAAACCAACATCGGAAAATCATTTTTGCAAAAATCTTTGTGTGTTTTAAATTTCTCTTAGTTTATTGATTTTAGGGGGAGTAAATCCAAAAATCTGAAAATCCAAAAACATCGAAAAATTTCAAAAACACAAAAACAATAGAAAAACAAAAATGAGTTTCTTGGCGAGCAAAAGAGAAAATGATAGTACATCAGTGGTCTATCCAAACCTCTTTAAACCTTAAATGAAAAACGATAAGCAGCTCTATATAAGATGTATCGGTAGGCTCACAATCATTTTAAAGTGTGCAGGGTGATATAAATCTTAATCGACTGAAGACCAGGTGGGAACCATTCATTGGCATATGGTCTTAGTACCGAAATTTCGTTTGATAGATTGCCGAGGTTCTGAGATATTCGGTCTTTATGCTGCTTATCATCTGGGTATCATGGTTGTATCTTTTACCGAAAAATAACGGGGACGCAAGTCTAGATCTTCCATGATACCATACATACGTGTACATATTACATACTGCATTTGACCTCAATAAGTGATAAACAATCACATGTCCAAATCAAATAAGTGATAATATATCACATTTATCCGGGTGTCAAGTTCGTCTCTCTGCTGTACGGAAGTACTGACCTGTTCACGGACTTGCACCTGTGCCCTCATGCATACGAAAATCAAGTTCCTCATCAATAAGTGATTATATCACATAGGGCTTGTTTTTAAATCAAAATAAGTGAGTATCTCACAACTTATACGGTCAAACAGATGATAATCGGTATACTCACCGGTAAGATGAACTCTCGTGCATACCTTGATACGGGAATGTGTCGTGATGTGGATGAACACCGGTCGGTAAGTATAAATCATACCTTAACGTATCCCCTCGCCATGATTACATCTGATAAGTTGAGCTTAAGTGGACAACAATACCGATAATTGTTATAGGATGCTTATCTTAATGATAACTAACTGAACAACAAGAGTGTCTTGGCATGACCGTACGCTGATATGATTCTCTTACCCTCGAAACTCGCAAAAAGAATGTCTGTATATATTTATTTACTGCTTAACTTTTATTGTTTTTCTTTTAAACAAGTTTCGTCGTTTGGTGCATATCAGCACGACATTAGCGGTGATGTCGTTTGATAACACTCAAAGGATTTTAAATTGTTGTCTTTTAATTTCAAAAATACCAAAAAGATTTTAGGCGAGTTTTAATATAAACTTTATAAAAGCCAAAAAGATTTTATTTCTACTTTATTTTCGATCGTACGATGTTGGAGCTCAAGTCTTCGTTACCTGAAACCTGAACGAAAACCGAACTGACTAAATCTTCATAAACGGTCAAAAAATTTGCATGTTTGAAAGTTAAAAACTAAATTGACAAATTTATTAAACTTTCAAACTGTCGGATGGTGTTTGATTGTGACATGGTCATTCGTATGTCATTTGGTTATACTATATTCCAAGCAGTTGTTCTCATTACGCGTTTAGATTTCTTGCATGTGCAGATTCTAAAGGCTAGGAGAACATGGTAGATGACAAGCCTTGGAATGAAGACACGACGAGAAGGCGCTCAAAAGATGAAGATGATCGAGTTGCCGCTGGCCATCATCAACACCACAAGGATCTCACTTCATAAAGATAAAGTCTTTTCACGAGCATAACTCAAGGGGGAGCTTATGTTAAGGGGGAGTTTGTCAACACACTTCCTACATGATACGGGTAGTTTGTTGATACACTCTCTGCTTTCAAGACGTGAAGACTTTGAAGATCCTCCGACAATGAAGACTTGAAAGGACATCAGAGTTTTGAGAACTCGAAGACCAAAGACCGTCGAAGTTCGAGACGAGTCTACAACTATAGAAGATAAAGACAAAGCTACAGCCAAGGGGGAGTTTGTTGGTGCACTTGTGTCTGTACTTTGTCTGTATTCGGTCACGATGTAAACGATGTCCATGTCAGTCCTGTAAGTTGACCAAGTCATCCGTCCTCCTGGTTTGACTTGGCCAACAGTTAGTAAATTAGCTGTATTTTGGTCTGTCTCGAAGGATAAGACATCGAAGGATGATATAGATCCTTCGATGTGCTCGAAAGTTAACCTTCGATAGTTAACCTTCGACAGATGCTGTTGGACCTCGAAGGATATACCATCCTTCGAGGTATATGTGTATCCTTCGAGAGCTGGATGCTCGAAAGATAATCTATCGAGCAGTCCACTGGATCTTTCGGACAGATCTGCTGTGTATGAGTATATATACCCATGCAGTGTGTTGTGTTAGACAGTTCTGAGAGTTCACATAGGTGCACACACCGAAAGAGAGGGAGACTTCTTGAGAGCATTCTGTCCGGAACTCACACACACACTTTGAGAGTTTACATGTTAGATTTGTAAACATTGTGCTTGTAACCGAAACCTTCATTTGCATTAATACAAGTTGTGTTAATCGGTGAACCCGTGTGTGTTTGTTCTTTTACTTGTCTCATCCCGGTTTGCTTGCTAGCTTGGATTCCGCACTCGCTAGTGGGTTAGTATAACAAGGTTTGAGGTTCGTCATCCTTCCACAAAAAGGGACCTACAATTCCACCTTTCATTCCTTCATACCAAACGCTACCTAAATATGCTATTTTGCCAACATCAAACATCTTTAGCTCTCAAATTTCATAATGATATGTTTAACTCCTCAATTTTCGAAAATGACATGTTTAAACCTTTAACCGAAACAACTTTAGCCCTTCAACTTTAATAATAAACAACTTTAACCCCTCAACTTTAATAATAACATGCTTAGTCCCTTAACTTTAATAATGACATATTTAGCCCCTTAACTTTAATAATGACATATTTAGGCCCTTAACTACATCAAACAACTTTAGCCCCTCAACTTAAAAAATAAACAACTTCAGCCCCTCAACTTTAATAATGACATGCTTAGCCCCTTAACTAAAACAACTATCGCACCTCAACTTTAATAATAAACAACTTTATCCTTTCAATTTTAATAATTACATGTTTAACCCTCAACTTTATTAATTACATGGTTAACCCACAACTATCGCACCTCACTAATCTCATACCCATATCTAATAGCAAATTAACGGGTATACCCGATATCTGCGGGTATGCCCGATACCTGATGAGTAATTACCTCACAAATACTCCACATGTATTAGGCCGGGTGTGAAACATGATTTTACTATCTGGGTACGAGATTAGTGATTACTAGTACTTGGCCCGAACCCGGCCCATTGCCATCCATGGTCACAATCCCTATTCCTTCTCTCACGCTGAAATCTTGCAATACTAATAAATGTGTACTTTTAAACGGAAAGATCCTTAAACTTCCAAATGTTTCATCTTCTTCGAAGAAAAAGGTAACTTTTCTGCATGACGGCATGAAACCCTAGCCGAACATACGTATATCATCTCTTTATCTTCATTTTAATTTTCGAACCAACGGTTTCTTGTTTAACAAATCACCATATGTGGATTGTTGAAAGTTTGAAGTGATTGTTGTTATTAGGTTCAGTTTCCGCTAGTAGTTTTATTTTTTAATTTTTTTTTTCAAGGTGATATTGGACTGTATGTGAACAAAAACTATAGGACTTTATGAAAAATATACATCGGTAGTTGTTTTTTTTCCAAAATTGTTGGTTAATAGTTATCTAATATCGAAAACTTTAAAGTATAGTTGATTTTTTCAACATTTGTTTCACCACTGTAAATTGCAGCTTTTGGAATCAAAATTAGAGAGGGCATGAGATGATGATATTGATATTGGTTTAGCAATCAATACCAGTATACCTTATTGAAACCGGTGCTTTGTATCAAGATAGAGTGGGAAGAGATATGGGTGATAGAAAGAGGGTGAATGTAGAAGGAGATCGGCTAAGCAGCTTGCCGGATGATCTTATCCATAAAATCCTCTCTTTTGTTGGCATCAAGCTGGCTGTAGAAACCAGTGTTTTGTCATCCAGATGGAGGTATATCTGGACTTCGATGCCCTGTCTCAATTTCTCAACTAAAGATTTTCATACGTTGCCCAAGTTCTCCACATTTGTTAAACATGTTTTGTTGGGCCGTAATAATCAAATAGAAGTGGCTTCGGTTGAGCTCACCTTTCGTGGAAAGGTTAGCCAACCGTTTGTTGGAAGAATTTTGAACTATGTCCTCTCCCACAACGTCCCACAGCTTAGCATTACTTTCCTGCCTGGGAAGAAGATCGAATTCCCTCTTTCTCGGGTTAGTTCTCGGTCTCTCAAGCATCTCACTATGACCGGGCATTCTTTCAAACATTCCATCACAACCACACCTCATTGGGAGATGCTAGCTTTAGAAACACTGTATATTCATTGCCTCACATTGTATGAAGGCGATAATACTGACGAGCGTATTAGTCTATTCTCCAACTGTGCAAGCTTGAAGAATCTCACCATAAAGAAATGCATCATGGCGGGTGGATTGTATAGTTTCAATATATATCATCCTGGATTAACTAGTCTTACACTTGAAGATGGTTTTACGCGTGTCAATGTGGATACGCCTCAACTCAAGAATCTCACTATAAAACAATGGCAAGGGGTGCATCTTGTAGGTCCCTATCCGGTGGATGACGAACCTAAACCTTGTTATACAAACCTACTAGCGAGTGCGGAATCCAAGCTAGCAAGCAAACCGAGTTAGTAGCAAGTAGAGAAACAAACATACAAGTTCACCGATTAACACAACTTGTATTAATGCAATGAGGGTTCGGTTACAAGCTCAATGTTTACAGAAATGTTCTATAAACTCTCAAAGTGTGTGTGTGAGTTTCGGACAGAATGCTCTCAGCCTGTGTGTGTGAATTCTCTCTAACTTTCTGTCTGTCTCCCGAAACTCTACACATGCATGGGTATATATACCCAGCTCATGAAGTCTGGATCGAAGGATCCGATAGATGCTCCGAAGGATCATCTATCGATCACAAGTTGTTCGAATGATCAGCATTGACCTCGAAGGATCATCCTTCGAGGTCTAATCAGTCGAACCATATCTTTCGTGCACCTCGAAGGATCAACAGTATCCTTCGAGGAACTATCCTTCGATCAGAACATCTTTCAATATACAAACTGTTGTCCAAGTCAAACCGGAGGATGGTTGACTTGGTCAACTTACAACATAAATCAGGACACCGTTACATACAGACCGAATACAGACAAAGTACAGACACAAGTGCACCAACAAACTCCCCCTTGGCTGTAGCTTTGTCTTTATCTTCCATAGTAGTAGACTCGTCTCGAACTTCGACGGTCTTTGGTCTTCGAGTTCTCAAACTCTGATGTCCTTTCACGTCTTCAAAGTCGGAGGATCTTCAAAGTCTTCACGTCTTGAAAGTAGAGAGTGTATCAACAAACTACCCGTATCATGTAGGAAGTGTGTTGACAAACTCCCCCTTAACATAAGCTCCCCCTTGAGTTATGCTCGTGAAAAGACTTTATCTTTATGAAGTGAGATCCTTGTGGTGTTGATGATGGCCAGCGGCAACTCGATCATCTTCATCTTTTGAGCGCCTTCTCATCGTGTCTTCATTCCAATGCTTGTCATCGACCATGTTCTCCTAGCCTTCAGAATCTGCACATGCAAGAAATCTAAACGCATAATGAGAACAACTGCTTGGAATATAGTATAAACAAATGACACACGAATGACCATGTCATAATCAAACACCGTCCGACAGTTTGAAAGTTTAATAAATTTGTCAATTTTAGTTTTTAACTTTCAAACATGCAAATTTTTGACCGTTTATGAAGGTTTAGTCAGTTCGGTTTTCAGTCAGGTTTCAGGTAACGAAGACTTGAGCTCCAACATCGTACGATCGAAAATAAAGTAGAAAGAAAATCTTTTTGGCTTTTATAAAGTTTATATTAAAACACTCCTAAAATCTTTTTGGTATTTTTGAAATTAAAAGACAACAATTTAAAATCCTTTGAGTGTTATCAAACGACATCACCGCTAATGTCGTGCTGATATGCACCAAACGACGAAACTGTTTTAAAAGAAAAACAATAAAGGTTAAGCAGTAAATAAATAAATATATACAAACATTCTTTTTGCGAGTTTCGAGGGTAAGAGAATCATATCAGTGTACGGTCATGCCAAAACACTCTTGTTGTTCAGTTAGTTAATATTAAGATAAACATCCTATAACAATTATCGGTATTGTTGTCCACTTAAGCTCAACTTATCAGATGTAATCATGTCGAGGGGATACATTAAGGTATGATTTATACTTACCGACCGGTGTTCATCCACATCACGACACATTCCCGTATCAAGGTATGCACGAGAGTTCATCTTACCGGTGAGTATACCGATTATCATCTGTTTGACCGTATAAAATGTGAGACACTCACTTATTTTGTTTTGAAAACAAGCCCTATGTGATAGAATCACTTACTGATGAGGAACTTGATTTTCATATGCATGAGGGCACAGGTGTAAGTCCGTGAACAGGTCAGTACTTCCGTACAGCAGAGAGACGAACTTGACACCCGGATAAATGTGATATTTTATCACTTATTTGATTTGGACATGTGATTGTTTATCACTTATTGAGGTCGAATGCAGTATGTATTATGTACACGTATGTATAGTATCATGGAAGATCTAGACTTGCGTCCCCGTTATTTTTCGGTAAAAGATACAACCATGATACCCAGATGATAAGCAGCATAAAGACCGAATATCTCAGAACCTCGGCAATCTATCAAACGAAATTTCGGTACTAAGACCATATGCCAATGAGTGGTTCCCACCTGATCTTCAGTCAGTTAAGTTTATATCACCCTGCACACTTTAAAATGATTGTGAGCCTACCGATACATCTTATATAGAGCTGCTTATCGTTTTTCATTTAAGGTTTAAAGAGGTTTGGATAGACCACTGGTGTACTATCATTTTCTCTTTTGCTCGCCAGGAAACTCATTTTTGTTTTTCTATTGTTTTTGTGTTTTTGAATTTTTCGATGTTTTTGGATTTTCAGATTTTTGGATTTACTCCCCCTAAAATCAATAAACTAAGACAAATTTAAAACACAAAGGTATTTACAAAAATGATTTTCCGATGTTGGTTTTACTCTTGCTTGACCTTAATGCCATTTACCAATAATAAAAAGTCAAATCTTGATTTGTCAAAAGCTTTGGTAAATAAGTCGGCACGTTGGTCATCGGTGTGGACCTTCACAACATCGATTAGCCTTTTCTCAAAGCAATCACGTATGAAGTGATATTTGATTTCGATGTGTTTGGTCTTTGAGTGCTGCACAGGATTTCTAGTGATATCTAAAGCAGCAGAATTATCAACGTAAATAGGAGTAGTTAGGAATTCAAAACCGTAGTCCCGCATTTGTTGTTGGATCCAAAGAACTTGGGAGCAACAACTTGAGGCAGCAATGTATTCAGCTTCGCATGTTGATGTAGCAACACACGTCTGCTTCTTGCACTGCCATGTAACTAGGCGATTTCCTAAAAACTGACATCCAGCCGTTGTGGATTTACCGTCGATTTTGCATCCGCCAAAATCAGAATCACTGAAAGCTACCAATTCAAAGTTATTATCCCTAGGGTACCACAAGCCGGTGTCAGGGTACGCCTTTAAATAACGAAAAATCCTTTTAACAGCAGCAAGATGTGAGGCCTTCGGATTAACTTGATATCTGGAAAGCAGGCACGTTGGGTACATTATATCTGGTCTTGATGCTGTGAGGTACATAAGAGAACCGATCATAGCGCGATAGATTGAAGGGCTGACAGCTTCTCCCTTCAAGTCTGGAGTAATTCCGTGATTAGTTGGCAATGGGGTACCAATGGGCGTTGCATCAGACATCTGGAACCGGCTCAAGATGTCACCAACATATTTAGTCTGATGGATGAATATCCCCGACTCTGTTTGTTGTACTTGTAGGCCCAAGAAGAAGGTCATTTCCCCCATAGCACTCATCTCGAATTTATCCTGCATAATGCGCTCGAATTCCCTACACAAGACATCATTAGTAGAACCAAAAATAATGTCATCAACGTATACCTGTACCAGAAGAAGATCTCCATCTTGTTCTTTGATGAAAAGAGTACAGTCGATAAGACCTCTACGAAAACCGTTCTCCAGCAGATAGTGAGATAAGGTTGCATACCAAGCTCGCGGTGCTTGATGAAGACCATAAAGAGCTTTGTTGAGCAACCAAACCCGATCGGGATGAATAGGATCTTCAAAACCTGGAGGCTGTTCGACGTACACCTCTTCTTCAACCACACCGTGTAAAAATGCACTTTTCACGTCCATCTGATAAACCTTGAATCCTTTGAAGGACGCATAGGCTAGAAAGATTCGAATTGCTTCGAGACGTGCAACAGGTGCATAGACTTCGTTGTAGTCGATCCCTTCAATCTGACGAAAACCCTGAACGACTAAACGAGCTTTGTTTCGGATAACAACTCCGCGGTCATCCTTTTTGCATTTGAAAACCCAACGGGTACCAATCTTCTTATACCCAGCAGGTTTCTCTACTAGTTTCCAGACACCCAGCTTCTGGAATTGTTGCAGTTCTTCCTGCATTGCTTCAACCCAAGCGCTATCTTTCAAGGCTTCTTTCCACGTTCTTGGTTCTTCTTGTGAGACATAACACGCGAAGGACCAATCGTTTTGTTGCCCGGATTCTCGAATAGCTGCATACAAGCCTGCATTGTTGTTGTTTCGCAACATGTTTCTTGTTTGAACGCCACTTTGCACATTTCCAATGATGTTTTGTTGAGGATGGGTATTATGAATCCTTGTTTCTGGATTATCTGGAACTGGAACATTTATACCCAGATTGTTGAGATTAAGATCAACAACCAATTCAAGACCCGGAATTGACGAAGAGGATGATGCAGTAGCCTCAGCTGTTCTATGGGCATCTACTGGAGGAGTACCCTCTGAATTACCATGAACTGCTGTTGTAGGAGCTTCCTGATCTGCATCTAGAAATTCATCATCCTCTGAAGATTCGTTCAATTCGTTTGCATCATGAAAATCCTCATTGTTGAGAGTATTGTTGTTCACCGAAGAAGATGGTTCTTGATTCACAAGAATTGGACGAACCACCGGTGAAACTGTTGCATTGTCACTCTCGAAAAACATCCTAGCCGCAGCATTTTCTTCAACGGCTTCAACATTGATCGAATTGAAAAAGTCATCGTACTCAAACATCCAAGGTTGACCCGGATTTTTGACTGGCAAAGTGTGCCTTTGTACTCTGACCTCAGACCATTCCTCGACCCTTTTAGTCTCTAGATTCCAGACTCGTAAGTTGGGGGTGGCATACCCAAGAAAGTATCCATCAATTGCTCTCGCCCCAAACTTTCCATTAGGATCGATGATTGTGCATGGAGCTCCAAACGGTTCTAGATAAGACAAATCTGGTTTCCGTTTTTGAAGAAGCTCAAAGCAGGTCTTGTTGTGTCTTTTGACTGTAAGGACTCTGTTCAATGTGTAACATGCAGAGGCCACAGCTTCAGTCCAGAATGGAATGGGTAGCTGCGACTCTACCAACATTGTCCTAGCAGTCTCGATCAATGTGCGGTTCTTACGTTCAGCGACACCATTCTGTTGAGGAGTATAAGCTGCACTAAATTCATGAAGAATACCCTTTGAAGTGCAGAACTCCGCCATGGAATGATTCTTAAATTCAGTACCATTGTCGCTACGTATCCGCCTAACCTTCAACTTATACAAATTCTCAATCTGAATGATCAAGTTTTTGATGATGCCAAAGGTTTCACTCTTGTGTGCCATGAACGCAACCCAAGAAAATCTTGAATAATCATCAGTAACCACGAGGCAGTATTGATCACCTCGAATACTCTTGTGCTTGACAGGACCGAATAAATCCATGTGCAAGCGTTCAAGAGGAACTGCCACCGTGTTGATCTTCTTTGTAGGGTGCTTCTTCTTTGTTTGCTTTCCTTTCTGGCACGAAACACAGATGTCTTGAAGATGGAAATTTTTGAGGGGAACACCATTCACCAATTCATTTGAAACCAAATGATTCATTTTGCGTAAGTGAATGTGACCCATTCGTCTGTGCCAAGAGATAGTGTCCTTTTCTGTGGCTTTGGAAACGAAACAAGTTGCTTGTGCAGACGTAGTAATAGCCTGGCTCATGTCAAGGACGTACAAATCATTTATCCTTGGAGCCGACAAGAGAATCCATTCTTTTGGAATTTTGAAGCCGGGTTTCAGCACATAACATCCATTAGCATCAAAGTGTACTGAAAATTTCTTGTCACAAATTTGAGAAACACTAAGAAGATTGTGATCAAGTTGTTGCACAAAATTGATCTTGTCAAAGCTGACAATCCCGTTAGATATCATTCCTTCACCCGTGATATATCCACCTTTATCTCCAGCAAAAGCAACATAACCTCCTCTAATAGATTTAACGTCGTAGAGAAGCTTCATGTCGCCTGTCATGTGCCTGGATGCTCCACTATCAACAATCCAGTGACTACTGATAGTTCCTCCTGAAGCACCCTGCACATGAACTCAAATTATTAGTTGGAGATGGGGACCCAAGCCATTGTGGTCTTGGGTCTTCCATTTTCATCAATGACAATAACTTCTTGTCTTTGATGGTTGGTGAATTGTGATGGTCCCCCGGATTCAACAACCGTTTTTGGTTTCCAAGTCTGTTTGGTTTCACCAGTGTTTTTCTTTAAAATTTTAACTTCTTGATGATTTGAAGTTTTAGAATTGTCTGGTTTTACAACAACAGATTGTTTTTGAACCGCATCGGTTTTAATCGCTTTTTCTATCTTTTTGACCTGTTGGCGTTTCTGTTTCTTTTCCCTTTCTTTTACAAGGCGGGGATCTTGTTTTGTGGAAACAGTTGGCTTACAGTCAGTTTTGCCACGGGGATCATCAACCTTTCCTTTCTGCTTATGAAGATATGGGCAGTTTCTAATAATGTGCCCAATGGTTCCACACTCAAAACATGATCTTCGTTCTACAAACCCCAAAGAATCATGTGATCGTCTAGCCGATGATGTTGAACTTTGTGAACCCGAGGTACTAGGTTTTGAACTGCTTGGTTCATTTCTTTTCTCGACAATAGTTTTCTTGACAAAATCTAAGTTAGATTGGTTTTCAAACTTTTCAATTTTGTCTGTTCCCGTCGATTTCACAAAGTTAACATTCTTCTTCTTCTTTTGGTTTGGCTTCTTGTTAGCTTGAGCCGGTGTTTTACCTTTGGGTTTGGTGTGATTTTGCTGTGTTGGCACTGTTGGTAATTTCTTGTTGCCAAATTGCTTTCGAACTTCAGCCTTTGGGATTGGAGGACACTGTGTGACTGTAACTTTAGGTCCTGCCTTTCCCAAGAACTTACTCGTCGAATTCTCAAAGACTTTGCAGATTAAGGATTGATTAACATTCTTAATGGGAAAATCTTTGTCTGAGTAAATTTTATCATCACCAACTAGAGTGTACAGCAAATTCACACTCTCCGGCTCTTCTGCAGATGAGGACTCAGTTGCAATAGTCTTAGCGGGTTGTACAGGGGGATCACATAGAATGTGATTCTCAAGAGGTATGTCCTCATTTTTGACTACCGCATCAGACTTTGCTGGGACAGTATCATCAGATTCATCATCAGACGAATCAGCATCCTCAATCACAACTGGAGGATCTTGATTCTGTTCAGCACTCACAAATGTATCTGCTGACACACCTGAATCTGAGGATACTTCCTTTTGGTATCCGAGTCCTGCAGCAAACTCCTTAACATCTAGAGGCACAGAAGGTTCAAAGAATACCCTGTCCTCTTCATCAGGCATGGCGTCATAATTATGTCTCACTGGTGGTGGACACTTCTTGTAGCCTATGCATGTGACATCTCTCTTTTCCTTCTGAACGTCAATGATGTGATCTAACACATAGCTAGAACTCAAATAACTGTCTAGTTTGAGTTGGATCGCATCACTTTCGGTTTTCACACAAGCCATCTCTTTTTGCATACTCTCAAGGCGAGATATATACAAATTAATATCAGTTTGTTTTCTTGAAACCATTTTAGTCAGTTCAGTTTTATCCTTCTTTAATGTTTCAATTACTGACTTAAATTCTTTTTCATGGTTTTCATAAAACATGTTGGCTTCTGTGCATTTAGAGAGGTCCACAGTCAACTTCTGATTGTGGATGAATGTCACATCATATTTCTCTTGCAAAGCTTCATGCTTGCTTTGCAAGTCACACCAATCAGCACTCAAGGAACTATGTTTGTCTTGCAAGTCAAACAAACTAGCTTGTAAAGCATCATGTTTGGCTTGCAACTCAGACATGTTTCCTTCCAAATCAGCACACCTAGCATGCAATCTATCACATTCATCACAGTTAATAGCAGTGGGTTCATCGACACATACCTGACTTGATGAACCGTCGACATTAGCCATAAAGGCTGAATGGAGAGAAGACGAAGAGTAAGCAGCCTGATCCACCAGAATAGATCTTCTTTGAGTTTCTGCTACAGCTTCCCCCAAGAGTTCATCAATGTCAATATCATCTGAAACATTAGATGTCTCACCCACATGATCATCACCAGAGTTGGATGATTCTTCATCAACACTCCTGCTATATCCAGAGGAGTCTTCATCTTCAGACGATTCATCACCACTGGCAGAAGATTCTCCACCACTGGTGTGAACTAACTCCTTCACAATCTGAGCAAAACATGCTGTTCCATCAGGAGCATCACCACCCAACTGGATTGACCAGTCACAACCTTCATCCACCTGAACTGCAAGTGCTCGGTTGGTTTGGTTGTTGACAGGCACCAATGTACGATCATTGTTTCTGTTCTGCTGGTTGCCTTGGTTTCTGAAGGGGTTTTGATTCCCGTGCTGGGCTGGCTTTGTGCACTCCCTTTTGAAGTGACCCCGTTCACCACAGTTGAAGCACTTAACAGCTTGCTTATCGAACCCATACTTGGTGTCTCGCTTACTTTCCAAGCTGGTTCTGCCAGTACTTTCCATCCAATCCTTTGCTCTTCTCACAGCACTCGCAAAGGCCCACTTGATGTCCATCAAGTCCATCTCTTCCTTATCAATCTGCCTGTAATCTTCTTGTGTCAGATTAATGTTTCCAATCTGACCTTCTATCAACCCACAGTACGCGCTCACTACAGTGTTAAGCAGCTCCATGTGTTCCTTAGCTACTTCTACACTGATTTTAGAGAAGCTTGACGTGTCGAGCTGTACTGTACTTGACTTTGATTGTTGACCTGCAGCAGATGATGTTCCTCCATAACACGCATATTGAGGTTGTTGAGCAGGAGGAGGAGGAGGTGGTTGTATTGGATTTCCATACAGATCTGTGGTTGGAGGCGGCTTTACAGGAACTTGCACTGGATTGCCATACATATCCGTGCTTGTGACAAACGCCGTTTGAAGTGGAGCATGTGAACCGGCTTTTGCAGATGAAGAAGTGGAGGTGCCATAATACATCTCTGGATTCTGTGGCACTGCAACTCTCTTTGCCTTCAACGTTTCTTCCTGATCCTTGTTCTCCAGAAGCTGCACGAAATCGTTGATATTTGTAGTTTTCAACGTTCCGTTGTACTTCAAGATTTCCAGGAAGTTATTCCATTGAGGAGGCAATGCATCGGCAAACTTCTTTACCACCTCTGTTGGAGTCGTAGTGACTTCAAAGTTGGTCAGCTCAGTAAGCAGGTGATAGAAACGGCTTGTCATATCTCCCAAGGACTCCTTATCCATACATGTGAAGCCATCGAATTCTTTCTTCAGTAGATCTCGTCGTAGTTGACGTGTGGCTTCATTACCTACTCCTCTTGTCTTCAATGCATCCCACAGCTTCTTCGTAGTCTTGAAACTGACGAACTGATGATAAATATCCTTGCTCAGTGCTTGAGTGAGAATAGCGTATGCTTTCTTTTCTAAGTCATACGTCTTCTTTTGATCATCAGGAAGATCGGCAAATGTAGCTGTCGAAGAAGCAGCAACCTCGATAGATTGATCGAATTCCGTAGTGAACCGCAACCACAACTCTGTATTTTGACCAAGAATGTATGTATGGAAACGATCAACCCATCCCGGATATTCATTAAGATGCATCAACTTTGGAGGCCTGTTCAAACTTCCGGTTTCACTTTCGCTTAGTAGAAGACTTTGAATACTCGGAGTTTGATTTGAGACAAACGCCCATTGACCAGCTGGAGTGGCATTTGTTTGTGAGGATGTAGATACCGGAGATTCGGCCCATGATGGAGATTGACTGGTATTCATGTATTTTCCACTGTCTGGAGCCGGATTTCCCCACCAACTCGGATTCATCTTTGACAAGAAAAATAAATTCTATGTCCAAGTCACGAAAGATGATGAGCACCCGAAAGATCACACCCAGTCGAAGGACCCTGGTTCGAAAGATCTTAAAAGAAAACAGAAACTTGTTAGCAATAAACAGACCACACTTCGAAAGATCAAATCTTGTTCGAAGGATCAACAGTGCTCGAAAGATCACTGTTGAATCTCGAACAATGATTTCGAAAGATTCAAGAACTCGAAGGATTCCCCTTTGAAAGATCCTTATCTTTCGAGTTAAATCCTTATCTTTCGGACACCTGTCTTTCGAAAAGATTCCTTTATCGAAAGATATGCTTCGGACTTCGAAGGATGGGTCGAAGGATAACAATCTTTCGAGCCTTCCCTGATCGAAGGATAGTCTTTCGAGGTCGAAGGATATCTTTCGAGAGGTTCTGACACACTGGCACAAAGTGATGGGTTGGTGAAAAGGTGACAGGTTGGTAGGTCAACTTTCGGCAAAAGGAGGTAAGGTCTGACACAGATTTCTACCAACTTTGAAAAGACCTGAAAGTTTACCAAATATGGACAATCTTATCCACACAGTCCGGTGACCGGAATAATTACCGGAGTATGCCGGAAATCACCAAAACACCCAAAAACAAGTTTTTAAGTTACCCAACCCCACTTTAAACACTCCCGGTTAGTTTAGACACGTTTTTACTCAAAGAAAAATGCAAGAAACCAAGTAAAAACAGGTGCAAAACCAAGTGTTTCAACACACCAAAACTTGTAAAAACCCGGTTTTAAACAAGGTAAAGAGCCAAGCTCTGATACCACTTGTAGGTCCCTATCCGGTGGATGACGAACCTAAACCTTGTTATACAAACCTACTAGCGAGTGCGGAATCCAAGCTAGCAAGCAAACCGAGTTAGTAGCAAGTAGAGAAACAAACATACAAGTTCACCGATTAACACAACTTGTATTAATGCAATGAGGGTTCGGTTACAAGCTCAATGTTTACAGAAATGTTCTATAAACTCTCAAAGTGTGTGTGTGAGTTTCGGACAGAATGCTCTCAGCCTGTGTGTGTGAATTCTCTCTAACTTTCTGTCTGTCTCCCGAAACTCTACACATGCATGGGTATATATACCCAGCTCATGAAGTCTGGATCGAAGGATCCGATAGATGGTCCGAAGGATCATCTATCGATCACAAGTTGTTCGAATGATCAGCATTGACCTCGAAGGATCATCCTTCGAGGTCTAATCAGTCGAACCATATCTTTCGTGCACCTCGAAGGATCAACAGTATCCTTCGAGGAACTATCCTTCGATCAGAACATCTTTCAATATACAAACTGTTGTCCAAGTCAAACCGGAGGATGGTTGACTTGGTCAACTTACAACATAAATCAGGACACCGTTACATACAGACCGAATACAGACAAAGTACAGACACAAGTGCACCAACACATCTGATTTCCGCCCCCAATCTTTCCTCTTTGTATTATAAAGATCTATGTTATGATGTTGATGAAGATGACGAAGAAGATGAAGATGAACTTTTGCAGCTTTCTACTGACCTTCTACATTTGGAGAAAGCAAATATATGTATTAACTGTGAATTTGAAGAAAAGGTTGCTGCTCATAAAATTGTGTGTCTGCTTCAACAGCTCCACAGTGTCAAATTTCTTACACTAAATTTGGAAGCTGTCAAGGTATGCTGGTGTTGGTCCTTAATGTTTATCATGCTCGTCTAACAAAGATTTTAAACAATGGAAACATGTATTCTGGAAAATAGACTTTTATATCCATACT
The DNA here is from genome assembly GCF_002127325.2 of Helianthus annuus. Taxonomy (NCBI): domain Eukaryota; kingdom Viridiplantae; phylum Streptophyta; class Magnoliopsida; order Asterales; family Asteraceae; genus Helianthus; species Helianthus annuus. Next base: position 8,626,008 of record NC_035449.2, read on the forward strand.
TATGATTGTGAGATTGCATTAAATTGTTTTCCATGTTTTACATAATTTTTTTTGGTATTTTTTGCAGCTTCTTTCTTCATACGTGGAACTAATCTCACATCATCCTTCTCCATTTGCCAACTTAAAGAGTTTAAAGATCTATCCGGTTTATGTGACCAGACCAAAAGTAACCATGTCTAATGAAGTCAAAAACTATTTGCTAGGTAGTTCTCCAGATGCTACCCTTACAATGGTTTCACATGAGGTATGTATACCCTGAAGTATATATTTACGTTCTATGTAGATCTCACTTATTGCTTTGTTTACCTTGATGCACTTAATGTGTAATATGTTTTAAAGTGAACCATCAATTTCAACAAGAAAGAGGCATTTAATAAAGGAGCTTTTTATGATACATGGAAACCCTGCAGGAGATTAGAGCTGTAATGAATGTTGCATCAGCACAAAACCTTATTAGAGAATTGGAAGTGCTACTAGATCAGTGGAAAGAATATTGTGAAACAAACACAGCTCCAGTGAAGCAAGATAAGGCACCAATGAAATCCCATTTTCATGAAAGAATGACTTATTGGGAGAATCTGAATGAGCCGTTTCATAAGGGGTATGAGAGTACTCGTGATATAACTTCAGTGTTGCAGAAGCTTGAAGGATTACTGAAAAAGGTACCTAGGTCCCATAGGGCTAAGTTTCAATCAAGGTTTTCTTGTTTACGTGCTGAGGCTGAGACTATCATGGATAATATGATGGATCGTATGAAGATCCAATGTGATAAGAGGCCAAGCCGTTCAATTAATGTCATCTATGATGAACTTGGTATCACTACCGCCTTCATGACAAATTGTAAGTTCTTGATTTCCCATATACTCTCATCAGAATCGGATAATTCCTTTATGTCAATTTGTAAACCTTTAAGTATTTGGTAAATGAAAAGAGTAAGCATAAATATAACAAAAAGTCTTGCTTGATCGGATGCTAAGTTGACTAGTTGCTTTGCCTGATTTCTAGCCAGGACAAGTTTAAAACTTCAAATCCCACCTTCTGCCTTCCATTTATTCTTTTCATAAATTTCCAAGTTACATGACAGTCCTTCAACAACCAAAGGGGTTGTCGTCTAGTAGTATCTAGGTGTGTTGCTAAGGTGTATCTCCTCATGTGGTTGAGGGTTCAAGCCCCTTGCAGTAAGGGTTGGTGGGTGAGTTAGCCACTAATAAGAAACATAACAACCCTTAAACTTAAAGTTTTGATAATGACCAAACAAGCCCTGAAGTTTCATAAAACTTGTATTTTTATCCTTTCCTATATTTCAAGTTTTCTAAAAATAACGTCATTATTGCTTACCATATACTTTTTACAATGATAATAAGGGTTATGAAAAGTGAAAACTGATGATATTATTATTATTATTATCATCACCATCACCATCGGCAGCGATACAATTTTTTCATGGTCATTACAGATATTATAGATTATTGGCTATTATATCATGCAAAATAAAATTATGCATTAATACATTATTTTAAAATCTCGTAGGTACAATTATTTAATCAACTACTTTATTTATGATAGAAGGTTTGAGGTATGCTTGAATTTTTCTGTGACCGGAGATCAAACCAACCTGACCCAATTACACACATACATACCTATATGTCTATATCTCTATAATGAAAGAGATGGATTTAGAATAACTTTTAGGATTAATACGTATTAAAAATGTAAAACTAATTTAAACAAGAAATTTTACATTTTTACCTAACGAAAAGCGCTAACAAATAAATAAATTTGTGTTTTGTTTGTTTTCAGGTTCTCAATTGGACTAGAGCTATAACCCTTAGTTGGATGGTCAAAGCTTTACTTATGTCAAGGATATGTTTTTTGCTGCTACTATATGCCTCACATGATATTTGGTTTGTAATATCTCTAGTTATGATATTACCTATCACATTATGGAATGCTTTAATAGTTTTTGTAATTAAGTCTACATTTTAATCTTTGAGTTTAGGCTATGTGTTGTGAAGGGGTGAAAGGTGAAAACAAGCGATGAGTGTTAAGGAGAGTGTGAGGTGCATAAATGTGACTGGCCAATTGAATATGTGAGAGTGGGGTGCCCTCGCACCTGCTAGGTGCTCCACCTTCTAGGCGTTGCGCCCATTTCATCAAATTGTTGTAACGGTGTTCACACTCCAGCGTTGCAGCGTCCAACGTGGCTTGTTTACATGCCCAATTTGGAAGCCCACAACACCTACTCATATGCTTTAATTTTTAACACCCTAATTTATTAACTACGTAATGGGGATTTACAAGTTCTGTTAAATATATTACCGATCACAATTATATATTTTATTGTTTGCGGATGTTGTAACCGCAATTTGAGATCATCTGACCGTTTAAAGTCCTTAACATTTGATCTTGGCCATCCAATGTACAAAAAAACTTCCAGATGGAGCGATTAGCGGTGGCTTAGCGATATCTTTGCTAATTCACGGCGGTTACGGATGCTTGCAAAACAAAACAAAACATTTCCAAAACCTACTTTACATTTTGCAGTTACCAAAAGTAGTTCATCATCTTCCCCACTTCCTTTCATCATAAAAGTTGTTTTTGGAAGATTTTCTATGGGCTCCAATTTGGTTTGACTTTTATATAATCAGTCAAAAGTGGTAATTAAAGTTGTGAACTTGTGACCCTTCATAGTAATGATGATAGATGTGTTGTTGGTTTTGCTTTTAGGTTTGTATTTGTGAATATTATGCTTCTGCAGCCATCACTATGTGTTTTTATTTGACTGTTGATGCTTATAGGATATTAAATATGTGATTGATTTTTGGTGTTTGAACTAAATGTGGATCTGATCATCAAGGCCGCAAACCGCCTAAGAAGACAAACACTGATGGTTTGGTGTTAGCGAGCCCAGGGTCGTCTTACCAACCAAGCCCCTACGGTTCACGACTGACGACTTCATGTAACCACAACCCGCCCTCCTCTTTAATCACGAGCCCGACCTCATTGCCATTTGGAGTCAATCCGTATCCTGATTCTCTCATTCCTTGGCTCAAGAATCTCTCATCTTCATCCTTTGCTTCCAAAGCTTCTCATTTTCACATCCAGAATGGCTCTACGAGTGCACCGGTGACCTCACCAACTGCTCGGTCCCACCTCAAAAACCCAGATTTGTGGTTTAAAATGACTCGAAGAAGAGATGTTCATCTAGCATTAGCATTGCATTGAATAAAAACGCTCCAATTTGAGACACTTAAATCACTGCAAAGCACCAATTGTGAGTCAAATGGCTTTTTTTTTAAGAATTAATTTTGTAATATTTCGTATTTCTTTGCTAGTCACTCACAAAATATTTACTTACTTTTTTTTATATATTTTTTTATTTTTTACCTTTTTATTATTTTTTTAACCCTTACTCACTTGAACCCATCCTAAGCCAATCCATTCTTACCCAAACCTATCCCAAACCCAATCAAAACCCATTCTAACCTTTTTTTCAATTTATCCATCTTGACCCAACAACCAACCCAACTTAACCCATCCATTTTGCCACACCTGCTCATCGCCATCCTTGGTCACAATCGCTGTTCGTTCTCTCACGCTGAAATCTTGTAATACCAAATGTGTACTTTTAAACGGAAAGATCCTTAAACGTCCAAATGTTTCATCTTCTTGAAGAAAAAGGTAAGTTTTCTGCATGACGGCATGAAACCCTAGCCGAAAATACGTATATCATCCTTTATCTTCATTTTAATTTTCGAACCACCGGTTTCTTGTTTAACAAATTACCATATGTGGACTGTCGAAAGTTTGAAGTGATTTTTGTTATTCGCTCCTTAAGCGTCCAAATGTTTCATCTTCTTCGAAGAAAAAGGTAAGTTTTCTGCATGACGGCATGAAACCCTAGCCGAACATACGTATATCATCTCTTTATCTTCATTTTAATTTTCAAACCACCGGTTTCTTGTTTAACAAATTACCATATGTGGACTGTTGAAAGTTTGAAGTGATTTTTGTTATTCGGTTGAGTTTCCGCTAGTAGTTTTATTTTTTAATTTTTTCATATTTTTTGCAAGGTGATATTGGACTCTATGTGAACATAAACTATAGGACTTTATGAAAAATATACATCGGTGGTTGTTTTTTTTTTTTTTAGAAAATTGTTGGTTAATAGTTATCTAATATCGATTATCGAAAACTTTAAAGTATAGTTGATTTTTTCAACATTTGTTTCACCACTGTAAATTGCAGCTTTTGGAATCAAAATTAGAGAGGGCATGAGATGATGATATTGATATTGGCTTAGCAATCAATACCAGTATACCTTATTGAAACCGGTGCTTTGTATCAAGATAGAGTGGGAAGAGATATGGTTGATAGAAAGAGGGTGAATGTAGAAAGAGATCGGCTAAGCAGCTTGCCGGATAATCTTATCCATAAAATCCTCTCTTTTGCTAGCACCAAGCTGGCTGTAGAAACCAGTGTTTTGTCATCCAGATGGAGGTATATCTGGACTTCGATGCCCTGTCTCAATTTCTCAACTAAAGATTTTCATACGTTGCCCAAGTTCTCCACTTTTGTTAAACGTGTTTTGTTGGGCCGTAATAATCAAATAGAAGTGGCTTCGGTTGAGCTCACCTTTCGTGGAAAGGTTAGCCAACCATTTGTTGGAAGAATTTTGAACTATGTACTCTCCCACAACGTCCCACAGCTTAGCATTACTTTCCTGCCTGGGAAGAAGATCGAATTCCCTCTTTCTCGGATTAGTTCTCGGTCTCTCAAGCATCTCACTATGACCGGGTATGCTTATAAACAGTCCATCACAACCACACCTGATTGGGAGATGCCAGCTTTAGAAACACTGTATATTCATTGCCTCACATTGTATGAAGGCGATAATACTGATGAGCGTATTAGTCTATTCTCCAACTGTGCGAGCTTGAAGAATCTCACCATAAAGAAATGCGTCATGGGGGGTGGATTGTATAGTTTCAATATATGTCATCCTGGATTAACTAGTCTAACACTTGAAGATGGTTTTACGGGTGTCAATGTGGATACGCCTCAACTCAAGAAGCTCACTATAAAACAATGGGAAGGGGTGCATCTGATTTCCGCCCCCAATCTTTCCTCCTTGCATTATAAAGATCTATCTTATATTGCTGATGAAGATGATGACTATGATGATCTTTTGCAGCTTTCTACTGATCTTCTACATTTGGAGAAGGCAAATATATGTATTGAGTGTGTAATTAAAGAAAAGGCTGCTGCTCATAAAATTGTGTGTCTGCTTCAACAGCTCCAAAGTGTCAAATTTCTTACACTAAATTTGGAAATTGTCAAGGTATGCTGGTGTTGGTCCTTAATGTTTATCATGCTCGTCTAACAAAGATTTTAAACTATGGAAAGTTTCTTGTGATTGTGGAAAACATTAAAAGTGGTATATGGTTGTTAAGAAACATGTATTCTGGAAAATAGACTTTTATATCCTTACTTATGATTGTGAGATTGCATTAAATTGGTTTCCATGTTTTACATAATTTTTTTTGGTATATTTTGCAGCTTCTTTCTTCATACATGGAACTAATCTCACATCATCCTTCTCCATTTGCCAACTTAAAGAGTTTAAAGATCTATCCGGTTAATGTTACCCGACCAAAAGTAACCATGTCTAATGAAGTCAAAAATTATTTGCTAGGTAGTTCTCCAGATGCTACCCTTACAATGGTTTCACATGAGGTATGTATACCCGAAGTATATACGTTCTATATAGATCTCACTTATTGCGTTGTTTACCTTGATGCACTAAATTTGTAATATGTTTTAAAGTGAACCATCAATTTCAACAAGAAAGAGCATTTAATAAAGGAGCTTATTATGATACATGGAAACCCTGCAGGAGATTAGTGCTGTAATGAATGTTGCATCAGCACAAAACCTTATGAGAGAATTGCAAGTGCTACTAGATCAGTGGAAAGAATATTGTGAAACAAACATAGCTCCAGTGAAGCAAGATAAGGCACCAATGAAATCCCGTTTTCATGAAAGAATGACTTATTGGGAAAATCTGAATGAGCCGTTTCATAAGGGGTATGAAAATACTCGTGATATAACTTCACTGTTGCAGAATATTGAAGAAGTACTGGAAAAGGTGCCTAGGTCCCATAGGGCTAAGTTTCAATCAAGGTTTTCTGGTTTACGTGCTGAGGCTGAGACTATCATGGATGATATGATAGATCGTGTGATGATCCAATGTGATAAGAGGCCAAGATTTTCAAATATTCTCTTTCGATGAACTTGCTACATCACAACTGTCTTCGTGACGAAATGTAAGTTCTTGATTATCCCTATACTATTATTTGAATCTGATTATTATCTTTCATATCAATTTGCAAACAGTGTTCGGTAAATAAAAAGAGTAATCATAAATATAACAAAATATCTTAGGCTACACGGTGTGCCGCGTGGGGCTTCCCCAATGCCGGCACACCGCCCCAACCATTGGCGTGGAGGTGGCGTGGCGAGGGTGGCGTCCGGATCTTCATGGGTGTGGGGCGGATGATGGTGGTGTCGTGGCGAATCGTGGATGGTTGTGGAGTTTAGTTTAATTTTTGATTGGTTTATTTCTTTTTAAACGCCCCTTTCAAGCCCCTTCCACCCGTGCTTTTTTGTGCTTGCCCTCTCTGATGACGTGGCAGCCACGTGTCACTCCACATCCTCCCTTCAAGCCCCTTCACACCGAGTAGTCTTACTTGAACGGATGCTGGACTTCTAGCCGGGACAAGTTTGAATCTTCAAATCCCACCTTCTGCCCTTCATTTTTCTTTTTCTTAAGTTTCCAAGTTACATGACAGCCCTTGAACCAAAGGGGTTGTCGTCTACTGGTATCAAGGTGTGCTGGTAAGGTGTTCCTTGTTCCTCCTCATGTGGGTGAGTTAGCCGCTAAAAAGAAACATAACAGCCCTTGAACTTTAAGTTTTGATAATGACAAACAAGTCCTGAAGTTTCATAAAACTTGTATCTAATCCTTTCCTATATTTCAAGTTTTCCATAAATAACGTCATTATTGCCTACCATAAACTTTTATTATTATCATTGTAATTTTTTTTAAACATTATAGGTTAAGAAAAGTGAAAATTGATATTATTATTATCAACAATACAGTTTTATTATGGCTATTATAGATATTATAGATTGTTGGCTATTATATTATTCAAAATGAGATTTATGTATCAATAATTTCTTTTAAAATCTCGCTGGTACAATTATTTAATTAACTTTTATTTTTGGAAATTATAACAGAAGGTTTGAGGTATGCTTGAATTTTTATGTGATCGGAGATCAAACCAACCTGACCCGATTACACACATACATACCTATATGGCTATATCTCTATAATGAAAGAGGCGGATTTACAAGAAGTTTTAGGATTAATACGTACTAAAAATGTAAAACTAATTTAAATTAGAAGTTTTACCTTAAATGAAAAGCGCTAACAAATATATAAACTTTTTTATGATGAATATCCCAACAGACTGTGTTTTGTTTTCAGGTTCTCAATTGGACTAGAGCTATAACCCTTTTGCACCAACTTAGTTGGATGGTCAGGTTTTATTTATGTCAAGGATATGTTCTTTTGCTGCTACTGTATGTCGTATTATTTTTGGTTTTAATATATATCTCTAGTTATGATAATACTAACCTTATCACATTATGGAATGCTTTAATAGATTCTGGAATTAAGTCTACATTTCCATCTTTGAGTTTAGGCTATGTGTTGTGATGGAGTGAAAGGTGAAAACAAGTGATGTCACGTAGGCATGTCGTATGATTTTTGGTTTGTAATATATATCTCTAGTTATGAACGGGGTGGGTGCGGGGAAGGGAGCGGGGTGTGCTTTCCCCGCTCGGCCCTTCCCTCACCGCGCGGCGTCTTGAATTCGGAGACTTGTCACCGCTATATATGCTTGATCACAACTATATATAGTTTATTGATTGCGAATGTTGCAACCACAATGTCCTTAACACTTGATCGTGACCGTCCAGTGTACATAAAATTTCAGGTGGGGCAGTTTTGCTGTAGGAAACATAACATTTCTGAAACATGCTCCACATTTTGCAGTTACCCAAAATCTGCTCTTCCCAACATTCAGCTCCTGAGTTCTATTCCCCCTTCCTGTGTTTTTTACTTTTTGTTCTTTTTTTAATTTAATTGTAAAACACTAAAACCCATATTAGGGTTAAGCACTTAGGTAGTGTTTGGTATGCGTGAATGAGAGGTGGAATGGAATTGATGATTACGAGGGAATGAAGAAAAGCGTGTTTGGTTGATCAATGGAATGGAATCACCCATTCCAAAATGCATTCCATTCCCTCAAAATCATTCCTTCCATCCCCCATGTTTTTTTTTTCCATTCCATCCCCTCTTTTTTTTTTTGAACAACTATTGCATCATTTATCAAAACACCACAACCCACCACCTTCGCCACAACCCACCACCACCACCACCCACCACCAACGCCATCACCGCCACCCGCCACCACCTCACCTCGACAGCCGCCGCCGCCACCCACTCACCACCGTTATCACCCACAGCTGTGACCAACCGCCAACGACACTCGCCGCCGCCCACCACCACCGTCGTCGACGCCACCACCACCGCCACCCGCCGCCGGCAGCACCAACCGCCACCTCTGCTGCCACCCACCACCAACGGCCACCTTGCCACCACCACCACTCCTCGTCGTCGCCGCACCGCCACTCGCCGCCACCACCGCCACCACCACCACCACCCATTGTCGCCGCCGACACCCACCACCGCCACCTTTAACCACCCATAATCACTACCACCGACCACCACCACCACTCACCGCTGATTTTATTACTCCGTTTTTTCTTGCCTACCGAATAATACACAATAATAACTCATTCCATTCACACATGGTAACCAAACAAGACATGGAATGGTAATGATCTATTGCACTCCCTCGTCCATTCCATTACCTCGTCCATTCCATTCCTTCGTCCATTCCATTACCTCATACCAAACAGACCCTGCTGTTTTGAGAATGATTGAAGTTGCTTATTTTAACATTTTATAAAATTTCGAATATACCGACATCCTTATTCTTTATCTGCGATTCAATAAAAGATTAATTCAAACGTGGTTAAATTTTGTTGGTTTTTTTTCTTTATCGTGACGAAACTATCAGATACTGTCCAAACAACATTTGTACGGGTACATTATTTTAGTTATGTTTTCTCCACGTATCGCAATAGAATATTTGCTTTGTATCTAACTCCGTAAGTCATAGAGAATGTCAATAACCAAATCAATACCAGCCAAACAACATCGGTGGTGCCGGTATTCCGTATTAGTTTCCTTTTGTTTTTTATAGATGTAAAACACGTGTTAATATCTTCTTGGGCATATGTCTATCGGTTGCTATATTGAGTGTTGGAATCGTACTAGTAGTGTAACAAACCGAACTGATGCCAACTGAAAGCCCGCTGCGAAATGTGAGAAATCCCACTAGTTATTAGTATTACGCATAAACATGCTATGTCGGTGCACCAATCATATATATATATATATATATATATATATATATATATATATATATATGTTTTTTGTTTTTTCAATTATTTTTTTTAAGTAAACTAGTTATTTTCCTCCCGCGCGTTGCGGCGGAACCCAGTGACTACAAAAGACGTGCCAGCAACGGCAAACAGATACCGAATATTAAAACATAAATAAAATTAAGTGGTAAGGATAATCACTCTGTTATAAAAAACGATTTTAAATAACCTACTATATAATAATAGGACCCACACGTCCTACACGTTGGAAATTCGGTTGTTTTCAGTTCAGTTATTATGGTGCTAACACGTTAACATATGGATGAGCTCAGTACCGGTAACAGAAGCGAAAGTACCGATCTGGAAAATCATCGAAATTAGGTACCGGCACCGAAAATTCTCGGTAAAATACGGTATGGTATTTGAAGGTAAAAATCAATAAATACAGGTATGATGCTAGACCGGTGTCGAACCTAAAGTAATGATTCTGAAAACGCCAAAAGGTGGGTACCAAATTGGTACCGAAAATGATTTGGTATATTAAATTTGGTACCGATACGATACCGGTTCGTTTACAGGATTTGATACAATTTGCTCATCAATATTCTAAATATTCAAGTTAATTTTACATGCTACAATTCATTCATTACAGAAAAAAAACAAAAAAGTAAGCAAAATAAGTTATTGTGTATATAAAACCTCATTCAAACGAAATACAGTTTACTTACTGTGTGTATGAAAAGTAATCTAAACGGTGCAATTACTTGCATTGCTGCGTTGCTACAAGATTTAATGAGCTCGGTACCAACCGGTACCGAAAATACCGTTACCAAAATCCCCAAAAGTGGGTACCGGTACCGAATATACCTAGTATGGTACGGTTCGGTACCGGTCGGTACTGGTACGGCACCGGTATTTGAGGGTAAAAACCGGTGAATACCTGTGCAGAACCGGTACCGAAAATACACCGGTTTGGTAAATTTCAGACCGGTACCTATACCTGTTACCATTTGCTCATCTCTTAATTCTAATTTTAAATAATTCTAATTCTAATTTTAAATTAATAATAAATCACCACTGTTCATTATGGTACGGTTCGGTACCGGTCGGTACTGGTACGACACCGGTATTTAAGGGTAAAAACCGGTGAATACCTGTGCAAAACCGGTACCGAAAATACACCGGTTTGGTAAATTTGAGATCGGTACCTACACCCGATACTATTTACTCATCTCTTAATTCTAATTTTAAATTATTATATTACTACTGTTCATTCTTTAATTTAATAATAAATCACTACTGTTCATTATGGTACGGTTCGGTACCGGTCGGTACTGGTACGACACCGGTATTTGAGAGTAAAAACCAGTGAATACCTGTGCAGAACCGGTACCGAAAATACACCGGTTTGGTAAATTTGAGATCGGTACCTACACCCAATACCATTTACTTATCTCTTAATTTTAATTTTAAATTATTATATTACTACTGTTCATTCTGTTTCATTATTATCATATATGAATTGTTATAATAGCATCCATTCAACCTTTTCTGTTTTTTTTTTTTTTAATTTAAGTGTTATAATGTTTTATTTTTATAATTTCTTTGAGTAGATTTTGTTTTTTTGCAACTTACCATATTTTATAAAATTGTGAATATGTTGTTGCAAGTATAGTATAATATGACCTTTATAATTTTTTTATATACCACTGCAACGTGTTTATTTATATCCATGATTCACTAATAGTATTTTTAGTGCCATACGTTATAGCAATTGGCAGAAACTGAACCGATGTCGTCCGAATATAACTATCACTGCCGATATTTGTTGCTATTGTTTTCGGTTGATATAAAACACGTACTAATATCGTTTTGAGCGTATCTCTTTTGCTAGCTATACCAAATGTAGATATCATACGTAGGGTTGTTCACGAGCCGAGCCGTATATCTAGCGGACCTTTGCTCGTACTTGGCTTGTTTACAAGCCGAACCGAGCGGAGCGGCTCACTTAAAACTTAGCCTCAAATCAAGCGAGCATTTTTCGAGCAGTAAATATTCTAAGCGAAGTTCGAGCGATTTGGACAACCGTGTCGCGCGATTTATATTTAATGAGAGAGATAGTGTTAATGTTGGGTCTCAATTTTTATATTTTTAAAACATACACATTTCATGGTATAATATTTTTCTCATGAATAACAATGTTGTGGCCGACAAGGCGATGATCATATTACACGAACAATTATGTTGAGACTATGAGACGATCGACTTAGGGTAACGACATGAAACATTGAGATGATGAGCAGACTGTCGTTTATCGGTTTAGTGTTTAACTTTTGGATTTTATATTAATTTTTTATTGGAGTGATTGGGCTAGTACGTACAGATATAGTTGTAAATTTGTATATAGTAGACCAAAATCTAATAGAGTGTTTTATATATATATATATAACTAAAAATTTATTTTATATTTAAGTAGGGTTCGGTTCAAATGAGAACCACCACGAGTTGTGAGAACCGTGAGAACACTTTCTTCCCGCGCGAGTTGGGCCAAATTTTTTTTTGCACAAACCTATATGAAAATATTATAAACACATTTGTAAAAAAAGTAAAAAAAAAAAAAATTCAAGTCGGTAGTTTGACTGATCCAGGGTTTTTTTATGCGCCCGTGTAAAATTTGTACGAAGATAAATATTGTTTTATGCCTAAGCGTCATTTTATTATTATTATTATTATTTTGCTGAAACAAGTGATTTTTTATGCTTTTGAGAAAATAAAATTTTCGGAAAAACTTTTGGATGACCTAATTCTCACGGTTCTCACAACTCAAGAAGATTCTCCTTTTAATCCATCCCTATTTAAGTATATATGTATGTTTAATGTGTATATATACACGTGCGTGTATATATATATATATGTATAATTCATATTTGTGTGTGTGTATATATATATGTATATATATGTTTAGAGGACTGCTAAAATGAGAACCACCTCGAGTTGTAAGAACCGTGAGAACTACAACGTGCGGGGCGAGGTTTTTCAAAAACGTAGTTGCGTGTACTATAAACACATTTGTAAAAAAAAAAATCAAAAAAAAAATGTCGTGTGCGTAGTTTTAAGCACCACAGGTTTGTGTTTACGGGTACCGTAAATCTAACCGGAAAATTTACGGGTACCGTAGACACAAACTTGTGGTGCTCAAAACTACACACACGACATTTTTTTTGAATTTTTTTTTACAAATGTGTTTATAATACATGCTTCTACGTTTATGAAAAAAAAATTTGTCCACCTCGGTCCGGATCAAAAAGTTCTCGCGGTTCTTACAACTCGAGGTGGTTCTTATTTTATCGCAATTCTATATGTATGTGTATGTGTATATGTATATATATACTAATTAATAATAATAATTCGATCCGAGCCGAGCGGACCTTTGCTCATTTTTGGCATGTTTACAAACCGAACCAAGCAGAGCGGCTCGTTTACAACCTAGCGTCAAATCGAATGAGCAGTTTCCGAGCAATTTCTGAATGAGTGTCGAGCGAGCGGCGAGCCATTTGAACGGCTCTAATCGTACGGATAGTTTAATGAACTGAGCCGGTATCAACCGATAGCCCAATGCGAAACCCGGATAAACCCACTAATTTAACTTATTTAGGCCATGGGGTATGAGGCTTGGGTTGGGGCGTGGGTTGGCTGAAAATGCCCAAGCCACCACCCCGGGGGCTTGGGTTGGGACGTGGGTTTGGGGCGTGGCCCCATTGGCGTGGGTTTGAATCCGGGCGTGGGGCGGGCGAGTAGGGCTAGCTTAGTAAGGTGACATGGCGGGCTCTCAATGGCCAAACCAAACTCATGCCCCCAACCAAAGCCCCACCATACCCCATGGGCGTGGGTTTGAGTGGTGGGGGGCTCCCATTCCACGTGTCAACAAATGCCCCAACCCAAGCCCCAACTCAAACCCCACCATACCCCATGGTCTAAGGGCATGTTTGGGTAAGCTTTTTGAAACAACTTATTGACTTATTGGCTTTTTGAAAAGTAATAAGCTCTAAAATGATATTTGACAAAGAGGGTGTATGTGAAGGGAAAAAGCCAATAAGTCAATAAGTCACAAAATCCTGAGAAAGCCAATAAGTTAATAAGTTGTTTCAATAAGCTTACTCAAACATGCCCTAAAGTTCAAAACACTTTAAAAAAACATTCAATTCAACTACTTATTAAAAGTCGAAACACTTTAAAAAAGAACATTCTTATTAAAAGTCGAAACACTTTAAAAAAGAATATTCAAAGTACATTACTTTTGAGATGTAAAAGTTACATTTTAACGTTTTTAGGTTAGAAAGCAGCGGTCATCAGCTCATCGCCATCGTACCACCGTCGCTACTTAGCGCCTCCGTCCGTCAGTCCCTGCACGGCGTAAGCTTCTTCCCGAAACCAGTTTTAGGGATTTTTTTGTTTATAAATTCGGTTCGATTTTGATTTTGAGTTTGACATGTTCTATCAAGCAAGCTCAACTGTATGTTAACATAGTGTTTTACTTTTGGTTTCATCTAAATTTATGAATGAGGAAGAAGCTTGATAGATAGTAGTTTAATATTGAAAAGTCTAAGGCATAATTAGTTTTATTGTTTACATATGTTAATCCTTTCAACATTTGTAAATTGCAGATTTCTGAATCAAAATAGAGGGTATGAATGTATGATATGATGATATTGATCATATTGGTTTAGCAAACAAGACTAGTGGTAGTATAGTACCGTATTGAAACCGGTCAGTGCGTTGTATCAAGGTATGAGTGGGAAGAGAATGAGTGATAGAAAGAGGGTGAATGTAGAAGAAGATCGACTAAGCAGCTTGCCGGATGATCTTATCCATAAAATCCTGTCTTTTGTTAGCATCAAACAGGCTGTTGAAACCAGTGTTTTGTCACCCAGATGGAAGTATATCTGGACTTCAATGCCTTACCTCAATTTCTCAAGTCAAGATTTTTGTACGTTGCCCAAGTTCTCCGAATTTGTTAAACATGTTCTTTTGGGCAGAAATAATCAAATAGAAGTGACGTCAGTCGAGGTCGCATTTCGTGGAAAGGTTCGCCAAGCGTTTGTAAAGACAATTTTGAATTATGCTTTCTCCCACAATGTCCAACAACTGAACATTACTTGCTTGTGTGGGAAAAAGATCGAATTCCCTCTTTCTCGGGTTAGTTTTCGGTCTCTCAAGCATCTCACTGTGACCGGGTATGATTATAATTCCATCACAACCACACCTGATTGGGAGATGCCAGCTTTAACAACACTGTATATTCATTGCCTCACATTGTATAATGGCAATAATACTGACAAGGGTACTAATCTATTCTCCAACTGTGCAAGCTTGAAAAATCTCACCATAAAGAAATGCACCATGGAGGGTGGATTGAATGGTTTCAATATATGTCATCCTGGATTAACGAGTCTAACACTTGAAGTTGGTTTTACGCGTGTCAATGTGGATACGCCTCAACTCAAGAATCTCACTATAAAACAATGGAAAGGGGTGCATCTGATTTCCGCCCCCAATCTTTCCTCCTTGCATTATAAAGATCTATCTTATGTTGGTCATGAAGATGATGACTATGATGATCTTTCGCAGCTTTCTACTGATCTTCTACATTTGGAGAAGGCAAATATATGTATTAAGTGTATATTCGAAGAAAAGGTTGCTGCTCATAGAATTGTGTGTCTGCTTCAACAGCTCCAAAGTGTCAAATTTCTTACACTTAATTTGGAAGTCGTCGAGGTATGCTGGTGTTGGTCCTTAATGTTTATCTTCTAACAAAGATTTAAACAATGGAAAGTTTCTTGTGATTGTGGAAAACATTAAAAGTGGTATATGGTTGTTAAGAATCATGTATTCTGGAAAATAGACTTTTATATCGTTACTTATGATTGTGAAATTGCATTAAATTGTTTTCCATTTTCTACATAATTTTTTTGGTATTTTTTGCAGCTTCTTTCTTTGTACGTGGAACTAATCTCACATCATCCTTCTCCATTTGCCAACTTAAAGAGTGTAAAGATTTATCCGGTTGATGTTACGCGATTGAAAGTAACCGTGCCTAAGGAAGTCCAAAACTATTTGCTAGATAGTTCTCCAGATGCTACCCTTACAATGGATTCACGTGAGGTACGTATTCCATGAAGTATATATTTATGCTCTATGTAGATCTTACTTATTGCTCTGGTCACCTTGATGCACTAAATTTGTAATATGTTCTTAAGTGAACCATCAATTTCTACAAGAAAGAGCATTTAATACAGGAGCTTATTATGATACATGGAAACCCTGCAGGCGATTAGAGCTGTAATGAATGATACATCTGCGCGAAACCTTATGAGAGAATTGCAAATGCTACTAGATCAGTGGAAAGAATATTGTGAAACAAACACAGCTCCAGTGAAGCAAGACAAGGTACCGATGAAATCCCGTTTTCATGAAAGAATGACTTATTGGGAGAATCTGAATGAGCTGTTTCAGAAGGGGTATGAAAATACTCGTGATATAACTTCAATGTTGTGGAAGATTGAAGGATTACTGAAAAAGTTGCCTAGGTTCCATAGGGCTAAGTTGCAATCAAGGTTTTCTGGTTTACGTGCTGAGGCTGAGACTATCATGGATGATATGATGGATCGTGTGAAGATCCAATGTGATAAGAAGCCAAGACGTTCAAATGTTCTCTTCGATGAACTTGCTACATTACCACCGTCTTCATGACAAATTGTAAGCTCTTTATTTCCCACCTACTCATCTATCTACTCATCTGAATCTGATAATTATCTTTTATATCAATTTGCTTACATACCTATATGGCTATATCTCTATAATGAAAGAGATGGATTTACAAGAAATTTTCGGATTGACATGTATCAAAAAAAGCAAAACTAATTTAAACTAGATAGATATTTTACCTTAAACAAAAAGCGCTAACAAATAAATAAAACTTTGTTATATTGATCGAATATCCCATCAAACTTTATGTTTTGTTTTTTTTTTTCAGGTTCTCAATTGGACTAGAGCTATAACCCTTTTGTACCAACGTAGTTGGATGGTCAAGTTTTATTTATGTCAAAGATATGTGTGTTTTTTTTTTTTTTTTGCTACTGTATGTCTCACATGATTTTTGGTTTAAAATACCTCTAGTTATGATATTATGGAATGCTTTAGCTTTAATAGTTTTTACAATTAAGTCTGCATTTCCATCTTTAAGTTTAGGCTATGTGTTGTGAAGTATTGAAAGATGATTGAGGTGCATACATGTGACTGGCCAATTTAATATGTGAAATGGAATATATGAGAGTGGGGTGCCCTTCACCTACTAGGTGCTCCACCTTCTAGGCGTCGCGACCCTTGCACCAAAGGGCTGTAACGGTGTTCACACTCCCGCCGTCCAACGTGGCTTACTTGCATCCCCATTTCACCAAAGGGTTGTAACGATGTATGAGCCTTGCAATTTCCTTTATCAACGTTCATTCCCTCTACATGTATACTACTATACTATGGTATATAACTCGATCAAACAAGAAATCTAATATTTTGTATTATGTCAAAGAGATCACGACACATAGTTAGAAGCAACAAGTTAACCTAATCAAAACTTGTTAGAAATCAAGTTACAAGTCTTCCAAGACACAAACTGTTCAAACTTGATGAAATAGGGTGTTTGTTCTAGTCGAATTTGGGTGATTGAGTTTTGGCCAACCAAACCACCCGATATCCAAAGTCCAAAAAAATTGAACCGACGACGTCCAAATCACCCGAATAAATATTTATATCCGTTCGGTTTAACTGAATATACAAGAGGAATCCAAAATTGGATTCAGGTTATTATGGTTATGGGATTAGCAAAATGTTTAATTTAACCAATATATTTTAAACCCTTCTAAAGTAGTCAACCCCATTTCCACTTATCATATATTTTAACTGAATAAATATTTGGATTGTGATATTAGCGAAAGGTAGACATATATTTTAAACCCTTGTAAAGTAGTCAACACCATTTCCACTTATCATAGGCAGGGGCGGACCTTATGTTGTCCGACCCGTAGCACGGGCTACGGCTCAATTTTTTATCGGTAGTGTAATTTTTTTTTCGGTTTTTATACCAAGGATATCCCTGAACAACTAAGAGGACACCCCTAAAAAAGAGTCTGTAAGCCCAAATCAATTAAAAATAATAAGCCCAAATCCCAATTGCCTAATATGTTAGCCCAAATCAATTGAAGATTGTAAATAATAAGCCCAATTGCCCAATATGTTAGCCCAAAATAACAAAAAGATTGTAAATAATTGCCCAATTGCCTTGAAGTTTTAATGCATGGCACGACACAACTACGAGGATACCAATCAAATGAAAATAATAAGCCCAAATCTCAATTACCCATTTCATCACACTATAAGTGATGGTGATAAATTTGCAAACTTGAATAGAATAAGTGCTCTTGCGCGTGTTATGGTTGAAATGGGAACACATAGTTTTTTTCCTTCAGTTTATCGGGTAGTGAAGCTAGCTTTGCTTTTACTGGTTGCAACCACAATCGTTGAAAGATGTTTTTCAAAATTGAAGCTTGTCAAGATGGATTTACGCAATCGAATGGGCCCAGAATTTTTTAACTATGCTATGGTTTGTGCGGTCGAAAAAGATTTTTTACGTGAAGTAAAAGATGACGATGTGATGGAACGATTTCAAGCTATGAAAAAAAAGAAGAGGACAATCTTAGCATTATCGTATATTTAGAATTGATTTGTATAGAGTTTAGTTCTATAATTATCTTGTATTCATTCCCTATATAATGGGATTGTATTGTATTGTTAAGATCATCAAATAATAATACTATAGACCACTTTTATGGTATCAGAGCTACGACTCTCTAACCCTAATCGCCGCCGCCGACCACATCCCTTTCTTGTTCGATTCCGATCATGCCAGGAGATATCGAACACCCTGAATCTTTGGCTACGGTCGCAAAACCTACAACCCTTCACCCCGCGTATTCGGTAACCAACATTCAATCCAAAATACGCACCCTGGATGGTAAAACCGTCACCTACACCTCCTGGGTTAAACTGTTCCGGTTACACGCTACTGTATACAAGGTGCTGGCTCACATTGCCGGACTGACCCACCCAAAGATACTGCACCCGAATACCCCCTCTGGGTCGAACTCGATGCTCTGGTTCTTCAATGGATTCTGAGCACTGTGTCCGACAATCTTCTTCCCCGTTTGCTGGACAGGTCTCCACGGCTAGGGCCGCATGGCTCAAGCTCGAAAAGACTTTTCTTAGCAACAAGAAGGCACGTGCAGCAGCCTTGGAAACCCAGTTCTGCAACCTCACCCTTGCACATTGTTCATCCATCGATGATTATTGTCAGCGCCTCAGCGATCTTGCCAACCAACTCGAAGATGTGGATCAACCTATCACCGAATCTCGCCTTGTTCTTCAACTGGTTCATGGACTCCCACAAGAATATGATACCACGCCCTCGCTTATTCATCAAAACAATGCCGACTGGGATACGACTCGCACGATGTTACAAGATGAAGTTATTCGCATGGACACTCGTCGACTTCTTCTGTTCTCATCACCCAACAACCGAACCAGACATCTTCCCCATCTTCACAGCAGCCGCAGAACAGCCACCCCAACTCGAACCCAAACCTGTATCTTCCTCAGTATTCTTCACGGGGACGGGGGAGGGGTAGGGGTCGATCCGGTCGAGGAGGCAGAGGACGCGGGTCAACCCGTTGATGCGTGTCAGTGTGTATATGTTTTAGGTATATATTTTAAGCCCCTTTTACACTTTTTAGCCAAGTTTTAAATTTATAAACACGATATTCACTAACACTAAACACACATATGGGCAAGTGCACCTATCGTGGACGTAGTATAGTGTTGGTAAAATACCGAGGTCGTCCAAGGACACAAGAGCTTTTAGTACCGGTTTATCCTCAACATCTAATCAAATCAAAATGTTAGAAAAAGGTTTTTAAACTAGAAAAATAAAACTAACTAAAATGCTGAAAATTAAATAAAAGTAAAAACAGATAGACAAGATGAATCACTTGGATCCGACTCGTGTGTAGTGTAACCTTTGATTATTTTCGCACTTTTGCACTTGTTTAAGAGATTATCTTAGTTATTGTAGTAGGCCCCTCTTTTGAAGGCGACGTTACCCTCAACCCAGTAGTTTGAGTCAGCAAGGATACAATCCTAAAGGGTCGGATTTTTGAAAGATAATTAATTAAGTTATTAATGCGTAATGTGGTAGGCCCCTCTTTTGAAGGCGACGTTACCCTCGGCTAAGTAGTCTGAGTCAGCAGGGATACAGTCCTAAGTAGCCGGGTTAAAGTTTTAATAGTAGTTTAACTTATGAGGGGGTCAAAGAGTTTGGACCCCCGCCATCCAATACCGTTGGGTTTTGAAGGAGGTCCTACTAAATTTGACCCAGGTCCTTTGCAGGATCTAGACACAGAACAATGGCAAGACTCTTACCAAACCGTTCCCTTAACCCCCGACCAGGTAGCCAACATACCTCCATATAAACCGTGGAGATATGAATGGTGAAAATCTTTTATTTTATATAGACAGTAAAATAATGCCAAGACACCACGGACAAACGATAAGGAAGAATCACCTTCAACATAAGAAACTAGTAATTAAAGTCATTAATACAAACCAATTAAAAAGTGCAAAAGATTAAAAATAAAAAGTATTACACTAAACACTTATCTTCACCAAGTGATGTAAGAGACTTAGGCAAACATGGCCTTTGATTGTCAAGAACTCTTACGATCAATCTTGGATCCCGAGACGACTCACACACTCTATGATGGACAATGGATGATGGTGGTGGATGATGGTGTTGTGATGGTGGTGGGTGGTGGGTGAAGTGTGAGAGAGGTGGTGTGCCAAGGGATGAGTTGCAAGAGCTCCAAGCACTCCTATTTATATGCTGAACAGAAGCGCGGGCACGGCCCCGTGTCCGCTGGACACAGCACCGTGTCCATCATCCTCTCTTTCTTCATTAAATGCAGTTTGTCTGCATTAGTTGACCAGGCCCCCGTGTCCGCTGAGCACGACCCCGTGTGCAGAAGCATGTCTGTACTATCAAGATTTGCCTGGATTCCGCGAATCTTATAGTTGACCACGGCCCCGTGTCCGCTGAGCACGGCCCCGTGGTGGGCGATAGAAGCTTCTACCACTTTGTCTTTTCTGCTGACACTTGGGCACGCCCCCGTGCTCACTGAGCACGGGGCGTGCTCAGGCTTCTGTCTTTTTGTTTTGCTTGGGAAGATGCTGTCGGGAGGCCGGGCATGCCATGTTTGTTCCTTTTCTTGTATTTATGTTAGATTTAGCTGCCTTTTTGCTTCTTTTGTCTATTTGAGCTCATTTAATCCTGAAAATACAAAAGGAAAACAAAAGCACACTTTTTCCAACATTAGTACTAAAAAAGGGTTGGTTTATGCCACAATTGATGTAATTTATATGTTGCATTTTGTGCACATCACCCGTGCACCATCCGGTTGGGCCCAGCAAATGCAGTCCTACCCCAATTAGGCCTGGTGGGCCACACCGCCCTGTCCATACCCACCTCAGCCCGCCTGGCAGCCGAGCCCACACTCCAAGCAGCCTTCGGGCCCACCATCGTTCACTGGTTACGAGTTTCCAACCCAGCCAAACCTCTCCGCCGAACAGCCATCAGCCCAGTACACCGGCATTGCAGGTCCTCCGCCCTCGACACCCACTGCACCTTACGGCTTCAATGCCTTGTGCCCATCTGATTTAAGTGGTGTCTTCTCTGCCATGCAAATGCAAGCTCAAGACCCTACCGGGTATGATTCAAATCCCTTCTTCATCTACTACGTGCAATAAACTTTTGGTCGGTAATGGCGCGTGTATTCCAATTTTAAATTTGGGACCGGCTTTTACACCCTTCCAAACCGAACCTACATCTTACCTAATATCCTATATAGTCCCCAAATCATTAAAAACCTTATTTCCATTAGGTGTTTTACACGTGATAATTGGGTTTCCATCGAATTTGATCCGTTTGGTTTTTCTTTGAAGGACCTTCGCAATGGAAGAATTCTCTCCCGCCACAATAGCACTGGGGACTTATATCCATTCACTGGACCGTAACTGCCGCCTGCTGCCTGTTTCCTCACTACTACTTCCGCACCTTGGCATGACCGTCTCGGCCATCCAGGAGCCCAAGTTTTAGATGTTTTAAGTCGTACTTTTAATTTTCCATGTAATAAAGACCATCGGTCTAAGTTTTGCAACTCTTGTCAACTTTGAATAGTAAACGTTTGCCATTTTATGCGTCTAATACTTACACTTTTGCACCATTTGACATTATTCACTGTGATTTGTGGACCTCATCAGTTCCGAGCAAAACCGGCTATAAATATTACATGGTTCTTATTGATAATTTTTCACACTTTGTTTAGGTTTATCCTTTGAAATTTAAATCTGAGACGTTTCCAACATTTGTAAAATTTCACCGTCTTATCCACACCCAATTTAACCGTCTTATCAAAACCTTTCCGTGTGATTTGGGAGGCGAATTCGATAACAATGCATTTAAAACTTTTGCTCAACAAAACGGTCTACTTTTCCGTTTCTCTTGTCCCCAAACCTCGTCCCAAAACAGCCGTGCGGAACGTATGATTCGTCGCTTAAACGACATCATACGTGCCCTCCTTATTCACGCCAACATTCCTCCCTCTTTTTGGGTGGAAGCTCTCCACACTGCCACCTATCTCCACAACATCGTACCTACAAAACGCTTAAACTTTTTTACCCCAACTTTTGCCCTTTACCTTCGCCACCCCACCTATGATCACTTACGAGTGTTCGGGTGTGCCTGTTACCCAAACACGTCGGCCACTCAACCCCACAAACTTCATACTCTGGCTATTCGTTGCATCTTCCTTGGTTACCCACCGGATTTTCGTGGATACCGTTGCTTCGATCCCACCACAGGTAAGGTTCATATTTCTCGTCATGTTACATTCGACGAGTCTACCTTCCCCTACACCATTCCCTCTTCGGCCACCTTTTACCTGTTTCTTGATGACCAATTGCCTCCAACCTTTATGTTTTCACCCAACCCAATTGTCCCTACCACACAACAGCCCGAACCTCCACCCCCTAAACCGACCCAGCCCATTACCTATTCCTGTCGACCCCGTCCGCAAACCCAGACCCAACCATTATCGTATATTCAGAATTGATTTGTATAGAGTTTATTTCTGTAATTATATTGTATTCATTCCCTATATAATGGAATTGTATTGTATTGTTAAGATCATCAAATAATAATACCATAGACCACTTTTAGACAAATCTATTAGATATTTGTTTTACTTTATTTATTTATTGTTGTTTTTTTAATTGTACGATTGCACGGTGAAATTTTTTTTTAGGATGCCTCTGATTTAATGTTTTAGTTCCGCCACTGATCATAAGCTTGCCATATTAGCTTCGTTAGCTAAAACGACTAAGATTTATCCTACACTTTAAACACGATGACTAAGAATATAAGAATTTAACTTACACATTTTTTGAGACGACAAAAATAATCAAGTCTACACTTTTGACAAGGTAGTTGAGATGCTAAACCCCATCTTTCACTACTTTTGAAAATTTTAAATATGACGTCTATATTAGAACATTTTTGTTCAACATATCTATTTATTTTATTATCTTTTTAATAATAAAACTTGAAACACCTTGAAAATAATTCGAAGCTTCAACAATACGTTATATCGTCTACATCCATAGGTATACTGCAGAGAAACATTTCTAAAGCAGCGGCCTGCAGCACGCCGCCACTGAACAACCGTCGCTCCGTCCATCCTGTCTCGCCGTTCAAGGCGGCGTAGCCCCTTCACTACCTGTACAGCGTAAGACTCTCCCCCTAAACCAGATTTAGGGTTTTTTGTTTTATAATTTCGGTTCGATTTTGATTTTGAATTTGACACATTTGATCACGCTCACCTTTTATGAACCAAAAGTTCA
This sequence comes from Helianthus annuus, assembly GCF_002127325.2. Lineage (NCBI taxonomy): Eukaryota > Viridiplantae > Streptophyta > Magnoliopsida > Asterales > Asteraceae > Helianthus > Helianthus annuus. Next base: position 8,649,642 of record NC_035449.2, read on the forward strand.
TAAAAGTCCTTGGTTGATTTGTTTCACTACTGTAAATGTGTTTTCAGTCGATTGTTTTTGGCGATATGATAAAAGTTTTTAGTTAGAAAGAGTGAACTTTTCTTCAATTGTTTGTTGCTGAAGAGTAGGATTCCAGATTATAAGGCTGGTTATTGTAAATCCATCCCAACATTATGTAGAACAATGTTTTTATTTGATGTAAGACATCATTTATTTGAATTATGCAAGCGCCTGTATCTTTAGTGTGTGGTTTGTCCTATGTCCCAACTGTTGTGCGTAATCAAATTGCAGCTTCGGGCTCGAAAGGAGAAGACATAACTTTGGTGGTTTTGCAAACAGAATTACCAAAGCAACGGAAATTCGAACAAAGACATTAGAGTCCTGAAATTTCGGCGGAATTAACAAGAAAAAACCAACGCATATGTGAATTCTTATATTTATAAAGGTAGGATTAGGAGAATGGATTCTGGGCGTGGTAAAATTAGAATGAATGTGGAAGGTGATAGATTAAGTAGCTTGCCAGACGATCTTATTCTTAAAATCCTGTCGTTTATTGGCACTAAACAAGCAATCAGAACAAGTGTTTTGTCATCTAGATGGAGGTATATCTGGACTTCAACGCCTTGTCTCGATTTCTCAACTCGGGATTTTCGTACGTTGGACAAGTTCTACAAATTTGTTACAGGTGTGTTATCTAGCCGAAAGAGCCAAATAGACGTGTCTTCTCTTGAGCTCGATTTACTTAGAAAGGCTAGCCAGTCGTTTTTCAAAAGAAGTTTGAACAAAATTTTGAACTATGCATTATCCCATAATGTCCAACAGCTGAATATTACTTGCTGGAAAGGATGCGAATCCCGTCTTTCTCGCTTTAGTTCTCAGTCTCTCGAACACCTCACTTTGATAGGGCTTAGTTACAAACATTCCATTACGACCCCACCTACTTGGGACATGCAAGCTTTAACAACATTGACTCTCTTTGGTGTCACATTGTATGCTGATAATACTGGCGAGTCTGCTGGTCTTTTCTCCAACTGTGCAAACTTGAAGAATCTCAGCTTAAGTTTCTGCAAAATGGGATCGGGTCGTTTCAATATATGTCATCCTAGACTATGTAATTTAACACTTGAACGTAGTAACGAGGGTGAGAAAGGTGATGTTGCACCTCAACTCAAGAATCTCACTATAAAATATTGGACAGGGATTCATCTTATTTCCTCACCTAACCTCACCTCCTTGCAGTATGAAGATTATTTTTTTCCTTTGGAGGTATCTGCGGACCTTCCTCATTTGGAGAAGGTGGATATATGTATTCACCACTGTAATGATAGGGCAGATGCTCATGGAATTGTTTGCATGCTTCAAAAGCTTCATAGTGTCAAATTTCTTACACTCAACTTGGAAATTATCAAGGTATGTCGGTAGTATTGCCGTATTGGTCCTTAATGTTATCATTTGCATGATTGCATCCAACAAAGATTTTCAGCATAAACAATGGAGATGCTCTTGTTGTTGCGAAAAAAATATATATTAATTAGTACAAACATGGTTAATTCTTTTTTGACAAAAGAGGTATATCGACTCATTGCATGTGCTCGCTTACATGTCTATTAAGAAACATATATTCAAGAAAATAGTCCTTTATATCTTTACGTATGATTATGAGTTTGAAATATTTTTTTCTATCTTTGCAGATTCTTTGTTCATATGTGGAACTAATTTCACATCAACCTTCTCCATTTGCCAACTTAAAGAGTTTAGAGATTTATCCAAAGATTCATCCAGATTCAGAGCAAACACAACCAAAAGTAACTACCGAAGTTAAAAACTATTTTGTAGATGGTTCTCCGGGTGCCACCTTCACAATGTTTTCACATGATGTATGTACACCATGAAGTATATTTTTAGTTTTTTATCCAACGTTCTTATTCAAGTATAGCCTATGCACTAAATTTGTGAAGTGAACCATCTGCTATGCTCTTAAGTGAACCATCGATTTCTACTAGGAAAAGCATTTAATACAGGAGCTTATGATGATATATGGGTTATGGAGAGGATTTAATATACGTTGCATGCTTATTATATTTTTGGCTTTAAATTCTCTTTATTTTTTATGATATTATATTGCTGCCAAATTGTTCAAACAAAAATCACAACTATATATCTGTTTTAACCTTTTGCCTTTGAGTTGAATTTTGTATTATAAACTTGTATTGATATATCTTTAAGCTGAGAGACTCACTATGCCTTAAATATGTTTATAAAAAAAAGCGATGCATTTCTATACGCAATTACTTTGGCTATGCATTAATTTGGAGAGATCTGTGACAAATGGTAAGTAATATTTTGGTTTCTAATATCTTCTAATTTCATGGAAACACTGCAGGATATTAGAGCTATGAAGAAGACCAAGTTGGCCCAAAACCTTTTACAACTTTACAGGCGCTGCTAGAGCAGGAGAAAGCTCATATAGAGACCAACATGGTAAACATGCATGAACAAGAGAAGGCTCAGATTGATATTGAGAGTTGTTGGAAATACACGAGTGTGCAGATTGAGAAAGGAAAAGAAAAGACTTCTGACATCATTTCAAAGTTGAAGGAGATCAAAGATTTAATGACAGAATTGCCTGCATCAAACCGGGCTACCATACAACCATCTTTTTCTACCTTGTGTGTAGAGGCCGACATTGTCATGAATAAGATAACAGATTGTACGAAGATGCAATGCGATGAGAATCTAAGGCGTGCAGGTGTGTGCTTTCATGAGCTTGCTACAACACTGCGGACGTCACCTTAGCAAATTGTAAGTTCTTGTCTTCTTAATTTACTATGTACTCACAAGTGACGACTATAATCCAAATGCCAACTCTTGGTACCAGTGTAATCGTACTATTACTATGTTTAATGCTTCCCTAGCTGAAAATGGATTGCGAATGGGATTCGATAAGGTTTATTGCACCATCTTTGTATCTATTTTTAGATTTTTACAATTTGTTTTCCATATTTGGAGTTTCGGACACATGGTGTGACACCTTAGTTATTTGGCGTATCAACGCAAAGGCATATCAAATATGTCATTTGGTGAAGCACGAATCATGTCGAAGATTCAAGATGAATTTACAACGCCCATGTGATAAGTGCATCTGCATTGCAAGGTTTTTGGATCCAAGACCATTTATATGGAAGAGAGATTAGGCGTGTTTGATCCTTTGCCAGTTACTAGGTTTTGGTGTGAATTCAAATAATTAAAAGCTTCATGAATTTTGTCTATGGGACCAAAACCTACAACATGAATGAGGCCTTCAATTATTTGCATTGATATATTTCGATAGAAGGGGAGACTAAAATAAAGCAGTGTCCAAAAGCAACTGAGCATTGCGTATGATACGCTCATGTTTTGTAAGAATCGTGAGAACTTGGTAAAAAAATAATCAACATCACTTTTTTTACATAAAATATTTTTTTTAAGGTGTCGCAATATTTTATAGAATTCTCAAGATAACCTTTCCTTAAAAAGCATTGAAGTCCTAGAATCATGTCGTCATTTCCTATGAAATTAAGGCTATAGGGTGTGGTCATGACCCTCATGACACCATCATGACCTTTCACGTCAGTGCCATGTCATCTACCTCTAATCTATCATCCAAAACCAATATCCTAAGGGTGTGGTCATGACCCAAACATTATTCTTTTATTTATTTTAATTTATCTAAAGAAAAACGAAATGATTTCTTGAAAAATGGAAAGGAGGACTATGGTTGCCATGGTTTAATCCATGCCAAACCATGGTGGATCATGCAAGGAGGTGGTGTAGTCTTCCATTCATGTTCCTACGTGGCGAATCATGTCCCAACCATGACCCCACCCCCTTTAGCCTAACAGTATCATCATGTCTGTTTAGCTACATTTAGACATTCACGATTAGTTGGCCGCTCCTTGACCAGTAAGGCCCAACGATTCATTTATAGTACCTTTGGCATTTCCCTCTCGTGATACTCAGTACTCAAGATGAGATCAGTAAAAAGTTTGAACAAGCTCGAGATTAAACTTCAAGTAAAACCCTTAAATGATCCTGAGCTTGAAGTAGGGTTGTTCATGAGCCAAGCCGAGCCGAGTTAGGGCAAGCTCGGGCTCAGCTCGGATTTGAAACTGAGCTGGCTCGGCTTGGTTTGGCACAATTTTAAAAAGAAAAATTAATACATAACTCTCAAATTCAGTAGTCTAAAATATTGTTCGATAGTTCAAAAAACATATCCAAACTGAGTTCAACCAAATAAATTATAAGCCAAAATCAAGTTTAACAACACAAAGTAAGTTTTAAATTCCAAGGAAATACAATACTAGTTTATTAACCTTCAAATATGTCATAGATATTAAATTACACACATAAATACATGTAAATAATAATTAGTTTTTTTTGTAATATATTAATGTATATAAAATTAAAATATATTACAAGTAAAATAACGCGAGCTACCAAGCGAGCCAAACCGAGTCAATTTGCCTCGTTACGAGCCGAGCCGAGCTAGTCTCACTTTTTAACCGAGCCGAGGCGGCTCCGCTCAGTTTCAAACCGAGACATATCGAGCGAACTTTTTGAACAGTCTTAAACGTGTAACTTTATTTAAAATGTCATTTTTCTTATAAAGCTTGAGCCTTGAGTATGCTTGAGAGTGAATGTAACCTTTCCCGCCCTTTTCCCCACCTCTTTCCCTCCCATATCAGAAACCTAAAAGCTATCGGCCTTTTCCACTCCCCCTTTCTCTCTCGCATATCAATAACCCACAACCCATCTTGCGAAATCGACGATTGTGATTCATCATTCTCTTCTCAAATTAATATCACATAAAAGTGGAACGTTGGCGTTTTTCATCAAAACCTGCCCAAGTTTCTGAGTTTGATCAAGGTACGTGGTTCATATGATTTGATTTGTTTTATTATATGTTATAGATTTTGTTGATTTCTGTGATAAGTATGGTATTGTTTCATGGAGAATTGTGAGTTTATAGTAGCAAAAGACTTTTAAGTAGAACACTATTATCACTAGGGATTCCTGATCTTTTTTAATTGAGTGTATAGAATCTCACATCTTATAAAATTTGTTGGTTTTGATGAACTGAATGGATGTTTGAAGTATGAGGTTCTCTCCATATTAACTTGCAGATGAACAAAGAAACATTTATTTAGTAACATGATTAGGTTACAGTTACAGGTTGCATCTTTTTTATTAGTCAATTTGAATACTCTTTTTTGGGATCTACTTTAGTTACTGCATAAGTTCCTTCTCTCTCTTCCTCAAAACCAGATTTAGGGTTTTTAACTCCCCGCTGGTGGTGTGCGCATATAATGTATATATGTGTGGGCACTCAAGGGCAAAAGTGAAAGTGCACGAATTTTAATGTCATTTTACTAATTTTGTGAAAATAACGTTAAAAGAGGGGGATGGTTAATCATGCATCATGTGGTGGCGTTGATAGCCGAAAGACAAGGGAGTACATGCACTAATCGGCCTTTGTCTTAATTGCTGAGTGTTATGTGCCTTATGTCCAAGACTTGATTCAAAACTACTATCGAGACGGGGGATCTCACTGGAAGCAGCCTCTCTATTCCTAATGGGTAGAGGTAAGGCTGTCTACATCTTACCCTCCTCAGACCCTACCTTAGCTTTGCTATTGGTGGGATTTACTGAGTATGATGATGAAGTTAGATTTGATTTTGACCCATCCTTTCACGCGCACCTCGTATGGACCGACGATAGTATAAACTTATAATTTTTCGTTTTCTCATGCTCACACTCATCTGAACTAAAAGCTTCTAAGCTATGCGACCGTGAATATTTTAGTAGTGTGTTTTAGTTTATGATTGAGGAAGAAATTAACAAAGTTGCAACATGTACTCGAAGGATCCGTGAGTTTTGGTCATTCTGTACTGCGTGTTAAGTAGTTAATCAAATTTGATATTTTAATTTCAGTTAATTGTTTTGTTGCTCTACTAGTCATTGGTTGATTGTCTCACTACTGTAACTGTATTTAAGTCACTTGTCTTTGGTAATCTGATAAAAGGTTGTTAGTCAACACACGAGATTATGAGGTAGATTCATCCCAAAATTTTGGATAATGATGTTGTTAGTCAGGTGGCATTTGTTTCTTACATTTATTCCACAAATTTACCAAAATTAGAAATGTGTAGTCCGGAAACTGAAAATAAACTTTCTGTAACTGGGTATTATTTGAAATACGGTAACCACTTGTATATTGAGTGTTTAGTTTGTCCTTTGTCCTAATTGTTGCATACAATTAAATTGCAGCTTCTGGATCCAAAAAAGAAGACACGTTCGTAGTAGTTTAGCATACAGAACGACAAAAGCAACCGGCAGACTAACAATGACACAAGAATCCTGAAATTCTGGCCTAATCAATAGATAACCGACATATATGGATTCCAGGCATGGTAAAGTTAGAATGAATGTAGAAGGTGATCGACTAAGCAACTTGCCAGACGATCTTATCCATAAAATCCTCTCTTTTATTGACGTTAAACATGCAATTCAAACAAGTGCTTTGTCATCTAGATGGAGGTATATCTGGACTTCAATGCCCTGTATCGATTTCTCAAGTGAGGGTTTCTATATGCTGTCTAATTTCTCCAAATTTGTTACACATCTTCTGCCTAGCCGAAATAATCAAATAGATGTGTCTTCCGTAAAACTCACTTTTCATGGAAACGATAGCCATGCCCATGGAAATGATATCCAGGTGCCGGTCAAAAAACTTTTGGACTATGCATTCTCCCACAATGTCCAACAACTGAATATTTCTTGCCTGCGTGTAAAGAAAATCGAATTTCCTTGTTCGCTTTTTAGTTCTCAGTCTCTCAAACATCTCACTTTGACTGGCTATAGTTACAAACATTTCATCCTGACCCCACCCACTTGGGAGTTGCCGGCTTTAGCAACATTAAATCTCTGTTGTGTCACGTTCTATGATGACTGTAGTGACAAGCGTGTTGGTCTTTTCTCCAACTGTGCGAACTTGAAGAATCTCACCTTAAAGAATGTTACACTGGTCGGCTTGAATGAATTCGTTATATGCCATCCTGGACTATCAAGTCTAACACTCGAAGATGGATCTGAGCATGTCAATGTGGTTACACCTCAACTCAAGAATCTCGTTATAAAATATTGGCAACGGATACATCTGATTTCCGCACCCAACCTTTCCTCCTTGCATTATGAACATCATTATTATATTTTGGACATTTCGGCAGACCTTCCCCATTTGGAGAAGGTGGATATACGTATTCTTAATCTCTATGTAGATTTGGCAAATTATCATAAAATGGTGCCTCTCCTTCAACGGGTTCATAGTGTCAAATTTCTTACACTGAACTCGGAAATTATCGAGGTATGCTGGTTGGTATTTGTCCTTAATCTTATCTTTCGACTTTCACATCTAAAAAGATTTTCAATATAAAAACGGAAATACTCTTCGGATATATTGTGAACAACATTTACACGTGTCAACCATTTCCATTTGACACGTGCTATCCTTATGTAATTTGCCCTGATGATTGGAATGAAAATAGCAGATTGATTAGAAAAAAAAAAAAAAAGAAAAAAAAATTGACTACTCTACTTACATGACAATTAAGTAACACTACTCAAAAAAATAGACTTACGATCATGAGATTGCATTAATGTCTTGTAAGTTTTTTTTTTTTTTCAGTTTCTTTCTTCATCCGCGGAACTAATCTCAAATCAACCTTCTCCATTTGCCAACTTAAAGAGTGTAAAGATTTATCCTTTTAGTGTTAGCGAGGAGGATGAACCCGAACCAAATGGAACTATGTCTACTGAAGTAAAAAACTATTTTCTAGATCGTTCTCTAGGTGCGACCCTCACAATGGTTTCACATGAGGTATACCGTATATATGTACACCATGAAGTATTCTCTTATCTTCCCATACATGTTACTTATTGATCTGATTACCCTAAGTTCTTTTTCAAGTAGAGTCTATATGCTCTAAAGTGAACCATCATTTGATAGTTGAAAACACCTTCTGCAGGAGATTATAGCTGCGATGAACGTTGTATCAGCACACAAGCTTATGAGAAAATTGCAGGTGATGTTAGATCAGTTGAAAGAAAATAGTGAAACAGACACGACTGATATGGAGCAAGTGGAAGTTGAGAACCATAGGGCACACCAAGACATGAAAGTGAAATGGCAATTTGGGGTAAGAATGGCACATATCAAGAGCTATTGGAAAGATCTGAATGAGCAGATGGAGAACGGTTATAAAACTACTGGTTGCATATGTTCAATGTTGCATAGGATTAAAGGAGTACTGAGAAAGCTAAGCTGCAAACAAGGTTTTCTGGTTTGTGTCTGGAGGCTGACACACTCATGGATGATATGATGGATCGTATGAAGGACCAATGTGATAAGAAACCGAGACGTTTGAATGTCTACTTTCATTAACTTACTACAACATCACAGCCGCCTTCTTGACAAATTGTAAGTTCTTAATTTTGCATATACTCGCATCTGAATCTGATAATTCTCGCAAAGCTGTAAGTATTTGAAAATTAAAAATGTTAAGTATAACCAAAAGGCTTGGTTGGTTGGATGTTAAGTGCATTATCTGATTTTTAGATTCAAATCTAACCTTCAGTTTTCCTATATTAAGTAGCCAGCAGTGGCGGACCTAGAAATTTTTTGTTGGGGGTGCGGATGAGGTGTTCAACCATATTTTTAAGGGGTGCGGTCGAGTTTTTTGCCTAAAATATACACTAAATGTTTTTTTTTTTCAAGGGGTGCGGCCGCCCACCCTGGCCAAAGGCTAGGTCCGCCCATGATAGCCAGTTTACGTATCGGACCCTTGAACTTTAAGCTTCTGATAATGGCCAAACAACCTCTGAAGTTATGTAACACTTGTGTTTTAATCATTATATAATTTTCAAGTTTTCAAATTATCCATTTTTTTGTTTCTATAAAATACTACCATCCTTTAAGGGAATATCCATTATTATTATTGTTATTAATTAGCATAAATTGTGATTACTGTTGCTAGGTATATATTAATTAGAATATTATAGGAGTTATCTTAGTTTTAAATTTAAATAAAGCGCCCCTAGGCATGAGGTGGTTCAACGCTTCTAAACACATGAGGCGACATGCGTACATGAGGTGCACGACTCAGGAGCGTCTCCTATACAAGAGTAGAATGTGTGCTCTTAGGTTGTACATATAGCTTTTTAGGTTGTATATAGTGGGTATTCATAAATTAAATGCATATAGAGATTTTACTATCTGAATTTTACGTACACGACCCAATAAAAACTTATATAATGTATTATACAATTATCTTGTGCCATGCCGCCCTTGTATGCTTATTGCTTAATGCATTCAGTTTGCACTTCGGCTCTGGGAACCCAATCTCCTGACTTACGAATAACGAAATTATTACTATTTTGTAAGAGTTGTACTTTTAATCCGTTAATGGTTTTTATTTTCAGGCTCCGTCTCCTTTTGGGATGCTGAAGTTTATATTTCTTGTGCTTATTGATTTGATGGTTCAAGAATATGTTTATTTTGTACTTCGAATGTCTTTGTCATGTAATATCGCCAAATATGTTGAAAGGCTTAAAGATTTTTGTAGTTATGTTTACATTTCATGCCCCAGACTTTGCGTTAAATTTTCAACACCCTGATTCAGCATGGTAAACTCCATTGGAACCACTTTTTTTCTCTTTTGGATGGTTCATTACAGTGGCGAAGCTTGGAAAAAAAGTTTGGGGGGGGGGGGGGGAAGGCACCAGACCTAAAAAAAATTTTCTATGTTCGGGTCGGACGTCGGTGATTCGATTCGGGTCGGGTCAAACGCTAATATCAAATAAAAAATGTTCTCAAACATTAAAACTTAAACATTGTTCTCAAACATTAAAACTTAAAAAATGTGCGTGCGACTGGTTATGCTCGTATTCCACCAGGACTGAATTTGGGTTTATTTTTTTTTTGGATGGTGGGCTTTTATTTTGGGCTTGTATGATTTTGGTGTATAATAAATTGATTTGGGCTAATTAAGTATTTTATTTGGGCTACATAATAGAAAACCGGGGGTCGAATACGTATATACAAAAAAAAAATTATAAAACCGAGGGGGTCGAACACGTATATACATAATTTTTTTTTTAAATTTGGGGGGGTGAAAACGTATATCCCTAAAAATTTCTATACGAAAAACACATACGTAACAATACTAACCGAAAAGTTCGGGGGGGCGGGCGCCCCCTCCCCGCCCCTTACATGCTGCGCCCTTGGTTCATTAGATATCCCCTTATTAGGCTATAGGGTGTGGTCATGACCCTCATGACCACCATGACCCTCCATGTTAGTGCCATGTAACTAATCTTTAATCCACCATCCAAAACCACTACCCTAAGGGTATGATCATGACACAAACCATTAGCCCCTTATTTATTATCTTTGTCTAAACAAAAAGGAAATGATTTGTTGAAAAATGGAAAGGAGGACCATGGTTGCCATGGTTTTATCCATGCAAACCATGATGGATCAATCAAGGGGGTGGTGTAGCCTTCCATTCATGTTCCTAGGTGGCAAATCATGTCCCAACCATGATCCCCAGACCCTATAGCCTTATGTTTTTTTAGTTTCATCAATCACTACAGTATTCCTCAATTATCTTTGGATAGTTCATGTGTTACAGTTAGTTTGTAGTCATATATTTAAGATAACATGTGATCATATGAAAACTGTTTTGGACAAGATTTTGTGGTTGCTTTTTTTTAATGGTAAATTTCTTTTATTCCTAATTTATAAAAAAAAAGTATTTAAATATATTGCTGAGATCGCACTTTTGGATATCCTTTTTAAGTCTATTCATCTGTGTAGGAGCCATTTTGAATTTACTAATGTGAAAGGATTATTCGATCTAATTTTTGAATTCTTGATCTTAAATCCAAAATATTTTTCTGGATATTTATTAGTTTGTTAATATAATTGACCACTTTATTAATCTTTTTTTTTTCTGGAACCTTCAAGCATTAAAACACTAATCAAATTTAATTTTTGATAAAAGGAACATGGTTCAAGCTAAGGACGAAATGACAATATGAAGAGCTATTGGAAAGATCTAACTGAGCAGATGGAGAACGGTTATAAAACTACTGGTTGCATATGTTCAATTTTGCATAGGATTAAAGGAGTACTGAGAAAGCTGCCTGCATCAGATCGTGCTAAGCTGCAAACAAGGTTTTCTGGTTTGTGTCTGGAGGCTGACACACTCATGGATGATATGATGGATCGTATGAAGGACCAATGTGATAAGAAACCGAGACGTTTGAATGTCTACTCTCATTAACTTGTTACAACATCACAGCCGCCTTCTTGACAAATTGTAAGTTCTTAATTTTGCATATACTCGCATCTGAATCTGATAATTCTCGCAAAGCTGTAAGTATTTGAAAATAAAAAATGTTAAGTATAACCAAAAGGCTTGGTTGGTTGGAAGTTGGATGCTAAGTGCGTTGTCTGATTTTTAGATTCAAATCTCACCTTCAGTTTTCCTATATTAAGTTGCCAGTTTACGTATCAGATCCTTGAACTTTAAGTTTCTGATAATGGCCAAACAACCTCTGAAGTTACGTAACACTTATATTTTAATCATTATATAATTTCAAGTTTTCAAATATCCATTTTTTTGTTTCTATAAAATACTACCATCCTTAATGGGAATATCCATTATTATTATTGTTATTAATTAGCATAACTTGTACTGTTGCTAGCTATATATTAATTGGAATATTATAGGAGTTATCTTAGTTTTAACTTTAAATAAAGCGCCCCTAGGCGTGAGGTGGTTCAACGCTTCTAAACACATGAGGCGACATGCGTACATGAGGTGCACGACTCAGGAGCGCCTCCTATACAAAGAGTGGAATATGTGCTCTTAGGTTGTACTATCTGAATTTTACGTACATGAACCAATAAACACTTATATATTGTATTATACAATTATCTTGTGCCATGCCGGCCTTGTGTGCTTTATGCATGCTTTTTGCACTTCGGCTCTGGAGACCCAATATCCTGACTTACGAATAACGAAATTATTACTATTGTGTAAAAGTTGTACTTTTAATCCGTTAATGGTGTTTTATTTTCAGGCTCCATCGCCTTTTGGGATGCTGAAGTTTATATTTCTTGTGCTTATTGATTTGATGGTTCAAGAATGTGTTTATTTTGTACTTCGAATGTCTTTGTCATGTAATATCGCCAAATATGTTGAAAGGCTTTAAGATTTTTGTAATTATGTTTACATTTCATGCCTCAGACTTTGCGTTAAATTTTCAACACCCTGATTCAGCATGGTAAACTCCATTGGAACCACCCTTTTTTTTCTCTTTTGGATGGTTCATTAGATATCCCCTCATTATGTTTCTTTTAATTTCATCAATCACTACAGTGTCCCTCAATTAGCTTTGGATAGTTCTTTAAAACTCACATGATTCATTAATTATGTGTTATAGTTAGTTTGTAGTCATATATTTAAGATAGGCAAATTGGAAATAAATAATCTCACCTAACTCAATTTCGCTGATAATAATCCAAAGTCGGTTATTGATCGATAATAATCTGAACTGGTCATTTTTTTGTAAAATAGTTCGCCGTTAAAGTAACTTAATGGAGTTAAGTTTTTTTCGAATTACAAATCGATCTTTTAGGGCTTTTGATCAAAATGAAGATAGGAGCCGAATTATGTAAAACTTACCTCGAAATACTGCCCCAATCCACGAAAACGGTGCTTCAATTCGGGTTTTAAACTTCCAATCAACAAAAATCAAGCCATTTCGAGCACAATTTCAAGGTAAGTTTTACATCAATCGACTCGTATCCTCGTTCTGATCAAAAGCCCTAAAACGTCGGTTTGTAATTCGGAAAAAAACTTAACTTCATTAAGCTATTTTAACGCCGGACTATTTTACAAACAAATTAACCAGTTCGGATTAACTGACTTGTGATTGTTATCGGCCAAATTAAGTTAGGTGAGAATATTTATTTCCAATTCACCTTTAAGATAACATGTGACCATATGAAAACCGTTTTGGACAAGATTTTGTGGTTGCTTTTTTTTAACGGCAAATTTCTTTTATTCTTAATTTAAAAAAAAAAAACTATTTAAATAGCTTTTTAAGTCTATTCATCTGTGTAGGAGCCATTTTGAATGTACTAATGTGAAAGGATTATTCGATCTAATTTTTGAATTCTTGATCTTAAATCCAAAATATGTTTCTGGATATTTATTAGTTTGTTAATGTAATTGACCACTTTATTAATCTTTTTTCTGGAGCCTTCAAGCTTTAAAACCCTAATCAAATTTAATTTTTGATAAAAGGAACATGGTTCAAGCTAAGGACGAAATGACAAGATGAGGTGCCCTGGCCACGCCCATTTAGAAAGAAGGGTCAAAGTTTTTGGGCCTGTAGCTTTACCCGTCTCCCCTTCGTCGGGTGTTGCTTGTGTGGAGAGTGCGCCACCAGAAATCAGGCTTGAAGCTCTCACCTTATCAACAAGCCGACAGCGGATGGATGTTGATCACGACTGTCACAAAAAAAGCTCCAAGATGAATATTTCACATGGAGGAGTCTGCATCTTTGTCTATGATCTTGAATTCCTTATAGAATCACATAATCTACTTAAGCATTCCAAACGATGTGAGCGATATTGATCGACAATTAAGGGATGCAAAATGAGAACTTTACCCATGAAGTTTAGTTTTAAAAAATAGTAAGAGTAAATTGCCAAAATCCTCCCTGAGGTTTTTGCCATTTTCATCCAAAACAAATTTTTTATATAATATAGTCCTTCACTTTTGGGATTTTTTGCCATTTTCATCCAAATATCTAATTTGCTTTATTTTTTCTATCAAACATTTGGATGAAAATGGCAAAAAATCCCAACGATTTTGGCAAAAAAGTAAGACGTTTGGATATCAATCAATCATACCCAGTAAAATCCCACAAATAGCAAAGCTATTGGCAGGGTCTGAGTAGGGTGGGATGTAGGCACACCTTATCTCTACCCCTAGAGATAGAGAGGTTTCTTCCAGTGAGACCCTCGGCTCCAGAACACACAGGAAAGAAATAAATAGAACATGAGGTGTGTGTGTGTGTGTATGAAGCTACCAATAGAACATGAGTGGTGAAAGAGTAACATGAGTGGTGAAAGAGTGCATGGTAAACAAGACAAATATAACAATACAAACAACCTATACACATAGATACATATCTACGACCATACACTACACCTAAAAACACAATTGTACCCTCTCCTAGAAATCCTTAACCTTAATCATACGTCTCCACGAGCTCCTATCATGGACCATGTTCCCAGAGAGGTGCAATCTTTGCAAATCCTACCTAATCCGCTCATCGCAAGTAATTTTGGGTCTGCCTCTACTCCTCCTCCCCTCCACCTCGAGAGTTTCAACCACTCTAACTGGCTCTATCGTCTACCTCTTCTTCATATGCCTAAACCATCTCAATCTTCCCTCCTTTATTTTATCTGATCATATACTAGCTACTTCTAACCTCTCCCTAAAAATATCATTTCTTATCTAGTCTAACCTTGTGTGCCCACACATCCATCTTAGCATTCTCATCTCTGCCACATCTATCTTGCGTGCTTGCACTTCCTTGATGGCCCAACAGTCGGTTCCATATAACATAGCAGGTCTAATTGCAACCCTATAAAATTTCCCTTTAAAAAATATGAAGGACTATATGGTACAAAAAAGTTGTTTTGAATAAAAATGACAAACATGCCCAAACCTCAAGGACAATTTTGGCAATTTACTCAAATGGTAAATTGCCGAAAGTTTATAAAAATATCAGCAAATTACTAATTATTAACATTAACATCTATTATAATTCACAACCCTTCCCCAAATTTACCATATAATTTCACAAAAAAACAAGGGTCATGATATACTTAGGAACATAGTTTTTGGTAGGAAAGTTAGGAAGCAATCATATCCATTAGATCTAAAATAAATGATTAAAGTTAAATGAGTGGAATTCAAAAAAAAGGAGACATGTGGGTTTGCTTCTATATTGGAGCCTCTATATTCATCTACTAGTTTATAGACCCGCGTATTACACGAGTTTTTACAATATAAATGATATAGTTATATAATCTTTAAAAAACTTTATATTACTAACCACCTACGTTAATTAGTAACGAAACTTTATATAAACGAATTTCTATTACAATATAATGGTTCACACAAGTAACTTGAATTTATCACAAAAACAACTGGCCCATCTTAATTAGTAATACTGAAAGTACCATAATAGGTGTGTATTACAAATGTTGAATACTGAAAAACATGTAATAAACAAATTTATATATTTTTAATATGAATGAAATTATGTATTACGTTACATATAGCAATGTATAAATAATAATAATTTTTAGCATTGTGTATCTTTTAAATATAACTTTTATTAAACTAAATCTCTAAGACCTCAATTATGCTTACAAAATTCATTATTTAAGTTGTTCTTTTTTGGTAAAAAAAGCCTATTTTATTGATATGACATAAATTAGATTTGATATTTTTCTTAATAATTGTTATGAGAATTTAATTAATAAATAGTATTTGTAAAGTTATGAAATAAGTTAAAGGTTTTTATACGATTAATAAAATCTTTTCATTATTAAAGGTAATTGACTATGTTACAAATGGGTATAAAATGAAATTAATATATTTCTTAGCTCTATTAAATTGAAAACACATCATATATCAATGTAGCTACAAATCTTAATATTATCTCATCTATAAAACTTCAAAACCTTAAGTGCTCTCCGTCTATCATTTTAAAATCGAGTTCAATAAAATTTAGTCTTGTTGCGAGATAGTCCTCTGGTTAATTACTCTTTTTTAGCTTTTATTTATATGTTATAAAAACTCATATATTGATTTTATAGATAATCTCATATTAGGATAATAATTTTTGTTTTTTTTTCTTTTGTAATTTAAACTATTTTATTTTTAGAAGTACTAAAATCATGGTTTTAAAAATTTTAGATCATTTATGTATATTTTTAATCATAAATTAGAAATAGATATTAATTATTATATATTATTAATAAGTTATCATACATTTGGATTAAATATTAATTATTATATATTTATTATTAATGAATTAAATATGAAAATGCCATGTGGCATTAATTAGAAGGATGTTAAATGAGAAATTGTCATGTGGCATTATAAGTATTCTTTTATTAGTATTAGATGTAAAATAAATGATTAAAATTAATTCACATTGGAGCCTCTATATTCATCTATGTAATTAATCAAAAAACACATTTTTCTCTAAATTAAGTTTATTTTTCAAAAACTCTCACATCCAACTCTCTATGATACTCACAGTCACTTATTTTATTACTTTTTTCTCTTTCCTACACACTCACAATAAAAATATAGAGGCGTGGATATAGGCCTCTAAATATAGAGGTTTACTTTAATATCTATAAAACTTTTTCTAATATAAAAAATTCAATATAGTGGTGTTTTGTTGTTTCCTCTATTTCATCCTCTATATTATGTAGATTCCACTAATATAGAGGTTCCAATATGAATGTTCTAAGGGTATTTCAGTCCATCCAAGCAAATAGTTTTTTTCTCTCCTTCAATTCCCCCGTTTTTAAAAGATTAATAACTCTTTCATACGATATTATTTTTTTTTTATAAAAATTGCACCATAAAAACAAGCATTTTATTTTTTATCTTTAAAACGACTATACTATTGCTATACGTTTGAAAAAAAAATCGGAAACCCAAATGCGTAAAACGTAATAAACAAAAAACACAGAAAAATGTTTTTTTTTTCTAAAACGCAATTGACTAAAAACATAAAACAAATTGTTCTTTCTAAATCGCAATGGACAAAAAACACAAAATAAAGTGTTATAATTCTAAAACGCAATGTACTAGAAACACAAAACAAAGTGATCATTCTAAAACATAATAAAGAAATTGTTCTTTCTAAATCACAATGGACAAAAAACACAAAATAAAGTGTTATAATTCTAAAACGCAATGTACTAGAAACACAAAACAAAGTGATCATTCTAAAACGCAATAAACTAAAAACACAAAAGAAAGTGTATTTTCTAAAACGCAGTAGATTAAAAACACAAAAGAAATTGTTCGCGTAAAACGCAATGGACTAAAAATTCAAAAGAAAATATTTATTCTAAATAGCAATGGATCAAAACAAAATAAAAATGTGTTTTCCTAAAACGCAATAGACAAAAAAACAAAAAATGTGTTTACTTAAAACGCAATGGACGAAAAACATAAAAAAATGTGTTTTTCCTAAAACGCAATGGATCAAAAACAAAAAAAAAATGTGTTTTTTTCCTAAACACAATGTACCAAAAACAAAAAAAAAATGGTTTCCTAAAACGCAATTAACTAATAACACAAAAAAAATGTTTTTCTAAAATGCATCATCATCATCATACTCAGTAAATCTCACCAATAGCAAAGCTAAGGTAGGGTCTGAGAAGGGTAAGATGTAGACAACCTTACCTATACCCCGTAGGAATAGAGAGGCTGCTTCCAGTGAGACCTCTGACTCAATAGTAGTTTTGCATCAAGCCTTGGACGTAAGGCACATAACACTCAGCAATTGAGACAACTTTCGATTAGTGCATGTACCCCCTTGTCTTTCGGCTATCAACGCCACCACATGATGCATGATTAACTATCCCCCCCTTTTAACGTTATTTTCATGAAATTAGTAAAATAACGTTTAAATTAGTGCACTTTCACTTTTGACCGCCGAGCGCCCACACATATATACATTATATGCGCATACCGTAAGCGGGGCGTTGTTTTTCTAAAATGCAATAGACTAAAAACACAAAAATTGTTTTTTTTTTATTTTTTTTATTTTTTGTTTCTATAATACAATGGACCAAAAACACAAAAAAAATATGTTTTTACCTAAAACGCAATGGTCCAAAAACAAACAAAAAATGTGTTTTTTTTTCCTTAAAGGAAATGGAATAAAAACACAAAAAGTGTGTTTTTCTAAAACACAATTCTAAAACTCAGATCTTAGAAAGCAATTATTGACAAAATTATTTAGTTTCTTACACATATCGGCGCCGATTTCTTAGGATTTTTTCAACGATTAATGAAATTTGAATGATGGAAACACTGGTCAACGATCGAATCGAACGAATCTAGTGATTCGCTTTAAAATTACAAGAAAAAGATGAGAAATTGTATAAAATTAAATTGGGTTTCTTTAAAAAAAAATTGAAGAACACGTTGATTTAGTGTTTGAATCATTGATTGATGAAGAAAATCATAATATGACGTAATGATTATAGAGTGAGAAAGTGAAGAAAAGGTTGAAGATGATATGTTTTGAAAATAGTGGTTGTTGAAGATGGAAGGAAAAAGTAGCAGAGAAGATTATATGAGATTCACTGTAATGCATGTCTCTATGTTTTTGTTATTTACCACGTGTCCTCCTACTATTGCTTTCTACATTTCCCATCCAAAAGAAACTTTTTATTTGATTATCTCCCCTAAAAACAAATACATTTTCTCTTACCTTTCAAGTAAATAATATTTTTTTATGCCTTTATTATTACATTTTCTCTTTTATCTACTAACAACCACTTTTAAAATTTATTAAAAAATTATAGAGAGTGAACAATGTCCTCTCAAATACACGGATGAACAATAACATTTTTTCCTGTCCTCCACTCATAATCACTTACAACAATCTATATCTATATCTATATCTATATCTATATCTATATATATATATAATAAAAGAAACCTGATTTGGAACACATGTCATTCAATGGAGCCATCTATTAATTATAGATAATTAATATTCATTAAAAGATAATTATAAAATTAAATTTAATTTAATAAAAATTTAAACAATTTGTAAAGGAGATAATATAATCATTTTTTAAATATTTATTAGATATTTAAACAATTCGTAAGCTATACTATATTTTATATCATCAAGTATTATAAATTTGTTGCATTAGACTAGGTATTATAATAATATTTTTTATTAATAAATTTGTATTATTTTACAAAAGAATAAATAAATAAATTGAGGTAGCAAAGTAGACTTGTCAATGTTTTATTATATAAATTTCGTGAAGTATATAATTTCAAAAATAACGAAGATCACATATACTTTTTTTTAAGAAATTTTTTTTCTATTTTTTAATGTATTTTAATTCTAACTATCATCGTTAGTCTTAAAACTTCTATAAACAATAGTTTATAATAAAAATAATAAAAACAATTTAAAGACTTGTACCTTGAAATAGTTTATAATAAAAATAATACAAACAACGCTCATCAAATCGAAGAAACTTCTTTTGGGGCAATTTAGATACAAGAAGCAAGATGCATTGGGTGAAATAGGCAAAAGTAATACAACCCGTAGCAAAAGGGGGTCTTGGTCTCGGTTCATTAAAAAACATGAATTGTGGGCTTTTGGCGAAGGGGGCATGTAGATATAAAACGGAATCAGGTAGACTTTGGAGAAAAGTTATTACCAGCATACACTTTAATCCAAAGCACGGTAATTTTCTCCCTACAAAACGCGGGAATTCAGGTGTTTGGAATAATATTATAAGGAAGGAATTGGCATATAGAGGTAATAACATTAGCAATTTTATAAAGTGTAAAGTGGGAGATGGCGTGGATACTCAATTCTGGACGGCCTCTTGGGCACTCAACACACCATTACAATATCTATTTCCTTCATTGTACTTGCTGGAAAGATATTTATCAAGAAATTAACAAAAGACGTACACTAAATATAAATTAATATAATGTAAAAAAGTTAAATGCCATTTTAGTCCCTGTGGTTTGGTCCATTTTATCAGTTTAGTCCAAAGGTTTTATAACACACAAGGTTTTTATTGATTGGTATAAAAAATTACATGTGCTCAACCCATACAATACATGATTTTTTAAAATTGTAACCTTTTTCATTATTTAATATATAAAATTAAATTTACTCAATTAGTACAATACATGGGGTTCTTAAATATATAACATTTTTATTATTTAATATATAAAATTACATTTATTCAACCCATGTAATAAATGAGATTTTTAAAAATATACATTGTTTTATTATTTAGTATATAAAATTACATTTATTCAACCCGTGTAATAAACGAGGTTTTTAAAAATATATTTTTTTATTATTTGATATATAAAATTACATTTATTCAACCAGTGTATTACACGGGGTTCTAACCTAGTTTTTTTATAATATAAAAACCACTCGGAACAGATTATAAATACTCTTGCATATCTTTTTTTTGGTAAAGAATTAGTTATTAAATTAAACATAAGGCTTATGACCATTAGGTCATGAGTTCGATTCTCACAAAGGGGGTTTTTTCCAGATTTATTGGGTTTCCTCCTGAATTGGTGTATAGTCATTATTGCCTAGTGGAGATGGATATGATCGGGTGGTTCTGATGGTGGCACGATGATACTACAGTGGTCCGTTAATGGTCCAAATTTGCCGTTAAAAAAAAAAACAATATTAAAAAAACTCAGACAAGCCAATTTAAGTACTCTTACATTACCGTATTTTTAGTAAAGAATTAGTTATTAAATTAAACAATTATTAAAAAAATCAAACAAGCCAATTAAGTGATGAGTGCCCGGGGGTTTTTTAGGCGGTGATGGGATTTGGTCATTACTAGCTAGTCCTTGACATGACACAAAGTTAAGCCATCAAACTTTAAATTATAGACGAAAATATCTTATAATATAGTTTTTAAGCATTCTTATTAAAATTAAAATCCTATAAAATGGTTACTTATTAAAAATCCTAGTTAGCCTAGTGGCATCTTGGTGGTGGGATAAGGCTTTGGGACCAATAGGTACTGGGTTCGATTCTCACAAGGGGGGTTTTCCCATGTTTATTGGGTTTCCTCCTGAATTGGTGTGGCATTATGCCTAGTGGAGATGGATATGATCGGGTGGTTCCTCTGGTGGCACGATGATACTCCAGTGGTCCGTCAGTGATCCAAATTTGCCATTCAAAAAAAAAAAAACAATATTTTTACAAAAGGGTAAATTGCCAAAATGACCCTAAGGTTTGATTACTTTTAACATTTTAGTTCAAAACTAAAACCTTTTGAATCTGGATACCTATGATTTCAATTTTGTTATATTTTCATCCAAAATCAAAATCTGGTCAGATTTTTCAGTTAACATCCAGTTTTTTTTGTCTTTTTCCTCACTTTTAATAAAGGACAAAATAGTCTTTTAACGTTATATTATAACAAAAATTGAATGTTAACTGAAAAATCTGTCTAGATTTTACTTTTATATTAAAATGACAATAAAATTGAAACCATATAGATCTGATTCAAAAAATTTAAGTTTTGGACTAAAATATTAAAAGTGAACAAAATTTAGGGACCATCTGGGCACTTTACCCTTTAAAAAAATATATTAAAGAGAAGTCATTGAATGTTCGTCAGTGTTGTTAACCAGAAGATCTTCACCTTCTAAATGTTTCATCTCAGGTAACTTTTCGCATGAGCCTTTCTTTTTTCTTCCTAGCAATTGTTGAGCTGCCGTTTGTTTTTGTTTGACAGATGTCGATCGATTGTTGAAAGTTTAAACTGATTGTTTGTTTGTTATTAGGTGAGTTTCTATTAATCGTTGTTTCTCTGCACTTGTATATTTGATCTGATTACGTGAAGTTAAACAATACTAATTCATGAAAATGTATCTCGATATAAGGTTTTAAATGTAGAAGAGTAACGGAAAGTGATGCTTCCAATATCGTGTGTGTATTTTTTTCAAAGTTAAATGTCATCAGTTGTGATGCTTCCAATATCGTGTGTGTATTTTTTTTTTAAAGTTAAATGTCATCTTAGTGTTAACGTGGTTTGGGTCATTTTGACAGTTTAATCCAAAAGTTTCATTTTTCACATGTGGTTAAAAAAGGTTTTATCGTTGTAATTTTAGTCCAATGGGTTAACTTAATCCATTATTTCTGTTAACGAGAAGGGCAATTCGGTCATTTTATATGGTCGAATTGTCCTTTTAGTTAACAGAATTACATATAAAACGATCGAATTACCTTTCCCGTTAACAAAAAAAATGGATAAAGTTAACCCAATGGACTAAAATGACAACGGTGAAACCTTTTTGGATCCACAGGCGAAAAATGAAACCTTTGGACTAAACCGGCAAAATTGCCCAAACCACAGAGACTAAAATGACATTTAACTCTTTTTTTCAATAAAAACCTTGGTATCGTCTAGCATCACTAAGGCTTGTTGCAAAAAAGCATCAAGATAGTAAACTTGTTGGTTAATAGTATAGCCTAATATTAAAAATCTTAAGCCATAGTAGTATTGTTTATTTGTTTCACCATTGTAAATTTCAGCTTAGTATCAAGATAAGCGTGGGAATAGAATGAGTTCTAGAAAGAAGGGAAATGTGGAAGGAGACCGACTAAGCCGCTTGCCGGATGATCTTATACATAAAATCATGTCTTTTGTTAGCATCAAACAAGCTGTTGAAACCAGTGTTTTGTCACCCAGATGGAGGTATATCTGGACTTCAATGCCTTACCTCAGTTTCTCAAGTAATGATTTCCGTACATTGCCCAAGTTCTCCAACTTTGTTAAACATGTTTTGTCCAGCAGAAATAATCAAGTCGACGTGTTTTCTGTTGATCTCACCTTTCGTGGAAAGGTCAGCCAGGCATTTGTCAAAAGAATTTTAGACTATGCATTCTCCCACAATGTCCAACAACTGAATTTTACTTGCATACATGATAAAAATATTGAACTTCCACTTTCTCTTTTTAGTTCTCGGTCTCTTAAACATCTCAGTTTGACCGGGTATAGTAGTTATAGTTACGAACACTGCATCATGACCCCACCTACTTGGGAGCTGCCAGCTTTAGCAACATTGAATCTCCATTGTGTCACATTGCATGACAAGGGTGCTAGTCTTTTCTCCCACTGTGCAAACTTGAAGAATCTCACCTTAAAGAGTTGCACTATGATGGGCTTGGATACATCTAATTTCAAAATATGTCATCCTGGACTATCTAGTCTAACACTCGAAGATGGTTATGATGGCATCGATGTGGTTACACCTCAACTCAAGAATCTCATTATAAAAGGTTGGCAAGGGATACATCTGATTTCTGCACCCAACCTTTCCTCCTTGCATTATATAGAAGATTCTTGTTCTCTAAAGATTTCTGCAGACCTTCTCTATTTGGAGAAGGTGGATGTATGTATTTCCTACGTTTATGATAAGGCAGCTGCTCATGAAGTTGTTTCTCTGCTTCAACAACTCTATAGTGTCAAATTTCTTTCACTTAACTTGGAACTTATCAAGGTATACTGGTATTGGTCATTATTCCTCAATGTTTATCATGCATATCTAACAAAGATTTATAATACAAACAGTGAAAATATTCTTGTGATTGAGAAAAACGATAAAAAGAGGTATATTCGAGAGTGTTTACGTGAGTGATCTACTGCTTCCATTTGAGAATGCATTAAATTATTCCCCTTTGTTTGCGTTTTTTTTTTTTTGCATTTTTTTTTTTGCAGTGTCTTTCTTCATATGTGGAGCTAATCTCACATCAGCCTTCTCCATTTACCGACTTAAAGAGTTTAAAGATTTATCCGACATATGTTCCTCTGGTGGGGCAAACACAACCAAAACTAACTTTGTCTCCTGAAGTCGAAAAGTATTTGCTAGGTAGTTCTCCAGGTGCCACTTTCACAACGGTTTCACATGAGGTATGTACACCATGAAATTTCAAAAGTTCTTATTCAAGTAGAGCCTATGACATTTCATACCGGAACTTATTATGATAAATGGACGGTATGTATATATTTCTTGCTTATTATATGATTCATGGAAACCATGCAGGAGATTAGAGCTGTAAAGAATGTAACATCAGCACGAAACCTTATGCTGGAATTGCGGGTGCTACTAGATCAGTGGAAAGAAAACAACGAAACAGAC
The DNA here is from genome assembly GCF_002127325.2 of Helianthus annuus. Taxonomy (NCBI): domain Eukaryota; kingdom Viridiplantae; phylum Streptophyta; class Magnoliopsida; order Asterales; family Asteraceae; genus Helianthus; species Helianthus annuus. The sequence continues at coordinate 8,673,749 of NC_035449.2, forward strand.
AAGGTTTGTATGAAACAAGACAAGGCATTGATGAAGGGCCACACGACAACAGTGCCTAAACAAGGGGAAGTTGAGAACTGTAGCGCACAACGAGACATGGAAATGAAATGCCATTTTGGGGAAAGAATTACACATATTGAGAGCTACTGGAAAGATCTGAATTCGCAGGTGGGGAAAGGGTATAATAATACTTGTCGCACGATTTCATTGTTGCGGAAAATTGAAGGAGTACTGAAGGAGGTGCCTAGATCCCATCGGGCTAAGTTGCAAGCAAGGTTTTCTAGTTTGCGTGTTGAGGCTGAGATTATCATGGATGATACGATGGATCAAATGAAGATGCAGTTTGATAAGAAGCCAAGCAAATTCCATAAACTTGCTACATCATCACAACATTCAACTTAACAAAATGTAAGTTCTTGATTTTCCATGTAGTGGCATCTGAATTGGTTAATCGTTCTTTATAAATAATAAATATAACAAAAGGCTTGGATATGCTTAGGCTATGTGGTATAAAGCCCCTAGGGGCTTTATCACACCATGTAAGCGCCACGTAGATTTTGAGATAAAAATGATGCCCCCTTTAACAATGATGGTGGGGGATAAAGCCCCACTAGCGTCCCCTTTAACAAGTATGTTGACCAAATGCCTCGAACCCAAAATTCGTCCGTTAACGTGCTGGCGGGGCTTCGATAGCGCCCCCTTTTTAACGTGGTGGTGTGGTTGATGGCGCCCCGGGGCGCTATAATGGGTGACATGGCTGGGTGGCGCGATGCCACACCCTGTAGCCTTAGTTGAATTGCCTGATTTCGAGGGCTGGCAAGTTCATGTCTATCTTCAGCACTTCATTTTTCAATTATTACGTTACCAAATTACATAACATCCTTCGAACTGTAAGTTTTTGATAATGACCAAACAAGCCCTGAAGTTTAAAGATTTTCTTTTTTAGCCTATCGTATATTTCAAGTTTTTCATAATTAACATTGTTATTAGTATTACTTACCACCCTGACCTGATTACACGTACACAAACATATTTAAAAGAGTTGGATTATACAAGATTTTTTAGGATATAATAAACATATTAATTAGTAAATCTGATGTAAGAAATTAACCATAAATGAAAAGCGCTAACAAATAAATTAACCTTGTTATAATGAATATCCCTAAATATTATTTTGTTTTGTATTCAGGTTTTTAATGGTGTGGAGCTATTACCCTTTTGCAGTAGCTTAATTGGATGGTGAAGTAATATATTTCTTGTGCTTATGGGAAGGATATGTTTTTTTGGTTTATAATATTTCTGGTTAATTATGACACTTGACTATAACTTATCAGACTATGAAGGGCTTAAATAGTTTTTGTAAATCTGTCTTACTGTTCAAATACACACAACTGGATCGGTTACGTGTCTGGTTTCAGGTCCAAGCGATATGGTTCTGAAAACAGATTTATTTCACAACTAGTATTAAGCTCCTGCATTGCAGCAGTTGCCATAAAACTGTGTTAAGTAGTAGCAATACTATACCATTGTTAGTGACCACTAACACAGGAAAAACTCGTAAAAACAAAATAAATAAAAACGGGAAAAAATAATGCCGAGTGAAAAGCAGACGTAAAATCTTTGAATCACGCACGCTCGTTGCTGAGAAATTAAACCGAAACGTAAAACATTGAAAAAAATAACTAAGTCCATCCAGGACCCGCGTATTGGATGAACTTGTCAAACGCAGAAAAATAGTTAAACAAGAAAAAAAATATACGAAAAAATGTTGAAACAACGAAACAAAAAACTTGAGAAAGATGAAAATATACATATCATTTAATACATACGTTACACACATAAGATGTACCTATTTAATGTTATAGCCCCAAAACATCTTATAAAAGCACAACTATCCAAACAAAAAATTTCAATTCATTGTTGGCACTACACTTGAATATAAACATCTAGTAAATACGTGATAATAGAAAAAATAGAATGATAATGAACAGGCGAGAAAATGAAGAATTCTTTATCATTATTAGGACGTCCCTCAACACCAAAAGTCCAACAAGCTCTATGTAAGGTATATTTGGTATCTACCTTTTAAGAGCATTCACATCCAAGGCATCATATTCTTAGTGTGGTGTTTTTAAAATATAAAAAGTATAAAAAGTGGTTGTGAGTGGAGGAGAGAGAAAATGTTACTGTTCATCTGTATATTTGGGGGGACACTGTTCACCCACTATAATTTTTTAATATATATTGAAAGTGGTTGTGAGTGAAAGAGAGAGAAAAATGTAATGATAAAGATATAAAAATATTATTTAATTGAAAAGGAGAGAGAAAAAGTATTTGTTTTTAGTGGAAATATATTGATATAGGAGTTGTTTTTTAGTGGAATGTATGTATAATTTTAGGGGGTTGGATGTGAATGCTCTAAGAGGTTCTAGTTTTAACTTAAAAAAAAAGCTTCTATCCAATAAAAAATCTTATTTAATTGAAGAAACTTGAAGCTTTTAGGTTAGGAGCTTGAAGTTTTTGGTTGAACGCTCCTACTATTAGCGTTTAGAATGAGCTACAAGCTTTTAGGGAAAAAAATAACTATTTTAACCTCTAAAGATAATGAACTTTTAAATGCATAAACTTTTTAAAATTTTAATTATGTCCATTTTGGCCATTTTATACATTTTATTAAAAACTCTAGTTACTCTGCCAAACACCAAACATATCTAAAAATCTACAGCTAGTAGCTATCAGCTATCAGCTATCAGCTTCAAGTAATCAGCCACCAGCTACTTTTGGCAAACATACCCATAAGGTATTTAGTGATCAATACAACAAATAACAAGTTATAGCAAATTGATTTAAACTAGTATTGAGGACCCCGCACGTTGCAGCGGACTTGCAATCGTATACGTAATTTAACTTAACCACAGGGATTATCCATGAAATTAGTTCACTCAATGTTAAACGTTTTTCCAGAGCTTTTACATCTAAGCACATATAAAAGGCGTTATAACAAAAGAACTCATGTTCTTAATTTCTTCTACTGTTATTTTATTATTATAATGGATTTTACATGCGTTTATATGCAAAATTAAGCTCCGAAAAAAGATTATGTAAAAATGATGTTTCCGAAAAAGATTATGTAAAAATGATTTATGTATAAGTTTTTTACATCTAAAATCCATGGTTTTTCGTAACTTTCCACTAAACACACCTATGTGTGTCTATGCACACACGTACATATGTTTATTGATATTTTTATTATAACTAGAACGTTGATCCGCGTGCGTTGCGCCGCGATCAACGAAATTGACACGCTGTTGATCAGATTCATATTTACAATGTGTTAAAATCTTTTTTTGTCGGTTAAGTCTTTATAACTATCTTATACAAATAAGTAATTCATCAAATAAGCTCAATACAATTAATGGTATCATAATTACTACGTTACATAACTTGTATCCATATAAATAACCTATCGTGTTAAGCCCCTACGTTGCGGCGGGGGCATAAGACAGTGACAAATAGCACCAACGCCACACTATAGCCAACGACCACCAACATTGAAGTTATGGCTTTTTTATGTGGAGAAATTAGACCGACATATAAAACATAGAAAATAATAACTAACTCGATTTAGGAGTCGCGCATTGTGACGAACTTATTAAACGGGAAAAAATAGACGGCGTAAATACACTGAACCACACACGTACGTTACGCCATGTTGACTCGCAAAATTTAGAACGAAGCGTATAACAAAACGTAAAATCGTTGATCTACACACAAATTGTGTCGTGTTAACTCACAAAATTTAGAACCAAAGGTAAAACGGAACATTTTGCAAAATATGAAAAACATAGGGGATCAAAGTTGAAAGTAAAAAAAGTTGTGAGGTTAAATTAGAAAAACAAAAAACTTTGGGTTAAACCTACAATATGAAATACTTTTGGGTTTAAATTGAAATATCAACAATTTTTTTTGAAAAACCCCCAAAACATAAAGTACAACATCTAATGCCTTCATTTGTTGATAATTTATATGATATAAATTATTCCATATATTAATAATCAACTTATATGTGCATCATAACTTGTACCTTGAGCTTAGGGAGTGTTTCAAAAAAAACTTGAATTTTCACTTTTAACCCAAACATTTCAGATTTTACATTTTAACCCCTTTTTATTTTTTACTTTTAACCCAACGTTTTCTATCTTTTATAATTTAACACAACACTTTATTATTTACAACTTTCGTACCCCATACTTTTTATCTTTCGTAAGTTTTTCGTTTTACGTTTCGATATAAAATTTTGCGAGTTAACATGTCGTAGCGTGCATGTGAGGTTCAACGTTTTTGCTCTATTTTTTCATATGTCAGACCCGTCGCAACGCGTCCATTTTCCACTTTTGAAAAGTTCGCCGCAACGGGCGGGTCGTAGATTGACTAAGTTATTATTTTCTACGTTTTATGTTTCTGGTTAATTTCTTCGTATTAAGACATTGTAACGGGTGTGTGTGGTTCAACGATTTTAGTCAGCTTTTCGTTTAGTGTAATTTTTACCATTTTATCTATTTTAGTTTTATGATGTTGAGAGTCGATTCGATTGTGGCATTGGTGCTACTTGGCACGGTTTTACGAACGTTTTTAACCCATTAATTTTTTTACTAATTTTTTGTTTCGGTTTACCCCTATACTTCCTTTACTTAAAAACTATTTTTTACGTGCATGTTTTATGTAGGGTATGTGTAAATATGATTTCTTCTACATTCCGATGTAGACTTTTTTATAGACGAGTCAGGTCAAATCTAATACGTTTTCGTTTAAAGAAACCATTTTTACGTGCATATTTCTATGTACGTTTTTGTATAAATTCAAGTTATTCTACGTTTTGACGTAAACTTTTTTGGAAAATGATTCAGGTCAAATATAATATGTTTTCGTGTTTATTTTATGTACGTTTCGTAAAGTTTGTTTCGAACCGAGTGGAGTCAAATTATGGTTTCTTTTTCTCCCATTTTTTCGAAACCTCTAATTAATCCCTTTCGATTACATGTGCATATTTTCCTTCATACCCGTTACGTTTTCTTTGTATAAGTTGGGTCACATATAATACGTTGTGATTGTTCGATATGAATTCCATTTACTTTATGTTTGATCCAATCACAATGCTTATACAGGTTACACTGAGTTCAACTGGATACGCTAAAATGTGTGTTTTCATATGGTTAATGCATCATATAACGTTTGGACTAATCCATTAAATGTTTACGATGTACCCGCACCGCAACGCGGGCGGGTCTTAACCCTAGTTAATTAAAAAATTTAGTCTTGACATTATTGATTTGCATTATAACATATACCTTTAGATTACCGTAAGAAATTACTAGTGATGGACTCAGGAAATATTTTCTGGGGGTGCAAATGAAGGGTTTAACTAATTTTCAATAGGTGTGATCGGGATTTTGCCCTGTAAAATAAACTAAAATTTATTTTTTCAAGGGATGCGCCCGCCCACGGAAATTACTATAGTTTTATTAATTATATTACTCTTATTTAAATATACCGGACGGTTAGCGCTTGGCGGTAAGTAAATGGTGGTGGAATAAAAGTACATTGAAATTGAAATTTTACACAAATTTTTTTTGAACGACAAATTTGGATCACTGACGGACCACTGGAGTATCATTGTGCCATCAGCGGAACCACCCGATCATATCCATCTCCACTAGGCATAATGCCTATACACAAATTCAGGAGGAAACCCAATAAATATGGGAAAACCCCCTTGTAAGAATCGAACCCAGGACCTATTAGTCCAAAGTCTTATCTCACCCCTAAGATACCACTAGACTATAAACCCATGGGTAAATTTTATACAAAATTGAATTGAATTTTTTTTTTTTTTTTTTTTGAGAACCAAAATTGAATTGAACTAGGGTTAAGACCCGCCCGCGTTGCGGCGCGGGTACATCGTAAACATTGAATGGATTAGTCCAAATGTTATATGATTCATTAACCATATGAAAACACACATTTCGACGTATCCAGTTGAACTCAGTGTAACCTCTACAAGCATGTGATTGGATCAAACGTAAAGTAAATGGAATTCATATCGAACAATCATAACGTATTATATGTGATCCAACTTATACAAAGAAAACGTAACGGGTATGAAGGAAAATATGCCCATGTAATCGAAAGGGATTAATTAGAGCTTTCGAAAAAAGGGGAGAAAAAGAAACCATAATTTGACTCCAGTCGGTTTGAAACAGACTTTATGGAACGTACATAAAATAAACACGAAAACATATTATATTTGACCTGAATCATTTTCTAAGAAAGTTTACATCGAAATGTAGAACTACTTGAATTTATACGAAAATGTACATAGAAATATGCACGTAAAAATGGTTTCTTTAAACGAAAACATATTATATTTGACCTGACTCGTCTATAAAAAAGTTTACGTCGGAATGTAGAAGAAATCATATGTACACATGCCCGTACATAAAATATACACGTAAAAAATAGTTTTTAAGTAGAGGTATAGGGGTAAACCAAAACAAAAAAATAGTAAAAAAATTAAGAGGTTAAAAACGTTCGTAAAACCGTGCCAAATAGCACCTGTAACGCCCTGTGTTTTGTACTTTCTATTTATAGCTTGTCTTACTCGTGTTGCTAATTTTGGAAGCTTTGTATCATTGTACTCGTTCCTTCTAGTACTCGTTGTAAACTCGAGATTTTGATCATGAATGAAAACTTGCATTTCCTTGTTACATACTATACATACACCATAATACGATTAATCATGAGATCATTTGATACTTCTTTGTGATACTTACAAACATATGTTGAACTTGTAAATATGTGACATATACTTGTTACTTACAAACATGTTACATACTTGTACATTACACTTTTTGCCTAGTTAAATCATGTTTTATTTCATATGTCACCTTGTTACAAGTTAGGGGAAACATTGTTGCATATTATTACACAACTTAACTAATAAAATTACTCATTATAATGTTTTAAAAAAATAAAAAAACTAAAGAAACATGGCAGCCCAAATTCAGCAAAATTCAGCCCCATATAGTTGGGTTTTGTGGGCTAGTTTCAAGGTGTAACCCCTTCTAAACACTTCCAAAGCCCAACCCATTGAAACCCTAATCCTTCCCCCTATAAATACCACTTATAACCAGCCTCCCTACCACTTTTGCAACACTAAAAACTCTCAAAGCATCCTCCAAACCGTAGCTGAAAGCAAAGGTTCGAGTAGATTGACACCCCTTCACGAAAATGAGCATAACTCACTCAATTCTTATCCGATTCACTCGATTCTTTTTCCTACTTGCTTGTATAATCATGGGGTTCGATTCCTAGACTTCTCCTTGGAGAAATCAGACCTGGAAATGCCCCGAAATAGTCCATAAACTTTCTGTTTGTTTTTATGTTCATCAAAAACTTGTTTAAATCTATGCAACTTGTGTCCAACACATCTCATACCTATGTCCTAATGCTTACAACTTATCCCATGGTTGGTTAAGCTTAAAAACAAGGTTGAGACATCTAAATCAGAGGTTAAAACCTCATAAACTTTCTGTTTTTAATTAGGGTTTTACCCACAAGTAATGTTCAAGTGTGAAACTTGTTGAATGTGTGATGGTTGGATTAGCTTGGGCTATCCTTCATAAGAATCCACTCATTACTTGATGTTTTGCTATAGATTAGTTGTTGTTAATACCTTGATACTTGTAAGTTCATGACCCTCCTTGTTGTTTATAACAACAAGTGTAGTGGTGAACAATAGAGGTGCCTAAATGGAAGCTTGTTCTTCCTACCTCATGTATGTATTCTATGACACAAAGAGGTACCTAAATGGAGACATTAATCTCCTACCTCATGCTTGAATCATAAGACTTGTAAACTATATAATATCTAAGTTATTCTATATGTATACATCTAAGTAACTAAGACTTGATGATGACTTAATAGTTATTTGTTAAGTGGACGTTACATCATCTATGACCATGCCCTTGTTACGACTCTAATGGATCTTAGAATCCATGAAATCATACCAACTCTTTTGAGTTTCAATAGTGTCAAGAACAAGAGTTATGCGTACAAGATGATTATTTTCACCTATGTTACTTTCTATATATTAAAAACTCCGAATCTATAATCTTCCGTTATACGCCAAACTCACACACCTACGTTTCCTTGTGTAGAAGGACAAGGTGCTCCGAACTAATTCATCTACAAACTTGCTCTCGGAATTTCAAGTCACCACTTGTAAACCGTGAGTATACTCGTATTTCCCCCTTTTTACTTTTACCACTTTTGGGGTGTAACATGTTTACCTATTAACTTACACATGAACACTTTGTTAAACACATGAACGTTCCTATAACATGCTTGTATACGTGATGACTTGATACTTTAAACTTGGGTTATTCTTATGTGTTGAACTTATCATTAACTTCGTACGAGCCAAACCTTGACATATGTAGCGCTATAGGATTAACGACCCGCCCGTAAACTTGAGGTTATGTCTTGAGCATATTGCGTTTTCTTGGTTTGATATGTTAGACACATGCCATATTTAAGGTTTATCTTGAATCATATGCTTGCCATGAGGAATTGATCACACTTTTTAACTTATGCTATGTACGTACCAAACTTGTATACTCGCCTTTGCTTTTGCATTGAATTGTATTTTTAAACATGTTACAGGTTGATGATGATCAAATGAAAACGGATAGCAAAGATGCCTAAATACTCACTTAGACGTTTAGGTTTAAAGTGTTGTATCAATTTTGTTTATGTTATGTTGAACAATGTTGTTATTTGCTTTTCTTGTAATGTTTTGACATTTATTTTGGAAATGAAATTTGGATTATTAAATTATTGTCACAAATAGCGTTATGATGTCTCGAGCAATCTTCACACTTCGTCTCATCCCGATGTTTCCGCCATTGGTTGGGGTGTGACAGATTGGTATCAGAGCCATAACTATAGGGAATTAGGAAAAGTAGGAATGCTTTCACCTAGACTATAGTTTTAGAGCCTTATTCGTATGCTTTGTTTGAACCACTACATGATACCTTATTTGTTCTTATTTATTCCTTTTTTTCTCTTTTAAGCATATATGTCGCTTATGTGTTAACACTTGGCATGCTATATTTACTTTAATATGTGCTAATACATGTTTTATTGTCTCATTCATTATGTTCTATTCTTAATATGCTTCATTGTGCATTTAAATTTGTTTGTTTATTCCTTTAACATACTCTTTACCTCATGCATTTTACTCGACTATTCTAAATCCGTAAACACTCGCATTATACAAATGAGACGAATTCACCAAAATAGGCGTGAAACCCACAATTTGGTGAACGACTCTCAATCTATCTATTCTTCTTTTTACACGAGATATCGCCATTAAGCTAGGAGTGAAATCCACATCTTAATGGTAAATCTCAAATTTCAAATTCTAGTGGACCCTCGTCAACATGTCGAAATTTAAATTTTGACCCGACGAGTACCAACCACACTTAGGATACGAAATCGTCAAGATAGGGGTGAAACCCGCACCTTGTCGACTAGTTCCACTCCTTGATTTTCATAAATCCCGCCAAGTCTTGAAATTTTGATTGATTTGGGACATGTAGTAACCGGAAGGGTAAATACCGTTAACCGACTTGTCGGCGAGAGTATTTTACCTATTAGGCCAAAGCATGCTCCTCAAATTCAAAAGACTTTTCGACCACTTTGGTTAGTCAAAGTTCCGTTTTGGAACACTCCAAACTTTGGTCAAACATGTGTTTCTATTGTTCATTTTATACGATGCAATCTTTCAACCTCGAGTTTACCTTTGATTTCTCTTTTCACACGCACAACATATCGAACCTTTTCGATACATTTATATATGCATGATTTTCATATAATTTAAATTCACATTCCTTGTAACAACTAGTGGAGATGTATCATCGAGATTGGAGTGACTTCCTTACCTTGATGATTGACTCCACCCCTCTTCCCTTAAAACGACCTCACCAACGAGTTAGGGGTGATTCCCTTACTTAGGTGACCGTTACCCAAAACTTATCTTTCAAAATATTTTATTATGCAAACCCGATCATGTTTTATACCTAAATCATTTATCATTATTCAAAATACCTACTTATACCGATTTCAAAATACATTGTTTATCAAACGTACTTCTTATTCTACCATCCATTTTCACTCAAATCATATACACGAGATTCTTAATCATGTCTTTACCGTTTTACTACACGAATTTCCAAACCTTACGACATGCTACCTATTAATTTAATCGGTCTAATGAATCTCTTGCCCATGAACTTCACATCTGATTTATTAACTGAAACACGTTCATATTATATCATCATACTAGAGACTTCCACTCTTAATCGAAATCAAACTAACCTTTCTCAATTACTTATAAGACCTCATAGATGTTATATGACCGTTTACCAAATACTCTTTCCAACATCAATAAATCCTTTGTTAAAATTATTTTTAAACAATCACTAAGTTATTTTACTAAATTTCTTTTCTAAGGGTCGATGTTTTCACAAGAACTTTCAAAGTCCAAAATTTTCATGTTTTGATGCAAATGAAACAAACCTGTTATATAAAAAAAAAAAAAACCTTCTCTACAACGCTTAACTCGTCATCCAAATTTCAAAACACGTGGGCTAGAAGACTTTATGGGGACCGACAATTTTCAACATACGTGAACTCCTTTTTTTTTAAACAAAAGTAGCATTTCAATCATTACAAAATACGTTAAGCATGACCAATGAGTACTTTATGTTCCTTTACATATACAAACTATATTCTACCTTTCAAACCAAGCTCAATCTAATTTTGATTCGACAAACTCAACGTTTTGTTTAAACAACTATACATGCACATCATCATACACATTTTAGTCGATATCTCGCGATAACATCATTTATATCGTTCGTATCTACATACTTAACCTTTTTTTTTCCGCAATGTCTCAACGTACACCATATACGCAATATTTATTTTTCATACCTACACCTATGTTCATACGTTTTATGCTTGTACTCATACACATACTACTTATACGTTTTACGCTTCTGCTTGTACACATGCTACTTACACGTTTTATGTTTATGCTCATACATACATGCGTATTCATACTTAAACTTATGCTCATACTTTAATCCTTACTCATGATTCGTACATTCGTACCTATACGCGAGCGTAATCCGAGGGATTCGCTTACGTGGGTCTCATACTTGCTTAAACATAAACATGCTTACATACGACATTCTTCTATGTACACATTCTTATTTTCAAATTCATGTATACCTTGATTCATACATAACTAGTACAAGCTATGTGGATCATGCGACAATCAGTATAATCGCGGGTGCACACGGGATTATAGTGATAGGCGTATGAGAACCATAGAGTGTACTACTGTGTATGGTAAGACACGGAACGTAACATGACCCCGAGTAACGAAACGGACGTAATGTGGTTAAAACATGGTGGATACGCCGCTGGTACGTTTCTCATTAACCATGTCTATGCTTCATGCCTACTTGATACTGGTGCCGATAAAAGTTTTGTGTCGTTAGAATTCGAGTCTTTGCTCAAGTGTAAACGCTCTAAGTTGCCAAAATCTTTCGCTGTCGAAGTTGCTAATGGTAAAACCGTCAAAGTCAATTCTGTTCTCTCCAATTGTTCACTAATCCTTAACGATCATACGTTCTCAATCGATCTCATACCTATGCAAATGGGTAGTTTCGACGTCATAGTAGGTATGGACTGGCTTAGGCGAGTTCGTGCTGAAGTTGTCTGTTCTGAGAAGTTTATTCGCTTGCCTCTTCCAAATGGTGATTCTCTACACGTCTATGGTGAAAAGCCTTCTCAAGGCCTTAAGCTTATGTCATGCATCAAGGCAAACAAGTGCTTACGCAAGGGTACCTTCGCCTTTCTCGCCCACATCGTGGAAAAGAAGGATAAAGGCCCAAGCATAAGTGACGTTCCTGTTGTACGTGACTTTCCGGATGTATTTCCCGAAGACCTTCCTGGTCCTCCTCCTGCTCGTTCTGTCGATTTTCGCATCGATTTAGTGCCTGGCGCTACGCCTGTCGCTAAGTCCCCCTATCGTTTAGCACCCTCTGAGATGCAAGAGCTCTCGAGTCAACTTCAAGAGCTTCTTAACAAAGGCTTCATACGCCCTAGTACTTCTCCTTGGGGCGCTCCCGTTTTATTCGTCAAGAAGAAAGATGGGTCCTTTCGTATGTGTATTGACTATCGTGAGCTCAACAAGCTTACTATCAAGAATCGATACCCTCTTCCTCGCATTGATGACCTCTTCGATCAATTGCAAGGCGCAACCTGCTTTTCAAAGATCGATCTTCGTTCTGGGTATCATCAACTTCGAGTACTCGAAGAAGATGTGCCTAAAACCGCCTTTCGTACGCGTTATGGTCATTATGAGTTCGTGGTCATGCCCTTTGGTTTGACCAACGCACCTGCTGTCTTTATGGACTTAATGAACCGCGTGTGCAAAGCATACTTGGACCGTTTTGTGATCGTCTTCATCGACGATATCCTCATCTATTCCAAGACGCAAGCAGAGCATGAGCAACACTTGCGCCTTATTCTTGAACTCCTTCGTACTGAACACCTATATGCCAAATTCTCCAAGTGTGAATTTTGGTTACAAGAAGTTCAATTCCTTGGTCACACTGTCAACAAACTTGGTATTCACGTTGATCCCGCAAAAATCGAAGCTGTGAAAAATTGGGTCGCACCTAAATCTCCGTCCGAAATCCGTTCGTTTCTTGGTCTTGCTGGTTACTACCGTCGTTTTATCTCCAACTTTTCGAAAATCGCTGTTCCTTTGACCTCCTTGACTCAAAAAGAGAGACCTTTTGTTTGGGGTCCCGAACAAGAAGAGTCTTTTCAAACGCTCAAGGACATGCTTTGCAATGCTCCTATCCTAACGCTTCCTGATGGTAACGATGATTTTGTCGTGTATTGCGACGCTTCAAACCTTGGTCTTGGTTGTGTCCTTATGCAACGTGACAAAGTTATCGCTTACGCATCGAGGCAACTCAAAATTCATGAGAAAAACTATACTACTCACGACCTTGAACTTGGTGCGGTCGTTTTTGCATTGAAGATTTGGCGACACTACCTTTATGGTACTAAATGTGTAGTCTTCACCGACCATAAGAGCCTTCAACACATCTTCAATCAAAAAGAACTAAACATGCGTCAACGTCGTTGGGTGGAATTGTTAAACGACTATGACTGCGAAATCAAATACCACCCGGGTAAGGCGAATGTAGTAGCCGACGCCCTGAGTCGTAAAACTCACGTCCAAAGTATCCGTTGTTTCCAACTCGTCCACGATCTTCAAAATCGCATACGTAACGCCCAGTATACATCCGTTAATGAGGGTAACCTCTACAACGAAATGCAATGTGGTGCTGAGAATAGTCTTGTGTCCAAACCCGATGGTATTCTATACTATCTCAATCGCATCTGGATTCCCAATCGTGACGATCTTCGCAATTTCCTGATGAAGGAGGCCCATAACACGAAATATTCTATTCACCCTGGTGCCGATAAGATGTACCATGATATGCGTACTTCCTATTGGTGGCCTGGAATGAAGAAGGATATAGCCACCTTCGTTTCTAAATGTCTTACGTGTTCCAAAGTAAAAGCCGAACATCAACGTCCCTCTGGCTTGCTCGAACAACCAATAATTCCCGTTTGGAAGTGGGAGAGCATTGCCATGGATTTCATCACTAAGCTTCCTCGCACTACAGCTGGTCATGACAGCATATGGGTCGTCGTTGACCGATTGACCAAATCAGCTCACTTCCTCCCCATTCGTGAAGACTTCAAAGTCGAGAAATTGGCTAAGGTCTACATGAAGGAAATCATCTGTCGTCATGGGACGCCCATTGATATCATTTCTGATCGTGATGCTCGTTTTACGTCTCGTCTTTGGGAAACTTTTCAATCTGCTATGGGTACTAAGCTTAACCTTAGCACCGCCTTCCATCCTCAGACTGACGGTCAAACCGAGCGTACTATCCAAACCTTAGAGGATATGCTTCGTTCATGCGTAATAGATTTTGGTGGCAACTGGGATTCATACTTGCCCTTGGCTGAATTCTCGTACAATAACAGCTATCACACGAGTATCCAAATGGCTCCTTTCGAAGCATTGTATGGTCGCAAGTGCCGTTCGCCTATTTCTTGGCACGAGATTGGTCAAGCCCAAATCACCGGTCCCGAGCTTATACAAGAGGCTACGGACAAGATTTTACAGGTTCGAGACAACTTATTGAAAGCCAGGAACCGACAGAAGAGTTACGCTGACAAAGGACGCAAACCTATGGAATTCGAGACAGGTGACAACGTGCTTCTCAAGGTATCCCCTTGGAAAGGCGTGGTTCGATTTGGCAAGAAAGGGAAACTCGCACCTCGCTACGTTGGTCCTTTCAAGATTCTCGAAAGGATTGGCAAGGTTGCGTATAGACTGGACCTGCCTGAAGGACTCAGCAATGTACACCCTGTCTTCCATGTGTCCAACTTAAAGAAATGCCTAGCTGACGAAGGACTCCACGTTCCTCTCGAAGACTTGCAAGTCAATGAAACACTTCACTTTGTAGAAAAACCGGTCGAAATCATGGACCAAGGAACCAAGCAATTGAGGCGCAGTCGAATTCCTATTGTCAAAGTTCGATGGGAAGGAAAACGTGGCGCTGAATTTACTTGGGAGCTCGAAAGCGAAATGAAATCGAAATATCCTCATCTTTTCCCTGAGTCTTCCTAAATTTCGGGACGAAATTTCCTAAAGGAGGGGAGACTGTAACGCCCTGTGTTTTGTACTTTCTATTTATAGCTTGTCTTACTCGTGTTGCTAATTTTGGAAGCTTTGTATCATTGTACTCGTTCCTTCTAGTACTCGTTGTAAACTCGAGATTTTGATCATGAATGAAAACTTGCATTTCCTTGTTACATACTATACATACACCATAATACGATTAATCATGAGATCATTTGATACTTCTTTGTGATACTTACAAACATATGTTGAACTTGTAAATATGTGACATATACTTGTTACTTACAAACATGTTACATACTTGTACATTACACTTTTTGCCTAGTTAAATCATGTTTTATTTCATATTTCACCTTGTTACAAGTTAGGGGAAACATTGTTGCATATTATTACACAACTTAACTAATAAAATTACTCATTATAATGTTTTAAAAAAATAAAAAAACTAAAGAAACATGGCAGCCCAAATTCAGCAAAATTCAGCCCCATATAGTTGGGTTTTGTGGGCTAGTTTCAAGGTGTAACCCCTTCTAAACACTTCCAAAGCCCAACCCATTGAAACCCTAATCCTTCCCCCTATAAATACCACTTATAACCAGCCTCCCTACCACTTTTGCAACACTAAAAACTCTCAAAGCATCCTCCAAACCGTAGCTGAAAGCAAAGGTTCGAGTAGATTGACACCCCTTCACGAAAATGAGCATAACTCACTCAATTCTTATCCGATTCACTCGATTCTTTTTCCTACTTGCTTGTATAATCATGGGGTTCGATTCCTAGACTTCTCCTTGGAGAAATCAGACCTGGAAATGCCCCGAAATAGTCCATAAACTTTCTGTTTGTTTTTATGTTCATCAAAAACTTGTTTAAATCTATGCAACTTGAGTCCAACACATCTCATACCTATGTCCTAATGCTTACAACTTATCCCATGGTTGGTTAAGCTTAAAAACAAGGTTGAGACATCTAAATCAGAGGTTAAAACCTCATAAACTTTCTGTTTTTAATTAGGGTTTTACCCACAAGTAATGTTCAAGTGTGAAACTTGTTGAATGTGTGATGGTTGGATTAGCTTGGGCTATCCTTCATAAGAATCCACTCATTACTTGATGTTTTGCTATAGATTAGTTGTTGTTAATACCTTGATACTTGTAAGTTCATGACCCTCCTTGTTGTTTATAACAACAAGTGTAGTGGTGAACAATAGAGGTGCCTAAATGGAAGCTTGTTCTTCCTACCTCATGTATGTATTCTATGACACAAAGAGGTACCTAAATGGAGACATTAATCTCCTACCTCATGCTTGAATCATAAGACTTGTAAACTATATAATATCTAAGTTATTCTATATGTATACATCTAAGTAACTAAGACTTGATGATGACTTAATAGTTATTTGTTAAGTGGACGTTACATCATCTATGACCATGCCCTTGTTACGACTCTAATGGATCTTAGAATCCATGAAATCATACCAACTCTTTTGAGTTTCAATAGTGTCAAGAACAAGAGTTATGCGTACAAGATGATTATTTTCACCTATGTTACTTTCTATATATTAAAAACTCCGAATCTATAATCTTCCGTTATACGCCAAACTCACACACCTACGTTTCCTTGTGTAGAAGGACAAGGTGCTCCGAACTAATTCATCTACAAACTTGCTCTCGGAATTTCAAGTCACCACTTGTAAACCGTGAGTATACTCGTATTTCCCCCTTTTTACTTTTACCACTTTTGGGGTGTAACATGTTTACCTATTAACTTACACATGAACACTTTGTTAAACACATGAACGTTCCTATAACATGCTTGTATACGTGATGACTTGATACTTTAAACTTGGGTTATTCTTATGTGTTGAACTTATCATTAACTTCGTACGAGCCAAACCTTGACATATGTAGC
This sequence comes from Helianthus annuus, assembly GCF_002127325.2. Classification (NCBI taxonomy): domain Eukaryota; kingdom Viridiplantae; phylum Streptophyta; class Magnoliopsida; order Asterales; family Asteraceae; genus Helianthus; species Helianthus annuus. The sequence goes on from NC_035449.2 coordinate 8,690,523, forward strand.
GCTATAGGATTAACGACCCGCCCGTAAACTTGAGGTTATGTCTTGAGCATATTGCGTTTTCTTGGTTTGATATGTTAGACACATGCCATATTTAAGGTTTATCTTGAATCATATGCTTGCCATGAGGAATTGATCACACTTTTTAACTTATGCTATGTACGTACCAAACTTGTATACTCGCCTTTGCTTTTGCATTGAATTGTATTTTTAAACATGTTACAGGTTGATGATGATCAAATGAAAACGGATAGCAAAGATGCCTAAATACTCACTTAGACGTTTAGGTTTAAAGTGTTGTATCAATTTTGTTTATGTTATGTTGAACAATGTTGTTATTTGCTTTTCTTGTAATGTTTTGACATTTATTTTGGAAATGAAATTTGGATTATTAAATTATTGTCACAAATAGCGTTATGATGTCTCGAGCAATCTTCACACTTCGTCTCATCCCGATGTTTCCGCCATTGGTTGGGGTGTGACAGCACCAATGCCACAACCACAACCACATCGACTCTCAACATCGTAAACATAAAATAGATAAAATGGTAAAAATTACACTGAACGAAAAGCAGTCTAAAATCGTTGAACCACACACACCCGTTACAGTGTCTTAATACGAAGAAATTAACCAGAAACGTAAAACGTAGAAAATAATAACTTAGTCGATCTACCACCCGCCCGTTGCGGCAAATTTTTCAAAGGGGAAAAATGGACGCATTGCAATGGGTCTGTCAAATATGAAAAAATAGAGCAAAAACGTTGAACCTCACATGCACGCTACGACATGTTAACTCGCAAAATTTAGAACGAACCGTAAAACGAAAAAGTTGCGAAAGATAAAAAGTATGCGGTACGAAAGTTGTAAATAATAAAGTGTTGTGTTAAATTATAGAAGATGGAAAACTTTGGGTTAAAAGTAAAAAAAAATGAAAAGGGGTTAAAATGTAAAAAGTCACATGTTTGGGTTAAAAGTGAAAAACCAAGTTTTTTTTTGAAACATCCCCTAAGCAAAAGGTACAAGTCAAGAATTGCACATATGAGTTGCTTATTAATATATGGAATAATGTCTTTAAAAACATGCACATTTAATGACATAATATTTTTCTTATGAATAACAATGTTGTGGCCGACAAAGCGAGATGATCATATTGCACGAACAATTACGTTGAGAACAGGAGACGATCGACTTAGGGTAACGACATGAAACATTGAGCTGATAAGCAGCATGTCATTTATCGGTTTAGTATTTAACTTTTAGATTTGATATTAGGCATGGTTCGGCTAGTATGTATAGATATATTTGTAAATTTATATATAGTGGACCAAATTCTAATAGAGTGGTATATATAAAACTATAAATTAAATTTATATTTAATATATGTATGTGTAATGTGTGTATATATATAGGTGTGTGTGTATGTATAATTTATATTTGTGTATATATATAGTTATTGAAAATAATAATTCGAGTCGAGCGGACTTTTGCTCATGCTTGGCTCGTTTACAACCAAGCATCAAATCGAACGAGCATTTTCTGAGCAATTTCCCAACGAGCAGTGGCAGAACTAGCCTAAAAAGTTAGGGGTATCCTAATTTTTTTTAGGATAAAGGGTATCCTTTATACAACAGAAACGGAGTTGAGGGGTATTTTTACACTACGGAAATTGAGTTAAAGGGTATTTTTACACTACGGAGACGGGGTTGAGAGGTAGCCATTGCTACCCCTATTAATACTCTATGTCCGCCACTACCAACAAGCGTCGAGCGATTTTAACGAACCTGCCACCACCCCATTTGTAAAAAAGAAATAGATTTTTCCATATCGACAACTTAGTGCGTGCTTAAAACTGTTAAAGTATTTAAAATTCTAAGACTTCTAACAAAGATTACTAAAGATTACTTTTGTTTTAACAATGATCCAATACTTTGCCTTTTTTTGATGATTGTCTTGTTCCGTGAACTAATGGTTTCTTGTATGGTTTTAAATATACTTTTAGGTTGTTTTGGAAGCCATTGTAATGGAATAGGTTTTATCAAATTTATTGTAAATTATAAAAAAAAAAACGAGACGAAAAGTTGAAGATATGAAATCAAGACGGCCAGAATAAAAGATGGAGATCTTAAAGCAAGTGTGAGCAATCAAGACCAAAGTTGCTTTTTGTGTGATTGTCCTGTTTGACCTGTTCGGTTTATAGCTACTTGGCTTTAGCTAAAAGGAACAACTTTAGTGGCTTGATTTACGCTTGTTTGTGGTTGTTTTATTTTGTCATTTAGAATTACATGTTGATCTGATTAAACAACTAAAAAGGATTTACGCTTAGAATTACATGGAGACGAGACGAGCATCCATCTCTTCACATCTTGCTTGGTGGCGAGCAGGGTCTGGCAACATATTTCGAGATGGTGTAGAGTGGCCACTTTTGCGGCTTACACTGTTAGAGAGTTGCTAGAGCTTCATGATCATGCCGGGCTGAAAGGAGTGGCTAAAGAGATTTCCCATGGGATTGTCACAATCGGGTGCTGGAGCATTTGGCGTGCTAGGAATGGGTTTAAATTCTCCAATAATCAAGTTTGGGTGAAAGATATTATTAACGAAATTAAGTCGGTGGGGTTTCTTTGGGCTAGAAGTAGACTAAAAGCTAGGTCCGTGTCTTGAACCGAGTGGTGTAATATTGTATTTATGTAGAGTTTTTGTGTCTTGTTGTGTGGCCGCTCCGTTTCGGGGTTGGTGTTTTCTAATGAAATTTTCCTTAAAAAAGGTTTAAAAAGAGTTTAAAACTTAAAATGGCACAATGAAAATGATAGGATTTTAAAATAAAGATTTTAGTAGTCTCATGAAAGGTTTTCTTTAAAATAAAGTGGTTATTTTAAAACGCAAAAACCAGTAGTTTTGAATTACACAATTAAAATAAATTTTAATTATCGCAAAGATTGATAGAGGTGTTTATTAATTAATAGTTTAAAATTTAAAATTAGTTCCCGATAAAGACACACCTGGATTAAATATAGGATACTCTGTGTGAGTGCATATGTCTATCGCTTACGTCAATCACGTATCGTAGCTTCAACAAATGAGACAAGATTGGTATTGGATAGAAGAGAGCTTGATATGAAGCTGAAGTAGCTTCGTACGAATCCAGCAACTTCGTACGAAGGGACCATACAAGGCTTCGTACGAAGCCATACCTCTATATATATAGGAGTGTTGTCTTGTTCATTTGCATCTTTTGGGCATTCTTGAGGCGAAGCTCTGCCCGTTAATAGAAAACAAGTTATAACTACATCTTTGTGTTCTCATCCACACACGTGATTGGATTTCGCACATATCACGTGTTTGTACGCATTCAACTGTTGAAAATTCGATCCTCCGAGCGATTTCATAAGTAGTGGCGAAGCTTATTATTTCCGACCGGGGTCGAAAACGTATATACCTAAAAAAATTATAAAACCGTGGGGTCGAAAACGTATATACCTAAAAAATTCTATAAGAAAACTACATATCGGGCACTACTGAGCGAAAAGTTCGGAAGGTCGGAGACCCCCCGGCTCCCACAAAATTGCGCCCCTGAGGATACTTAAAAACAATTGTCTTAGATAAATAGTAACACTAATCATATAAAATTGAAAATTTTGATAAAACCTGTGTGACGTTCTTGCTTGTGGAATTTTCAGTCACGTGTTTTCGACCCCAAACCAGTTAAACACTCAAATTAAACTCATTCAAATATAAGTCTATGCCACCCTTTTTCATTAGGACACTCAAACCGATATAACCGAACTCCTGATGTATTGTGTTTTAGCCTACCCTTGGGGTGATGTGTCTAGAAAATCTTTATAGGGGTAATGTTTTCAAAAAAAAATGAGTAACGAAATCGAAAAAAAATATTTTTTTTTTTCAAAATTTACACTACCGCCAGAGCGTTAAGGGGCAATAGAGGTTACCACTTGTTACAAGGTAGGTCCGCCCCTGGATGTGGCGCCAATCCACTATACATGGAAGGGAAAAAGTTATCGAAACATGTAAGACACTAAAATTGGTTAATGATGGGTTAATCCTTAAAAGTTAACTCTTTTTTTTCATCAATGTACATGCTCGCAGGTAATAATTATATAGACACCAGTGGCGGAACTAGGACATTAAATCAGGGGTATCCTTAAATTTTACCGTGCAATCAACAATATTAAAAAAAACGATAGTAAATAAATTATTAAAAAAAGACAATAAATAAATATATAAAGTAAAATAAGTGCCTAAAAATTTGTCCTTTTTATAGCTTGAAATCGTTTAATCACATCGCCATCTATTACTTGAAAAAACAAATACCTAAGCAGGGACGGAACGACCGGAACCAGTGTTATCGCAGTAGCAAACAACAGGATTGTGGATTCTTTTATCGAACCGGTGTTATTGGCAGCAGCAAAACAGGAGACCACTGCGTAAAGGATGACCAGCGACGTTTGGTTTTCTTCGAGAACCTAAGCGACGATAAGAAAGAATGCCGCCATACGTATTTTTGTGTTTTTTGGGCTAATCTAATAAGTTGGCCTTACCTAATCAATTGAGTCATTGTTTCAATCGGGCTCCCTTATTTTATAAATTTGGGTTGGTTAGAGGAATCCTTGTATTATTTTAGGTGTATCTTTTGTATAAAACCAAAAAATATATAAAAAAATACACTACGCATACGGACTTCAACTGTAGCCCGTGCTACGGCTCACATACCTCTAATTCCGCCCCTGATAGACACCACACATTTGTTAATAACATATAATTCTATTTAATGTGTGATTTGAAGTGTTAAGTGTCATTTATTTAATAATAATAACAAATATTCATCAATGAAAATATATGAATCAATAAAAAAATAGGTTAGGCAATTGAATTTTAAATGAATAAAGTTTAAAATAAGTTGCTATTAAACTCTACCAACTATTAGACTTTAGTGTATGTAACTTGGTATAAGACTATGGGGTATAGGGCTTGGGTTGGGGTGGGGGTTGGCTGAAAACGCCCAAGCCACCACCTCGGGTGGGCTTGGGTTGGGGCGTGACCCTTGGGGCTTGAGTTTGAAGCCGGGTGTGGGGCGGGCTAGCGATCTGATGTGGCGGCCTCCTATTCGCTTTGTTGGTCATATCATAGCGGGTGTTTGAATTTTAAATCGTAACCGTTTGGCCAAGCCAAGCGGTCACCCCAACCCCCAACAGTCAACATCCCCTATAAATACAACCCCAACTCCACCGGCTACCCCAACCCAAACCATCGCTGTCCACCGCTACCCCAACCAAAACCCACTTGATCCCACGAACCCGCTACCCAACCCGAAGAAGATGGCCTCTTGGACCCATGAAGAAGAGTTAGCTCTTGTCACAAGCGTCGTTGACGCAATGAAGGGGCGACAACCCGGTCAAACACGATATTGGCCGGAAGCCTTTGCAAGCTACCGACATAACGTCGGACATGACCGGCACAACTTAAACGCGTGCCAACAAAAATGGCGCGAGCTACGGCCGAAGCTTGATCGTTTCAAGGCCTATTACGAAGCCGTTCCGAGCGGTGAGTTAATCCACGAGGACCGGGTGGCGGTGGTGAACATTGAGTTTCGATGCAAGGAGCGAAAGGCGTTCGAAAAGCTCGCGCTTTTTGAAATTTACCTAACGCTCTAGGTTTTTTTTTTTTTTTTGTAATTTTTAGGTTTTTTTATTTCGTAATCGTTTTTAGGTTTTTTATTTTATTTTGTAATCGTTTTAAGAATTTAATAAAATTTTAGGCTTTTTTTACTGTTATGTGTATTTTTTTAATTTTTTGTAATTTTTTTTAATAAACTGCCAAGCCAGACACGTCATACCCCAACCCAAGCCCCAACCCAAACCCCGCCATACTCCACGGATACGTCACTCAGCGGTGGAGGGCTCGAACTCCACGTATCAACTCATGCCCCCACCCTAAGCCCGACCATACTGTGTAAAGTTTCATTGCTTTTGGTTTAGTCATTAATATTTTAAAGCCGAAAACTTAGCATATGCGACCCAACTAAGTAGTTTATTGGGCTTGTAGTGTTTTGACCTCCGTTTCTAAAATCTAAATGTTTTAAATCAAGTCATTGAAAGCTTCATTTTTATATTGTTTACAATCAAAATACTTCAGCATCTCAGTTATGCAAGCAAACATATCCAAACAAAAGAGCAATAGCAATTAGAATATAGTCATCACTTGTGTACTCAAAAGGTTAATTAAGAAGTTACGATCTCCTAAGACGATGGCTACAATGTTGTAGCAAGTTCATGGCAGCACACACTTAAATGTCTTCGCTTCTCGTCAAAATACATCTTCATTAAATCAGTCATTAGATTCATGACAATGTCAGCCTCTGCCCACAAAGTAGAAATTGATGGTTGAATGGTAGCCCTGTTCGATGCAGGCAACGTTCTCAGTAATTTTAAAATCTCGTTCAACTTTGAAATGACGCCAGAAGGCTTTTCTTCCCTTTTCTCAACCCGCTCGCTCAAAATTTTCCAACACCAATGGACATTCCAATCGGCAACGATAACTTTATCAACTTGCGCCTTCCTTTGTTCATAAATCTTTGCCATTATGGTCTCTATATTAGATCTCACCCGCTGTAGCAGCGCCATTAACTTTGTAGTAAGATTTTGTGCCAACCTGGTGTTTTTTATAGCTCTAACATCCTGCAGTGTTTTCATGAAACCATAACAATACAATACTCACAGTTTGTGCCATAAATCTCCAAATTTGATATCATATAGAAATGTATTGTTTTCTTAAAAATCCATAAACCTGAAGGCATAGCAAGTTTCTCAGCTGAAAGATAGGTGTATAAAAGTTTCTACTACAAAATTCAACTTACAAACAAACATTTAAAACAAATATATAAAATCGCTTGCCACATCTTTTTAATAAGATAGAGCAACAAGTATGATGCATGGCAAATAACAACAGAGTTCATAGTGTAATAAAATACCTCACGTGAAACCATTGTGACGATGGCACCTGGAGAAGCATCTAAGAGATAGCGTTTGAGTTCTGCAGACATCTTTCCGCTTTTGTGTTTTTCCACCCTCGAATGTTCACTTGTTGGATATATCTTTAAACTCCTTAAGTTCACAAATGGAGAAGGTGGATGCGACATTAATTCCACGGACGAAGAAAGTTGCTGCACAAATTTTTTTAACGTAAAATGTGTACATACAAAAAATAGGGATCCCAATTTCTGCTAATAAGTCAAATTTACTTATTTAGAGAACCATCATAACATTGGACAGAACAAAATAAACACTAAAATATTTCTTAGATTGAAACCATTATAAGATGCACAAGATAAATACTACCAATTACCTCAACAATTTCCAAGTTAAGTGTAAGAGACTTGACATTGTGAAGTTGTGGAAGCAGATGTAGAACTTCATGAGCATCTTTTGGACTGGATACGCAAATATCTGCCTTCTCCAAAGAAAGGAAACCGTTTGTATAAAGTTGCAAGTGATCATATCCTCTATAGAGCAAGAACACAAGGTCGGGTGCATATATCTGATATTGACGGTCGCGTGCATACCTTGGATAATACTGAGAGTCACTTTTCATAGTGAGATTTTTGAGTTGAGGTGAAACAATATTGAAGACCTTTACACCCCCACGAATACTTTCAAGTGTAAGATTAGAGAGTAGAGGAAGACAAATACTTAAAACCTTGACTCCCATATAGCAGCTTTTTATGGTGAGACTCTTTAAGTTGGGACACTTGGAGAAAAGATCAATGCACTTATCAGTTGTTTCATCACAACACAAATGAACATCATGGAGGTACAAAGTTGTTAAGGCTGGGAACTCCCAAGTAGATGGTGCTTTAACCACATATGTTCTAAGGTACGGTGTAGCTGAGACGTGTTCCTTTGTCACACTAAGATGTTTAAGAGACTGAGAACTAGAGAGAAAATGAGGGAATTCAACACCATATTTGTCAAACAAGCATGCAACATTCAATTGTTGAATATTGTGAGAGAATGCATACTCCATAATCTGTTGGACAAACACATCGACATCCTGATTATCCTCTCCATGAAAACTAAGTTTGACAGAAGACACTTTTGTTTGATTATTGCGGCTAGAGAAAAAATGTGTGATAAATTTGGAGAACTTGTGCGGGTGATAGATTTTTTCCCTTGAGAAATTGAGATAAGGCATTGAAGTCCAAATAAACCTCCATCTAGATGACAAAACACTCGTTTGAACAACATATTCTATGCCAATAAAAGCGAGGATTTTGTAGATAAGATCATCCGGCAAGCTGCTTAGTCTATCTTCTTCTACATTCTTTTTCCCATTGCTAGAATCCATTCTCTACCTTGATACAAATATGCATTCATATATAAGCTAGATCCTTTTCTGTTACATTCACATGCATGTTTAGTAAACCATCATAATCATCATGACTTCTCCTTCGAGTCCAAAAGCGTCAATATGATAGAACCGTGACCATTGTTAAAAATACTACGGATACAAGTGGTTACATAAAAACGCCAACAAAGGTTGATAGTAATTAGCAAGAAAGCCCCCAAACCAGGTCGATTTTCCGTAGAGAAATCTTTATCATTTAAAAGATCTTAAAAATTCAGCTTTGTATATGTTGTAATTTTTTGGCTTTTGCCCATTTGGGGCGCGTTTGTAAGTATTGCCTCTTGCCCAATTGGGTCGGTGACGTGTTTCAATGAAGTTAAATTTTCATAAAAAAAAATCTTAAAATGCGTGTCTATTAAGTTAATTTAAATTACCAGCAATAAATACTTTAAAAGTGTATGCCTTGACTTTTTACTGGTGTTACAGGAAGCAAGCTAGACACAACAAATAAGTTTTTATGATATCACGCATAGCTAATCTTTAACAAAATAACAACCCAACATGACAACAAGATTACTTTGTGCATGCATGCAAAGGAAGAGATTTACAAGACTTCAATGCAAGCTAATTAAGCTTCACGGATGAAAGCATGAAAGTGATGACATTTCATTTAAAAAAGACCTGTGGATCAGTGATCATGGGCGAAACTTTTAAGGGGCGGGAGGGGGCGGCCGATCCCCCGAACTTTTCACCCAGTAGTGGATACTATGTAGTTTTCGTAGAATTTTTTTGGTATATATGTTTTCGACTCCCAGTTTTACTGAAATTTTTATGTCCGGTGACTCCCCCATCGGTCGGAAATCTCAAGCTTCGCCACTGACAACTAACAGTGATCGTTACTTGAAAAAAAGATTGAAACCTTAGTTAGCAACTGTGTAGATCTGGCTGGTGATATATTTCTATCTTTACTAGGTTTTATGCCTAAGAAAGACGATTCTTGATGAAATAAAAAAAAAAAGAGAAAATCAACCAAGAAAGGATTATTATAAATTTATAATAGTAAAAAACTACAAAGAACAACAGTTTATGTATGAGATGCTCCCTCACCTCAAAAATTACCAGCAAATCGAAGGGCAGACGGACGGAGGCGATCTAATGCTTAGAAGAGATATAAATGAAATAACTAGGTTTTGCTTAAATATTCCTTGTTCAACACAAATCAATCGGGTTCTAAGCCCAAACCGGTTTAGGTTGGCTTAAAGATGGGCAAAAGCGGTTTTTGAAATAATTTAGTTCGGGTTTGACCGGTTTCAAAATATAGGTTTGCCGTTTGCAATCCACCGTCCGGGTCAGCTCCAAAGCAGTTTCACTATCAGTTTCTATATGGGTTAAAAACCGGTTCCAATTCCCAAACCGGTTTATCGTTCACCTCTACTTTTCCCTGGTCTCAAGCATAATATTTTACTCGTATTTATTTTGAATTTTATATATCAATTATTAATTTTAATAATATGAACTTTTTAAAATGATTTATATTTATATTTATTAATTAATTCGAATCCAATCAACTCAGATTCAAACTTTAAAGTTGAAATTCAATTCGCTTCGTGTTTAAATTTAAACTTTGCTTTTAAGTTTCATTGTTTTTGGATTAGACTTTAATATTTTAGTGTTATGTTTCGGTCTCCTGACACTTCTCCGTTTCCAAATATTTTTTATGAACGGCTGTGTATCGGTCGGAACCATGAACCAGGCCGTATTTCAAGCTCTTTCAAGGTAAACCATAAACCAGACCGTATCTCACCTTGAATATCTTCATTTGATATCGAAATCGAAAAAACGTTAAATTTTTCTAAAATTTACACTATCGCCGGAGCGTAAAGGGGTAGCGGGGCTACCCCTGTTATAAAGCTAGGCCCACCCCTATGTATATAATACGGTTTTGTGCCAACTTGGTGTTTCGCGTAGCTCTAATCTCCTGCAGTGTTTCCATGATAAGATTTAAAGAAACGATAATAATACTAGTCGCTTATGTCACAGATCTTCAGACTATAAGATAGATGTGGCCCTGGTAGTTCAGTTTAAAATATAGCAGAAGCACCAACGTTTTATAAAACTTAGTGCATAGCTAAACTAATTTCATATAGAACTATCAGAGCACAAGGATCTAAACATTATACCAATTGCTTGCCATAATAATCTATATAACATAGAGCAACAATAAGTAATAAAATACCTCGCGTGTAACCATTGTAAAGGTGGCACCTGAAGAACCATCTAGCAGATAGCTTTTGACTTCTGCAGACATCTTCACACTATCATGTTCTGGCACCTCTTCTCTTGCTGGATGAATCTTTAAACTCTTTAAGTTAACAAATGGAGAAGGTTGACGTGACATTAGTTCCACAGATGAAGAAAGAAGCTGCACAAAAAGAAATCAAAGAAAATACGTATAAAAGAAAAGCAATAGCTAACACAATCATCATAACTTTATAGCCTAGTGGCATCTTGAGGGTGGGATAAGGCTTCGGGACCAATAGGTCTTGGTTCGATTCCTACAAAGGGGGGGGGGGGGGGGGGGTGTTCCCATAATTATTGGGTTTCCTCCTGAATTGGTGTATAGGCATTATGCCTAGTAGAGATGGATATGATCGGGTGGTTCCGCTCGTGGCACGATGATACTCCAGTGGTACGTCAGTGATCCAAATTTGCCGTTCAAAAAAAAAACGACAATCATCATAATGATGAGTACATAAGATAAACACTACCAATTACCTCAACAATTTCCAAGTTAAGTGTAAGAGACTTGACACTGTGAAGATGTTGAAGCAAACGTAAAACTTGATGAGCATCTTTTGGACTGGATACACAAATATCCGCCTTCTCCAAAGAAAGGAAACCGTTTGTATAAAGTTGTAAGTGATCATATCCACTATAAAGCAAGAACACAAGGTCAGGTGCAGATATCAAATACTCATGGTCGCGCACGAAAGAACCTCTTATAGTGAGATTTTTGAGTTGAGGTGCAACAATACCGAAAACCTCCACATTCCCACCAACACTTTCAAGTGTAAGATTAGAAAGTAGAGGAGGACGAATACGTATGCCCGTGATTCCATATATATAGCAACCTTTCAAGGTGAGACTCTTCAAGTTGGCACACTTGGAAAATAGATCAATGCACTCAACAGGGTTTTCATCACAACAAAAAGTAACATCATGGAGATACAATGTTGTTAAGGCAGGGAGCTCCAAAATAGATGTTGCTTTAAAAGCATATGAAAAAGGATGTCTCCAACGGTACACTGTTAAAGGGAAACGTTCCTTTGTCACACTAAGATGCTTAAGAGACCGAGAGCTAGAGAGAAAAAGAGGGAATTTAACATTGTCATTGTCGAACACACATGCAACATTCAGTTTTTGGATATTGTGAGAGAATGCGTACTTCATAATTTGTTCGGCAATCACATAAGCATCCTCTCCGTGAAAACTAAGCTTGACAGAAGACACTTCGGCTTGATTATTGCGGCCAGAGAGAACATGTGTAACAAATTCAGAGAAGTTGGGCATCCCATGGAAATCATTCCTTGAGAAATTGAGATAAGGCATTGAAGTCCAGATAAACCTCCATCTAGATGACAAAACACTCGTTTGAATTGCTTGTTTGATCCCAATAAAAGAGAGGATTTTATGGATAAGCTCATCTGGCAAGCCACTTAGTCTATCTTCGTCTTCTACATTCATTCTCTTTTTACCATGGCTAGAATCCATTCTTTCCCCACTCTACCTTTATACAAACACGCATTCATATATACGTTACATTTACAGGCATGTTTTATATACCACAATCATCATCATCTTGACTTCTCCTTGGACTCCAAAAGCTGCAATTTGATAAAATGCAACAATCAGTGCATGTTAAGAAAACCATTGATACAAGTGGTTACATAAGAAACGCCTACGAAGGTTGATAGTTTACCCTAGAGAAATCTTTGCGGTTTAAAAGATCTTAAAATGCTGTGTCTAATCTCAAAGTAATTAATTCCTTATTGACCGGTCTGGTCCGTCTGGATGTATACACAGAAATCTTTCTCATTAAGATAGTAAATAAACATATAGATACAATTCCAGCTGTAGCATCAGTTTATTACCTATATGTTTCACCATCTTCATATCAAATGAACAAGCCAACATGTATGAAACAAACTCAAAGACAATAAGACCTCAATGCAGACTATTGAGCTTGATGAATGAAAACAGTATAGTGCTGACATTTAAGAAACGATTATTTATATTAAAAAAATAAAATAAAATAAAAAAGACTAGAAGCAACAGATATTGAGTTACTCCCTCACCTCCGTAGAAGTAAGTGTTCCAAGCTGAAAACTTGCAAAAGGGGCGCGAGCGATCGGTGGTTAGATGGAGCAGAACCAGCAATACGACGATGCCACGACGGTAGCGGAAGGGATTGGCAGCAGCGGAGGAGATGATTTAGTAGGCTAGGTCAAAATGCGTATGGCTCAGTTTTCTTTTTTTTTTCTTTCAATTTTTTAAGGTAGTAAAAAAAACCATTAGGCAGTCACCCCCTTCCAGCCCAGTTGGTTCCCAATTGGTTGGTTGGGCCGGTTCCTCCTTGGAGGTCACCGGTTTGACTCTCGGCTGCAGCGTATTGGGGGTCGCCCCAATAATGGATCGTGTCCTACCGAGACATGGTTCGCTCCGGAGGGCAACCCGGTTTTACCCAGCGAGTCTCTCGTGTGAGGGCAATATGGTTTCCGGGCGAAGGTCAGTCAGAGCGGCAACCGAGGCCCGATAGAACATCGCGTCTAAGAATGCTGAGCTGACGGGTAACCGTCCTTGACGGGGACCCGGTGAGGCAGTGACCAATGGTCCATGTACACATTGAAAGTCACCCTTTAAAAAAAACCATTAGGCCATCGGTAGTCATAAACTTTGTTGGCGTTATGCGACACGTGTCGTGCCACGTCACACAGGGGTTTTATGGGGCGTTATATCACTAGAGTCCGTAGTCATAAAGCCCCTACTCATTATTACCTAATTATTAATTTTCAATTTTATTAATTAATTATAAAAACCCTATGCTCTTTTTTGATTGGCCAAAGGTTGAAAACCAAAGACATACAGTGCCGCTATATGCATGGCGCCACCCACCAAAAAAGCCCCCCGTAACACCGCCCGTCGTGGTGTTCGGGGCGTTATGGGAGAAAAAAAAACATTTATCACGCCCCACTACAGAGGGTCTTAGAGATAGGGTGTCGGGTTCTCTTCTTGAGGTTAAAAAAAAGTAAAAATGTCACATCTGTTTGAATTCGATCCCAGCCAGCTTTTAACACAATGGGTCTTCGTGTGACGAGTTTTCCCCAGAATGAGATTGTGGGCTTAGACTATCCAGCGTTGTCTGGGGTTGCGGGTGCATGGGGTCGCCTTTTGCCATTGATTTATCCCGGGTAGTCGAGCTTTTATTTCGTTGGTCATTCAAAAAATAAGTAAACAAGACACAGAGTTTTATATCAAGAGCTATAATCGAATCGAGTCGAGTCAGGTTAGGCTTGAGCTCGAGCTTGAAATTAAACAAGTCGGCTCGGTTCGCCTTGATGATTTTATCGAGCTTAAAAGGCGAGTTCAAACTTATAAAAAGTTCAAGCTAGCTCGTTAATTTTTTTTACAAGTATTGGTAACAAAAAAACGAAAAATATATTAAAAATTGAGTGAATTACAAGTTTTGTCCTTTATCTTTATACATTTTTTTCAAGCGGTATCCTTTGTTTTTAAAAGTGACGAATTTTGTACTTATTGTTTCAAAAACTTGCACGTTATATCCTTGGGCCTAACCCACTTAATTTTTTTTATATTAAGTCAGATCATGTGCATGACACCTGAGGGTATAATTGTCTGTTGTGTCTTTTATCTGTTGTCATCGATTGTGTTTTTAGTTTACTTTCCATTGTTTTCAGTTTGATACTCATTGTGTTTTATGTTATGCCCATTGTGTCTTTTATCGCCCATTGTGTCTTTTATTTGTTGTCATCGATTGTGTTTTTGGTCTACTTTTCATTGTGTTTTTAGTTTAATAGTCATTGTGTTTTACTTTATGTCCATTGTGTTTTTTACCTGTTGTAATCGATTGTGTTTTTAGTCTACTTTCCATTGTGTTTTTAGTTTGATACTCATTTTGTTTTATGTTATGTCTATTGTGTCTTTTATCTGTTGTCATCGATTGTGTTTTTTGTCTACTTTCCATTGTGTTTTTAGTTTGATACTCATTGTGTTTTATGTTATGTCCATTGTGTAATACGCAATTGGGTCTTCTCATTGTGTTTCCGTTATGTCCATCGTGTAATACGCAACTGGGTTTTTGATTTCTTTTCTAAATAACAATATGGTACTCATATTAAAGACAAAACGACGCTCGGTTTTATGGTATACTTTTTTTTAAATAAATGACATATAAAAAAGTTATGGACGTTTAAAAAAATAGGGGGGAATAACATGTAATTTGGATGTGCATAATTTTTTTTTCTCTTTAACAAAATTACCCTTTCCACTTGATTTCTTTTGAGACACTTGTCACTCTATAGTGGCTTCTTACACTTCTTATTTTTATACTCCTTTGTAGAATAACTCTACCCTATTAATAATATGGACTTTTTAAAGTGATTTTATTTAGGAAAAATTACAGTTTTCGTCCTTTATGTTTGTATCAGATTACAATGGATGACCTTTAATTTCAATAATTACAGTCACAGTCCTTTATTTGGAAAACCCATTACACTCTAGGTCCTTTAATACAAACCAGGTTAAAAATTTCAGTTAAATATATCATGTGCTTTTCAAATGAGGGTATGTTAGTAATTTTACCTATTATATTAATTAACAATTTATACTTTTCACTCTCTCTACACTCATCCATACCCCCTGTAACCTAAAGTTTCACCGCAACCCCAACCACCACTCCAGCGCCACTGCCACGATGACCACCTAAACGCCTTACCAGTCACCACCACCACTCCGGCCACCACCTAAACGCCTCACCACCACCACTTCGACCAACAGCATTGAAACCCCCAACCATTGTAGACCTCGACCGTTGATTCCTGTATCCGAGATCAGATTCAACCATTGATTCCCATGGAGAATAAACTATTTTCGTTGATTGTTGCAGATTCAGCCCAGATCTACCACTCAGGTTCGAATCGCATCTCCACCAACCCAAAGGGGTGCTGATTGGGTTGACCAAGTAGGAGGATCAGATATGAGAAATTGGTGAGTGGTTTTCAATTAAATGTTACCAGATTTGGTTGGTGCCAATTCACGCCAATTCACCATGACCACCACCTAGGTTTAGAGGACATGAACTATTTTGACTTGGAAATTTGGTGGGTGTTTTATACTTAAAGTTTGTTTTTTTAATTGGGTATTATACTTGAGAAATGGATATGTTGCATTTAGAAGGGTACATGGACTGTTTTGGGAAGTAAATTATGATTTTTGGATAGGTAAATGGGAAATTTTGCATTTTTTGTTAACTGTATAGGAAATGGGATCCTTTAATTTAGCCTTTTTAAATGATTTTAAAGGTGTTTCACTGTCGGGGTGGCGCTGCCGCCGTGGCTCTGCCACAAGGGTGGTGGTGGCCGGCATTTTCTAGAGAGAGGGAGAGATATGAGAGAGAAGAAAGAGTAAGGGGACTTGGTTTGGGTTGTGTGTGGTTGTAAAGATGAAAGAAATAAAAAGATATTTTGTATATAGTAGTAAAATTACTAACATACCCTTATGTGAATGGCACATGTCATACTTAACTGAAATTTTTAATCTGGTTTGTGTTAAAGGACCTAGAGTGTAATGGGTTTTCCAAATAAAGTACTGTGACTGTAATTATTGAAGTTAAAGGTCATCTATTGTAATCTGATATAAACATAAAGGACGAAAATAGTAATTTACCCTTTTATTTATAGGGCCCTTTCTTTATATCTATTTTATTAATTAATTCGAATCGAATCAACTCGGATTAAAACTTCGAATTCGAACTTCAAAGTCTAATCAGTATTCTCAGTTCGAATTTAGTTTCAGAATTTAAGAATTCAAATAGCTTAATTCGATTATCTAGACTAACTCGAAATTCAATTCGTTTCGTGTAAAAAGTTAAACTTTGCTTTTAAGTTTCCTTGTTTTTGGATTAGACCTCGATATTTTAGTGTTATGTTTCGATTTCCTGACACTTCTGTTTCCAAATATTTTTTAACAAATAATTGAAACTCATCTAATCTAATCTAATCTAACTTATAATAAAAGACTCAAATAATGTCACATGACATTCTCTCCTTCAACTTCATAAATGTTATTTATATTTGTTTAATAAATTTCTTTTAATATTAATATTAATTAATAACCAATATAGAGATATCACTTATTTTTATTGAAGACGCATATCCGAAGCCGGACACTGTCATCGGGACGAACCGGGCTCCACTAGGATGGGCACTTAAGACGCGTCCGTACCACATCAAGAACCTCCGAGGGCGAACCCCCGTTCGAATGCGTCTGGCCGAATGACGTCATCTCAGTTGACTACTATAAATACCCCGCCAAGTACAAAACCAAGTACAGTTTTCTGACTATCCGTTCTTACTTTCCCTCTCTATTTTCTCTCTCTAAATAAATACTTATCCTCAAGCCGGAGGGTGGTCGCAGAGGGGCCCTCCCATCTCTGCGGCGAGCCTAACGGTTTTCTGTTTTGCAGGAACCTTTCCACCTCTCACAAGATCCAAACTCTCGTTTACTGGTTTCGGCCTAACCACGGTTTTTGGCTCTTCAATTGGCGCCATCCGATCTCAAAGCTCTCAGTCCTTCACTTTAGTGAACTTCTTGAGCAAAGAACTGACAAATGGCGGCCCCAGGCTCTTTGAATCTGGGATCTACGACCGATAGTACCCAAACTACAACAGAAGCAAGTATTGTTTCCACAACCTTAGCCACTTTAAGTTCAGGGCCGGGAACAACTTTGCCATTCATTTTACTTCCCACTTCACAAACGTCAGAGTTTGATGCAGAGTTTCTCTCCAAAAATGCAAGTCTTCTACGACGATTAAAAGCGCAGCAGGCTAGAGATGAGCAGATCCTCGGTTTACGAACCAGGCTCTTTCATGAAGAAGCCCCAATAAGAACTATGGGTCCTACAATGGTTACCCCTCCTACTTTCTCCACAATCGTTACTTCGGAAACATATACCGGATACGTGCAGGGTTCATCCGGACCTACGCCAGCAATGGCAATGCGAAATGAAGCGCAGATAGATATAATTAATGATCCGGAACTTACTAAACCATATCATCCGGTTTCCATGACAGCCAAGTCAAAGTTTAGCGCTCGTAGCACCCATGCTAAACTCCCTTCGAAGCTCAAAATGCCAACTACAGTGAAAAAATATGATGGCACAACTGATCCGGATGATCATATGTTTGATTTTGACGGAGCTGCACGAGTTGAACAGTGGCCGATGCCAGCATGGTGTTTCATGTTCGCACAAACACTAACCGGAGCTGCCCGGGTGTGGTTTGATGCGTTGAATGAAGGAGAGATCAACGATTTTGAAGAGTTCCGCAGACTATTTCTCCAAAATTTCAGCCAGCAACGGCACTACTCCAAAGAAATCACCGAAGTTCACAACATCCGGAGAAGGGATGGAGAATCTCTGGACAGTTTCATTGATCGGTTTAATCGGGAAAGTATGCAGATCAGTGGAGTAGTTGATCAGCTACGTATCTCCGGATTCTGTCACGGCGTTCGAAATAATCAGCTAGTTGAAAAATTGCACGAAAATCTCCCAAAGACGATGGAGGTACTCATGGAACGAGCCAGAGCTTTTGCTCGAGGCAAGAACGCATGTAATCCTGCTCCGGAGTCAGATCACAAGATGTCTTCATGGAAGAAGAATGGTGGATCGGTGTTTGATAAAACCCCACCGGGGAGCAGGGGGCGACCGCACCCCTACAGCAGAAATGACAGACCTCCACGCGGAAAAAGCTCTGGGTCAAGATTTTACAATTTATCAGATCTCTCCAAAACTCCCAGCGAAATTCTCAGTGCGGAAGGGGCAAATTTCCCCGCTCCACCGAAACTTCGAAACCCAGGAGACAAAAATTCCAAGAAATATTGTGACTACCATCATGCTCGGGGTCACAATACAGATGATTGCTGGTCGTTAAAACAAGAAATAGAAAAGGCAGTGCGGTCCGGAAAGCTATCGCATTTAGTCAAAGAAGTAAAGGAAGGAAAGTCTTCAGGGAATTCGGGAGATAATCCGAACAATCAACCAGCAATTTGCATGATCCGAAGGGTGGACAACCAAGGCATCAAGCGGTCCAATCAGCACTTGGCTGCTTGGATGCAGCAACCCATTGGTTTCCCGTCTGTCAGTCTGGAAGAGATCAAGGATGGACCAGTCGTAGTGTCCACAATCATAGCAGGACACAAGGTTCGAAGAGTATACGTCGACAGCGGAAGCGCCACCGAGATCATGTACAAACAATGTTTTCAACAGTTAGCCCCACAGACCAAGGTGAAATTGCTCCGAGTATCAATGCCTTTGGTAAGTTTTTCCGGAGAGGTGGTGCAGCCTTTAGGCCAAATCACTTTGCCAACAACGATGGGGGAAGGAAGTTTGGTTCGAACTGTCAATCTGACGTATCTAGTGGTCGAAGCAAGGTCCGTCCACAATGTCATACTAGGAAGACCCGGCATGTGCGCCTTCGGAATTATCAGTTCTACCATACACGGAGCGTTAAAATTCCCCACCGAAGCAGGGGTAGCAACGCTGTACTCCGAATCTACAATCGGTGTAGCCGAAATACGACAGAGCAATGGTGATATCGAGCCTCCGAATATTCTCACGGAAGAATGGGCTATACACCCACACTTTCCTGACTAGAAAATTGCAATTGGGGCTCAACTTCCCGAGCGAACCAAGAAGAAGTTGTGGAAACTGCTGTCCAATTCACTCGACGTATTCGCCTGGCAAACCTCCGACATGGTTGGAGTTCCTCGGTGTTTAGCCGAGCACAAGTTAAAAGTGTCGCACTCAATAAAACCAGTAGCTCAGAGAAAAAGAAACATGGCCCCGGCTCGTAACAAGGCCATCTCCGAAGACGTACGAAAGTTGCTGAGCGCCGGTATTATAAGGGAGGTGCGGTACCAAACTTGAGTCTCCAATCCAGTAATGGTAACGAAGAAAGACAAAACCTGGAGAATGTGCGTCGATTTTTCCGATCTGAACAATGCGTGCCCAAAGGACTGTTAAACTTTGTCGGAGATTGACTTAAAGATAGACTCCCTCTCTAGTTTCCGTCTTAAGTGCTTCCTAGATGCGTATAAGGGTTATCATCAAATTCAAATGGCTTCGGAGGACGAATACAAGACCGCGTTTGTAACAAATGAGGGTCTGTTTTGTTATACTAAAATGCCATTCGGCTTAAAAAACGCAGGAGCCACATACCAGAGATTAATGGATAAAGCGTTTAAAGATCAGATCGGAAGAAACTTGGAGATCTATGTCGATGACCTGGTCATAAAAAGCCGGGTCGAAGACGACATGATAGATGACATACTCGAAACCTTTACCAGGCTTCGGAGTATCAACCTTAAACTCAATCCCAAAAAATGCTCTTTCGGCTTAGAAGAAGGAAAGTTCCTCGGTGTATGGATTACACAGTCCGGAATCCAGGCACATCCTGATAAAATCAAAGCGGTAGTCTCCATGCAGCCTCCTAAAACTATCAAAGAAATCCAGTCTCTAAATGGAAAGCTCGTCGCCCTTCATCGTTTTGTTTCAAAAGCGGCAGATCGCTCTATTCCTTTCATGAATGTATTGAAAAAACGAACGGCAAAAGGCCAAATAGAGTGGACGCCAGAAGCCGATTCGGCATTTCAGGAGCTGAAGGTATGCCTCGAATCCCTGCCCACTTTAACCGCACCAACTACCGGAGAAACTGTCACGGTATATCTCTCTGCTTCCCATTTTGCGATAAGTGCAATACTCGTAGTGCATCGGAATCAGGCACAAATCCCGGTCTATTACGTGAGCCGCATCCTGAAAGACTACGAAACTCGGTACCCGATGATTGAAAAGTTGGCACTCGCTTTGGTACATGCCTCCAGACGCCTCCGAAGATACTTCCAAGCTTTCAATATAGAAGTACAGACTGATCTTCAGATCCAGCAAATTCTCAGGAAGCCAGAGGTCTCCGGACGTCTCACCAAATGGGCAATAGAGCTCAGCGCTTTTGATATCACCTATCGTACCAGAGGGCCAGTAAAAGGCCAGGCAGTGGCAGATTTCCTTACAGAGGTCCCAACAGGAGAAAGCACCAAGGAAAAACCCATCTTACCAAAAGTATGGAACCTGTACACGGACGGGGCCTCCAGTAAAGAAGGGTCGGGAGCAGGATTAATCCTAATAGATCCGGAAGGAATAGAGTATACTTACGCTTTACGCTTCGAATTCAAAACTTCAAACAATGAAGCAGAGTATGAGGCTCTCCTTGCAGGCCTGCAAACCGCAGCCAAAGCAGGTGCAACCTCCGTATTAGCGCATGTTGATTCATTATTATTAGCCAATCAAGTCAGCGGCGAGTACGAAGCACGAGAGGATAATATGGTTCGGTATCTTCAGCAGGTCAACAGTCTAATCTCCTCTTTTGATTCTTGCAAAATAGTACACATACCGAGGAGCAAAAACAAAAAGGCCGATGCCTTGAGCAAGCTTGCGTCCGTAGCATTCTGTCATTTATCAAAAGAAGTTCTAGTCGAAACCCTGCAGATTCCGGCCATCCAACAGACGAAGTCAGTCATGTCAGACTCCACGCTCGAAAATTCTTGGATGACTCCGATCGTGGATTACTTGAAAAATGGGACGCTTCCAGAAGACAAAGCTCAGGCGCGGAAGCTAAAAGTGAAAGCGCTGCAATATCAGATGCACGATGGTCAACTCTACAGGAAGACCTTTTTAGGTCCGCTCCTAAAATGCTTAACACCGGAGGAAGCAAGTTACGTTATAAGGGAAATCCATTGGGGAATATGCGGCATCCACGCAGGACCGAGGATGGTTATAGCAAAAATCATGAATGCCGGTTATTTCTGGCCAGGAATGCATCAAAGCACGATTAATGAGCTCCAATCATGTGAAGACTGCCAGCGCCATGCTCCCACAAGCCATCGCGCCAAAAACAATCTCGTTCCCGTAACGTCGGCCTGGCCGTTTCAGAAATGGGGAATTGACATCGTAGGTCCTTTCCCTGTCTCCACCGGAGGGGTAAGGTTCCTGTTGGTTGCTATCGACTACTTCACGAAATGGGTCGAAGCCAAACCCCTCCGGACGATCACAGGAGACCAAGTGCTGAGGTTCGCATGGGAAAACATAGTGTGCAGGTTCGGAATGCCTCTCTGTATAGTAAGCGACAACGGAAAGCAATTTGCGGAGAAACCGTTCAAAACATGGTGTCAAAGAATGCGCATCGAACAGAGTTTCACCTCGGTGGCCCATCCCCAGGCCAACGGACAAGTGGAAAGAGCCAACCGAAGTATTGTGGAAGGCATTAAAAAGCGGTTGGGGAAGGAAGGCGTCTCATGGGCAGACGAGCTCCCGCATGTCCTATGGGCACACCGAACCATGCCTAAGACGAGCAACAAAGAAACTCCCTTCAGCTTGACATACGGCACCGAAGCTGTCATACCCGCAGAAGTAGGGATCCCCACGCCTCGCATACAATTGAGCCAACAAGAGAATGAACGAGAACTCCGCCTAAATCTCGATTTAATCAAAGAAAGGAGAGAACTCGCGGCAATCCGGGAAGCCAAGTATAAAAAAGAGTTGGAAAAACACTACAACTCCAAAATTAAAGAAACCCGGTTCAAAGTCGGAGAATATGTGATGCGGAGTAATGAAGCGAGCTTAACCGAAGGAACGGGGAAGTTAGCCCCCAAATGGGAAGGACCCTACCAGATCAAAACGGCTGGAAAGGACGGCGCGTATACTTTAAGCAAGATGGATGGAACCTCCGTTCCACGTACTTGGAACGGGGTGCATCTGAAGAAATGTTATCTTTAGAAGTCCGTTTTGAAACAAATAATTGTAAAACGGAAGCTATGAGCTCCGTCATCTTTTCAATTTTCCTGTAAAGCGGATGTTTTTACCCGCACAAGTTATATTACAAGAACCGCAGAGGGTTGTACCTGCGGATTGATTAAAAATGTTTTTACTTGGCACTCATCGGAGAAATTTAAACTCCGAACCTAATAAATAGAATATTAGATTTCTCTAATAAAAGTTGCAACTTATAAATAATCATTGGCCGAACCCAGGGATCCAACCCTAAAAGGAAAAGACGAACTGGCATCGTTCGTATTTCCTTCAAATTATCCTTAACAAAATACAAAACGGATCCACATCTAACAAAACAACGTTCTAAAAAATTGAAAATGTACACATCAAAAACATGGACGCATGTGCAAAATAGCTACATCAAATATAAACCGGAGATAAACAACCGGAGCAAAAATCAATATCATTCACAAAAAGGATAATTGTCAAAAGTAAAAGCATCATTACAAGTCATAAACAAGGCACCTGTCAAGGTACCGACCGAATCTACTATTCATAAGAAAGGATGTTATCTGGACTAGCTAAAAATTCCAAGGTGCATACCCCAAGGAGCGGGTTATGTCCACCTCATTCATCCGCAGAATCATCATTGGCGAACCGAAGGGATTTCTTAATCTCGGAAAGGGGTGCGTCGCTAAGCCTTGGGAGATCCTCTACCACCGGAAACCTAAGAGTATCAAAGCAGGCGATCGCCGTTTTCAGTTCCTCTGAAGCATTGCGGTTCAGCAACGGAACCTCTTTGTAAGGAGTCTTTTTCTGCAAGGCATGAACATAACCAGCATGCAGACCCGAGTTAACGCCCACCGCACTCATCGCATTGTTAACTCCGGCCACAGCGGCAGTCATCTCTTTACCCTTGTGAATATTCTTAGCCAAAAGTTGGGCTCCCTCCGAAAGCATCCAAGCTTTTGTTTCGCGGAGATCGTCCACTTTTGTTCTCAGAGACGCATTCTCCGCCTCCATTTCCTCGATACGGTCCTTCAAATCAGCCTCCCCTGTTTTAAGTGCATCACGCTCTGGGGAAAATGTTAGAAGAACAGGAGAAATAAGGGTTTAATAAAACAAAAAGTTGGACGTACCAGCCATCGTGCTCTCGTAAGCAAGACGAGTATTGTTAAGAGATTCCTCCATCTTCGCCAAAACCATCTTATGCTCTTCGTCCTTTTGTTTCATTGATTCAGAAAACACCTTGAATTATGAAGAGATTTTATCCCTGTCTTCAGCGGCGGCCGCAGCAGCCGCTTGCGACGATTGATTCTGAGCAATCAAAGAATTGACCTTTTCCTGCTGAGTTCGAAGATCTTGGGTCAGCTGGGCTACCTTCTTTTCCACCTCCGGGCTCTTGAGAATTTTACGCTTCAACGAACGAACCTCCTTCTCCAAATTCTCCCGCACAGATTCCGCTTCAACCCACCTACGGTAAAGCTCCGTCACAAAAATGTTAGATTGAGCCTGGTTAGTCAAAACCGCGGCCCCCAGATCCGGATTCTTCATCTTTCGACTTCGAGCATGGTCCATCGGAGTATTTATATTAAAGAGCATCGTCCTAGCAGTCAAAGTGTCCATCACCGTATCTTTGTTCCGAATGTCCCATTCGGGAATAAATTTTTCCTCAGCAGTTGATGGGTCAATCTCCATATCATCCGAGAACAGATCTGCATATCAAAAAAGGACATCAACTCAGGTCCGAACCAAGATGAGGGAAGCGAAGACACTTGATCTTCCTCATCATCCATAAAACAGTCCGGACCCAAAGATGAGCCCAAATGCGTACCTGAAAAAGTTACCACCTTCGGTTCACTATGGGCTTTTCCCTTATCCGTACCCTCCGGATTCTCCATCTCCATGCTTTCCACTTCACTATCAGGAATAAAGCCACCTGAATAGACTGGAGTCGGTTTACTACGAGCTAAAGCTGCCTCCTCCCTCGAACACTTACCCCCAGAAAGATGTTCGTCAAGCTCCTCCATCACATTGCCTTCGGAATGAGAACTCCCTTTCGTTTTCTTCAATTTTGGCAGTGGGAGAGAATCGATGGAACGTATCTGAACTGACTCATCCTTCCTCTTGCGGGATCGGATCATCAAGTCCGCATCCGCCCCAACACTTTTGCTCTTCAAAGATGAAGGCCGATACAGAAGGGCCTCATCCAGATTGCGGACCTCGGGATCATCATCCACATCGTCAAGAATAGACTTCCGCCCAGCATGAGATCCGGACGAACCACCAGCCTCCTTAGAAGATACCGGAATAAGGGAAACCGTTTCAGTAGCGGCATGTTCGGAAGAATCCTTTGGAACAGAGGAAGTCGCCTCAGCAGCAGATGACGTAGCCATATTTGGATCAGCAGGAGTACGGATAGGATGAGCCGAAGCGGCCATCTGTTTCATTAAAGGAACCTCCCCTTCAGCTTGTTCCTCAAAATCAAAATCAAAGACGTCCATGCTAGGAACCTTCAGAGCATCAAGAAGTGACATTGCAGCACCTGCATTCACAAAAACAAAAAGGGTTAGCAAAACAAATAAAGGTGCCGAAGGGGATATAAAGAGCCGAAACTTACGATCACGCTTTCGGCGAATAATCGGTCAATCCTTATCCCCTCGGGCCCATGAAAAACTAACTCGACCTAACCAAAGAAAATGCTCGGGAAGAGGACGAATAGGGGATTGATGCTCAACCAGGGCACGACCTAAGCGTTCGTTAAAAGTAAAGCCTTCGTCCAAATCAAAGGACATCGACTGATCCTTAAAACGCCACCTCATATCCTCCGGAAGGCAACGATCGTCCAACCAGAAGAAGTTATCCTTCCAGTTTTTTAAACTGGACCGTTCG